>NC_058519.1:237550795-237893920 GCF_904849725.1 Hordeum vulgare subsp. vulgare | reverse complement strand
TTCGAGGATAATTAGCTAAGTATAGGTCATTTTTTATTAAATAGGCCATTTTGGAGCTAACTAAGCTAATTATGTCATTTCGTAGGATAATTAGCCAATTTAGCCTTTCTTGGATGAGTCTAAGCTACGTAGAAGAAGAGATAGAGAAGAAGAAGTAAAATAAGGAGGAGGAGGAGGAGGAGGAGAAGAAGAAGAAGGAAGAGGAGAAGAAGAAGAAAAGAAGAAGGAGAAGGAGAAGAAGAAGGAGAAGGAGAAGGAGGAAGAAGGAGGAAGAAGAACGAGAAGGAGGAGCTCCTTCTCCTTCTCCTCCTTCTTCTCCTTCTTCTTCTCCTGCTCCCTCTCCTCCTTCTTCTTCTCCTCATTTTTCCTCTTCCTTCCTTTCATTTTCCTCTTTTTCTCTTCTTGTCCCCTTCTTCGGGCTAAATTGGCTAAGAATGCCTTTTTGGAGCTAATTATGTCATTTCGAGGATAATTAGCTAAGTATAGGTCATTTTTTATTAAATAGGCCATTTTGGAGCTAACTAAGCTAATTATGTCATTTCGTAGGATAATTAGCCAATTTAGCCTTTCTTGGATGAGTCTAAGCTACGTAGAAGAAGAAGTAAAATAAGGAGGAGGAGGAGGAGAAGAAGAAGGAAGAGGAGAAGAAGAAGAAAAGAAGAAGGAGAAGGAGAAGAAGAAGGAGAAGGAGAAGGAGGAAGAAGGAGGAAGAAGAAGGAGAAGGAGGAGCTCCTTCTCCTTATCCTCCTTCTTCTCCTTCTTGTTCTTCTCCTCCCTCTCCTCCTTCTTCTTCTCCTTATTTTTCCTCTTCCTTCCTTTCATTTTCCTGTTTTTCTCTTCTTGTCCCCTTCTTCGGGCTAAATTGGCTAAGAATGCCTTTTTGGAGCTAATTATGTCATTTCGAGGATAATTAGCTAAGTATAGGTCATTTTTTATTAAATAGGCCATTTTGGAGCTAACTAAGCTAATTATGTCATTTCGTAGGATAATTAGCCAATTTAGCCTTTCTTGGATGAGTCTAAGCTACGTAGAAGAAGAGATAGAGAAGAAGAAGTAAAATAAGGAGGAGGAGGAGGAGGAGGAGGAGAAGAAGAAGAAGGAAGAGGAGAAGAAGAAGAAAAGAAGAAGGAGAAGGAGAAGAAGAAGGAGAAGGAGAAGGAGGAACAAGGAGGAAGAAGAAGGAGAAGGAGGAGCCCCTTCTCCTTCTCCTCCCTCTTCTCCTTCTTCTCCTCCTCCCTCTCCTCCTTCTTCTTCTCCTCATTTTTCCTCTTCCTTCCTTTCATTTTCCTTCTTTTCTCTTCTTGTCCCCTTCTTCGGGCTAAATTGGCTAAGAATTCCTTTTTGGAGCTAATTATGTCATTTCGAGGATAATTAGCTAACTATAGGTCATTTTTTATTAAATAGGCCATTTTGGAGCTAACTAAGCTAATTATGTCATTTCGTAGGATAATTAGCCAATTTAGCCTTTCTTGGATAAGTCTAAGCTACGTAGAAGAAGAGATAGAGAAGAAGAAGTAAAATAAGGAGGAGGAGGAGAAGGAGGAGAAGAAGAAGGAAGAGGAGAAGAAGAAGAAAATAAGAAGGAGAAGGAGAAGAAGAAGGAGAAGGAGAAGGAGGAAGAAGGAGGAAGAAGAATGAGAAGGAGGAGCTCCTTCTCCTTCTCCTCCTTCTTCTCCTTCTTCTTCTCCTCCTCCCTCCCCTCCTTCTTCTTCTCCTCATTTTTCCTCTTCCTTCCTTTCATTTTCCTCTTTTTCTCTTCTTGTCCCCTTCTTCGGGCTAAATTGGCTAAGAATGCCTTTTTGGAGCTAATTATGTCATTTCGAGGATAATTAGCTAAGTATAGGTCATTTTTTATTAAATAGGCCATTTTGGAGCTAACTAAGCTAATTATGTCATTTCGTAGGATAATTAGCCAATTTAGCCTTTCTTGGATGAGTCTAAGCTACGTAGAAGAAGAGATAGAGAAGAAGAAGTAAAATAAGGAGGAGGAGGAGGAGGAGGAGGAGGAGAAGAAGAAGGAAGAGGAGAAGAAGAAGAAAAGAAGAAGGAGAAGAAGAAGGAGAAGGAGGAAGAAGGAGGAAGAAGAAGGAGAAGGAGGAGCTCCTTCTCCTTCTCCTCCTTCTTCTCCTTCTTCTCCTTCTTCTTCTCCTCCTCCCTCTCCTCCTTCTTCTTCTCCTCATTTTTCCTCTTCCTTCCTTTCATTTTCCTCTTTTTCTCTTCTTGTCCCCTTCTTCGGGCTAAATTGGCTAAGAATGCCTTTTTGGAGCTAATTATGTCATTTCGAGGATAATTAGCTAAGTATAGGTCATTTTTTATTAAATAGGCCATTTTGGAGCTAACTAAGCTAATTATGTCATTTCGTAGGATAATTAGCCAATTTAGCCTTTCTTGGATGAGTCTAAGCTACGTAGAAGAAGAGATAGAGAAGAAGAAGTAAAATAAGGAGGAGGAGGAGGAGGAGGAGGAGAAGAAGGAGGAAGAGGAGAAGAAGAAGAAAAGAAGAAGGAGAAGGAGAAGAAGAAGGAGAAGGAGAAGGAGGAAGAAGGAGGAAGAAGAAGGAGAAGGAGGAGCTCCTTCTCCTTCTCCTGCTTCTTCTCCTTTTTCTCCTTCTTCTTCTCCTCCTCCCTCTCCTCCTTCTTCTTCTCCTCATTTTTCCTCTTCCTTCCTTTCATTTTCCTCTTTTTCTCTTCTTGTCCCCTTCTTCGGGCTAAATTTGCTAAGATTGCCTTTTTGGAGCTAATTATTTTATTTCAAGGATAATTAGCTAAGTATAGGTCATTTTTTATTAAATAGGCCATTTTGGAGCTAACTAAGCTAATTATGTCATTTCGTAGGATAATTAGCCAATTTAGCCTTTCTTGGATGAGTCTAAGCTACGTAGAAGAAGAGATAGAGAAGAAGAAGTAAAATAAGGAGGAGGAGGAGGAGGAGAAGAAGAAGAAGGAAGAGGAGAAGAAGTAGAAAAGAAGAAGGAGAAGGAGAAGAAGAAGGAGAAGAAGAAGGAGAAGGAGAAGGAGGAAGAAGGAGGAAGAAGAAGGAGAAGGAGGAGCTCCTTCTCCTTCTCCTCCTTCTTCTCCTTCTTGTTCTCCTCCTCCCTCTCCTCCTTCTTCTTCTCCTCATTTTTCCTCTTCCTTCCTTTCATTTTCCTCTTTTTCTCTTCTTGTCCCCTTCTTCGGGCTAAATTGGCTAAGAATGCCTTTTTGGAGCTAATTATGTCATTTCGAGGATAATTAGCTAAGTATAGGTCATTTTTTATTAAATAGGCCATTTTGGAGCTAACTAAGCTAATTATGTCATTTCGTAGGATAATTAGCCAATTTAGCCTTTCTTGGATGAGTCTAAGCTACGTAGAAGAAGAGATAGAGAAGAAGAAGTAAAATAAGGAGGAGGAGGAGGAGGAGGAGGAGGAGAAGAAGAAGGAAGAGGAGAAGAAGAAGAAAAGAAGAAGGAGAAGAAGAAGGAGAAGGAGCAAGAAGGAGGAAGAAGAAGGAGAAGGAGGAGCTCCTTCTCCTTCTCCTCCTTCTTCTCCTTCTTCTCCTTCTTCTTCTCCTCCTCCCTCTCCTCCTTCTTCTCCTCCTCATTTTTCCTCTTCCTTCCTTTCATTTTCCTCTTTTTCTCTTCTTGTCCCCTTCTTCGGGCTAATTGGCGAAGAATGCCTTTTGGGAGCTAATTATGTCATTTCGAGGATAATTAGCTAAGTATAGGTCATTTTTTATTAAATAGGCCATTTTGGAGCTAACTAAGCTAATTATGTCATTTCATAGGATAATTAGCCAATTTAGCCTTTCTTCGATGAGTCTAAGCTACGTAGAAGAAGAGATAGAGAAGAAGAAGTAAAATAAGGAGGAGGAGGAGGAGGAGGAGGAGGAGGAGGAGAAGAAGGAAGAGGACAAGAAGAAGAAAAGAAGAAGGAGAAGGAGAAGAAGAAGGAGAAGGAGAAGGAGGAATAAGGAGGAAGAAGAAGGAGAAGGAGGAGCTCCTTCTCCTTCTCCTCCTTCTTCTCCTTCTTCTCCTTCTTCTTCTCCTCCTCCCTCTCCTCCTTCTTCTTCTCCTCATTTTTCCTCTTCCTTCCTTTCATTTTCCTATTTTTCTCTTCTTGTCCCCTTCTTCGGGCTAAATTGGCTAAGATTGCCTTTTTGGAGCTAATTATGTCATTTCGAGGATAATTAGCTAACTATAGGTCATTTTTTATTAAATAGGCCATTTGGGAGCTAACTAAGCTAATTATGTCATTTCATAGGATAATTAGCCAATTTAGCCTTTCTTGGATAAGTCTAAGCTACGTAGAAGAAGAGATAGAGAAGAAGTAAAATGAGGAGGAGGAGGAGGAGGAGGAGAAGAAGAAAAGAAGAAGGAGAAGGAGAAGAAGAAGGAGAAGAAGAAGGAGAAGGAGAAGGAGGAAGAAGGAGGAAGAAGAAGGAGAAGGAGGAGCTCCTTCTCCTTCTCCTCCTTCTTCTCCTTCTTGTTCTCCTCCTCCCTCTCCTCCTTCTTCTTCTCCTCATTTTTCCTCTTCCTTCCTTTCATTTTCCTCTTTTTCTCTTCTTGTCCCCTTCTTCGGGCTAAATTGGCTAAGAATGCCTTTTTGGAGCTAATTATGTCATTTCGAGGATAATTAGCTAAGTATAGGTCATTTTTTATTAAATAGGCCATTTTGGAGCTAACTAAGCTAATTATGTCATTTCGTAGGATAATTAGCCAATTTAGCCTTTCTTGGATGAGTCTAAGCTACGTAGAAGAAGAGATAGAGAAGAAGAAGTAAAATAAGGAGGAGGAGGAGGAGGAGGAGGAGGAGAAGAAGCAGGAAGAGGAGAAGAAGAAGAAAAGAAGAAGGAGAAGAAGAATGAGAAGGAGGAAGAAGGAGGAAGAAGAAGGAGAAGGAGGAGCTCCCTTCTCCTTCTCCTCCTTCTTCTCCTTCTTCTTCTCCTCCTCCCTCTCCTCCTTCTTCTTCTCCTCATTTTTCCTCTTCCTTCCTTTCATTTTCCTCTTTTTCTCTTCTTGTCCCCTTCTTCGGGCTAATTGGCGAAGAATGCCTTTTTGGAGCTAATTATGTCATTTCGAGGATAATTAGCTAAGTATAGGTCATTTTTTATTAAATAGGCCATTTTGGAGCTAACTAAGCTAATTATGTCATTTCATAGGATAATTAGCCAATTTAGCCTTTCTTGGATGAGTCTAAGCTACGTAGAAGAAGAGATAGAGAAGAAGAAGTAAAATAAGGAGGAGGAGGAGGAGGAGGAGGAGGAGGAGAAGAAGGAAGAGGACAAGAAGAAGAAAAGAAGAAGGAGAAGGAGAAGAAGAAGGAGAAGGAGAAGGAGGAAGAAGGAGGAAGAAGAAGGAGAAGGAGGAGCTCCTTCTCCTTCTCCTCCTTCTTCTCCTTCGTCTCCTTCTTCTTCTCCTCCTCCCTCTCCTCCTTCTTCTTCTCCTCATTTTTCCTCTTCCTTCCTTTCATTTTCCTATTTTTCTCTTCTTGTCCCCTTCTTCGGGCTAAATTGGCTAAGATTGCCTTTTTGGAGCTAATTATGTCATTTCGAGGATAATTAGCTAACTATAGGTCATTTTTTATTAAATAGGCCATTTGGGAGCTAACTAAGCTAATTATGTCATTTCATGGGATAATTAGCCAATTTAGCCTTTCTTGGATAAGTCTAAGCTACGTAGAAGAAGAGATAGAGAAGAAGTAAAATGAGGAGGAGGAGGAGGAGGAGGAGAAGAAGAAGGAAGAGGAGAAGAAGAAGAAAAGAAGAAGGAGAAGAAGAAGGAGAAGGAGGAAGAAGGAGGAAGAAGAAGGAGAAGCAGGAGCTCTTCTCCTTCTCCTCCTTCTTCTCCTTCTTGTTCTCCTCCTCCCTCTCCTCCTTCTTCTTCTCCTCATTTTTCCTCTTCCTTCCTTTCATTTTCCTCTTTTTCTCTTCTTGTCCCCTTCTTCGGGCTAAATTGGCTAAGAATGCCTTTTTAAAGCTAATTATGTCATTTCGAGGATAATTAGCTAAGTATAGGTCATTTTTTATTAAATAGGCCATTTTGGAGCTAACTACGCTAATTATGTCATTCCGTAGGATAATTAGCCAATTTAGCCTTTCTTGGATGAGTCTAAGCTACGTAGAAGAAGAGATAGAGAAGAAGAAGTAAAATAAGGAGGAGGAGGAGGAGGAGGAGGAGGAGGAGAAGAAGAAGGAAGAGGAGAAGAAGAAGAAAAGAAGAAGGAGAAGAAGAAGGAGAAGGAGGAAGAAGGAGGAAGAAGAAGGAGAAGGAGGAGCTCCTTCTACTTCTCCTTCTTCTTCTCCTTCTTCTCCTTCTTCTTCTCCTCCTCCCTCTCCTCCTTCTTCTTCTCCTCATTTTTCCTCTTCCTTCCTTTCATTTTCCTATTTTTCTCTTCTTGTCCCCTTCTTCGGGCTAAATTGGCTAAGAATGCCTTTTTGGAGCTAATTATGTCATTTCGAGGATAATTAGCAAAGTATAGGTCATTTTTTATTAAATATGCCATTTTGCAGCTAACTAAGCTAATTATGTCATTTCGTAGGATAATTAGCCAATTTAGCCTTTCTTGGATGAGTCTAAGCTACGTAGAAGAAGAGATAGAGAAGAAGAAGTAAAATAAGGAGGAGGAGGAGGAGGAGGAGGAGAAGAAGAAGGAAGAGGAGAAGAAGAAGAAAAGAACAAGGAGAAGGAGAAGAAGAAGGAGAAGGAGAAGGAGGAAGAAGGAGGAAGAAGAAGGAAAAGGAGGAGCTCCTTCTCCTTCTCCTCCTTCTTCTCCTTGTTCTCCTTCTTCTTCTCCTCCTCCTTCTCCTCCTTCTTCTTCTCCTCATTTTTCCTCTTCCTTCCTTTCATTTTCCTCTTTTTCTCTTCTTGTCCCCTTCTTCGGGCTAAATTGGCTAAGATTGCCTTTTTGGAGCTAATTATGTCATTTCGAGGATAATTAGCTAACTATAGGTCATTTTTTATTAAATAGGCCATTTGGGAGCTAACTAAGCTAATTATGTCATTTCATAGGATAATTAGCCAATTTAGCCTTTCTTGGATAAGTCTAAGCTACGTAGAAGAAGAGATAGAGAAGAAGAAGTAAAATAAGGAGGAGTAGGAGGAGGAGGAGGAGAAGAAGAAGGAAGAGGAGAAGAAGAAGAAAAGAAGAAGGAGAAGAAGAAGGAGAAGGAGGAAGAAGAAGGAGAAGCAGGAGCTCTTCTCCTTCTCCTCCTTCTTCTCCTTCTTGTTCTCCTCCTCCCTCTCCTCCTTCTTCTTCTCCTCATTTTTCCTCTTCCTTCCTTTCATTTTCCTCTTTTTCTCTTCTTGTCCCCTTCTTCGGGCTAAATTGGCTAAGAATGCCTTTTTAGAGCTAATTATGTCATTTCGAGGATAATTAGCTAAGTATAGGTCATTTTTTATTAAATAGGCCATTTTGGAGCTAACTACGCTAATTATGTCATTTCGTAGGATAATTAGCCAATTTAGCCTTTCTTGGATGAGTCTAAGCTACGTAGAAGAAGAGATAGAGAAGAAGAAGTAAAATAAGGAGGAGGAGGAGGACGAGGAGGAGGAGGAGGAGAAGAAGAAGGAAGAGGAGAAGAAGAAGAAAAGAAGAAGGAGAAGAAGAAGGAGAAGGAGGAAGAAGGAGGAAGAAGAAGGAGAAGGAGGAGCTCCTTCTCCTTCTCCTCCTTCTTCTCCTTCTTCTCCTTCTTCTTCTCCTCCTCCCTCTCCTCCTTCTTCTTCTCCTCATTTTTCCTCTTCCTTCCTTTCATTTTCCTCTTTTTCTCTTCTTGTCCCCTTCTTCGGGCTAAATTGGCTAAGAATGCCTTTTTGGAGCTAATTATGTCATTTCGAGGATAATTAGCTAAGTATAGGTCATTTTTTATTAAATAGGCCATTTTGGAGCTAACTAAGCTAATTATGTCATTTCGTAGGATAATTAGCCAATTTAGCCTTTCTTGGATGAGTCTAAGCTACGTAGAAGAAGAGATAGAGAAGAAGAAGTAAAATAAGGAGGAGGAGGAGGAGGAGGAGGAGGAGAAGAAGAAGGAAGAGGAGAAGAAGAAGAAAAGAAGAAGGAGAAGAAGAAGGAGAAGGAGGAAGAAGGAGGAAGAAGAAGGAGAAGGAGGAGCTCCTTCTCCTTCTCCTCCTTCTTCTCCTTCTTCTCCTTCTTCTTCTCCTCCTCCCTCTCCTCCTTCTTCTTCTCCTCATTTTTCCTCTTCCTTCCTTTCATTTTCCTATTTTTCTCTTCTTGTCCCCTTCTTCGGGCTAAATTGGCTAAGATTGCCTTTTTGGAGCTAATTATGTCATTTCGAGGATAATTAGCTAACTATAGGTCATTTTTTATTAAATAGGCCATTTGGGAGCTAACTAAGCTAATTATGTCATTTCATAGGATAATTAGCCAATTTAGCCTTTCTTGGATAAGTCTAAGCTACGTAGAAGAAGAGATAGAGAAGAAGTAAAATAAGGAGGAGGAGGAGGAGGAGGAGGAGAAGAAGAAGGAAGAGGAGAAGAAGAAGAAAAGAAGAAGGAGAAGAAGAAGTAGAAGGAGGAAGAAGGAGGAAGAAGAAGGAGAAGCAGGAGCTCTTCTCCTTCTCCTCCTTCTTCTCCTTCTTGTTCTCCTCCTCCCTCTCCTCCTTCTTCTTCTCCTCATTTTTCCTCTTCCTTCCTTTCATTTTCCTCTTTTTCTCTTCTTGTCCCCTTCTTCGGGCTAAATTGGCTAAGAATGCCTTTTTAGAGCTAATTATGTCATTTCGAGGATAATTAGCTAAGTATAGGTCATTTTTTATTAAATAGGCCATTTTGGAGCTAACTACGCTAATTATGTCATTCCGTAGGATAATTAGCCAATTTAGCCTATCTTGGATGAGTCTAAGCTACGTAGAAGAAGAGATAGAGAAGAAGAAGTAAAATAAGGAGGAGGAGGAGGAGGAGGAGGAGAAGAAGAAGGAAGAGGAGAAGAAGAAGAAAAGAAGAAGGAGAAGAAGAAGGAGAAGGAGGAAGAAGGAGGAAGAAGAAGGAGAAGGAGGAGCTCCTTCTACTTCTCCTCCTTCTTCTCCTTCTTCTCCTTCTTCTTCTCCTCCTCCCTCTCCTCCTTCTTCTTCTCCTCATTTTTCCTCTTCCTTCCTTTCATTTTCCTCTTTTTCTCTTCTTGTCCCCTTCTTCGGGCTAAATTGGCTAAGAATGCCTTTTTGGAGCTAATTATGTCATTTCGAGGATAATTAGCTAAGTATAGGTCATTTTTTATTAAATATGCCATTTTGCAGCTAACTAAGCTAATTATGTCATTTCGTAGGATAATTAGCCAATTTAGCCTTTCTTGGATGAGTCTAAGCTACGTAGAAGAAGAGATAGAGAAGAAGAAGTAAAATAAGGAGGAGGAGGAGGAGGAGGAGGAGGAGAAGAAGGAAGAGGAGAAGAAGAAGAAAAGAACAAGGAGAAGGAGAAGAAGAAGGAGAAGGAGAAGGAGGAAGAAGGAGGAAGAAGAAGGAAAAGGAGGAGCTCCTTCTCCTTCTCCTCCTTCTTCTCCTTCTTCTCCTTCTTCTTCTCCTCCTCCTTCTCCTCCTTCTTCTTCTCCTCATTTTTCCTCTTCCTTCCTTTCATTTTCCTCTTTTTCTCTTCTTGTCCCCTTCTTCGGGCTAAATTGGCTAAGATTGCCTTTTTGGAGCTAATTATGTCATTTCGAGCATAATTAGCTAATTATAGGTCATTTTTTATTAAATAGGCCATTTGGGAGCTAACTAAGCTAATTATGTCATTTCATAGGATAATTAGCCAATTTAGCCTTTCTTGGATAAGTCTAAGCTACGTAGAAGAAGAGATAGAGAAGAAGAAGTAAAATAAGGAGTAGTAGGAGGAGGAGGAGGAGAAGAAGAAGGAAGAGGAGAAGAAGAAGAAAAGAAGAAGGAGAAGAAGAAGGAGGAGGAAGAAGGAGGAAGAAGAAGGAGAAGCAGGAGCTCTTCTCCTTCTCCTCCTTCTTCTCCTTCTTGTTCTCCTCCTCCCTCTCCTCCTTCTTCTTCTCCTCATTTTTCCTCTTCCTTCCTTTCATTTTCCTCTTTTTCTCTTCTTGTCCCCTTCTTCGGGCTAAATTGGCTAAGAATGCCTTTTTAGAGCTAATTATGTCATTTCGAGGATAATTAGCTAAGTATAGGTCATTTTTTATTAAATAGGCCATTTTGGAGCTAACTACGCTAATTATGTCATTTCGTAGGATAATTAGCCAATTTAGCCTTTCTTGGATGAGTCTAAGCTACGTAGAAGAAGAGATAGAGAAGAAGAAGTAAAATAAGGAGGAGGAGGAGGAGGAGGAGGAGAAGAAGAAGGAAGAGGAGAAGAAGAAGAAAAGAAGAAGGAGAAGAAGAAGGAGAAGGAGGAAGAAGGAGGAAGAAGAAGGAGAAGGAGGAGCTCCTTCTCCTTCTCCTCCTTCTTCTCCTTCTTCTCCTTCGTCTTCTCCTCCTCCCTCTCCTCCTTCTTCTTCTCCTCATTTTTCCTCTTCCTTCCTTTCATTTTCCTCTTTTTCTCTTCTTGTCCCCTTCTTCGGGCTAAATTGGCTAAGAATGCCTTTTTGGAGCTAATTATGTCATTTCGAGGATAATTAGCTAAGTATAGGTCATTTTTTATTAAATAGGCCATTTTGGAGCTAACTAAGCTAATTATGTCATTTCGTAGGATAATTAGCCAATTTAGCCTTTCTTGGATGAGTCTAAGCTACGTAGAAGAAGAGATAGAGAAGAAGAAGTAAAATAAGGAGGAGGAGGAGGAGGAGGAGAAGAAGAAGGAAGAGGAGAAGAAGAAGAAAAGAAGAAGGAGAAGAAGAAGGAGAAGGAGGAAGAAGGAGGAAGAAGAAGGAGAAGGAGGAGCTCCTTCTCCTTCTCCTCCTTCTTCTCCTTCTTCTCCTTCTTCTTCTCCTCCTCCCTCTCCTCCTTCTTCTTCTCCTCATTTTTCCTCTTCCTTCCTTTCATTTTCCTCTTTTTCTCTTCTTGTCCCCTTCTTCGGGCTAAATTGGCTAAGAATGCCTTTTTGGAGCTAATTATGTCATTTCGAGGATAATTAGCTAAGTATAGGTCATTTTTTATTAAATAGGCCATTTTGGAGCTAACTAAGCTAATTATGTCATTTCGTAGGATAATTAGCCAATTTAGCCTTTCTTGGATGAGTCTAAGCTACGTAGAAGAAGAGATAGAGAAGAAGAAGTAAAATAAGGAGGAGGAGGAGGAGGAGGAGGAGAAGAAGAAGGAAGAGGAGAAGAAGAAGAAAAGAACAAGGAGAAGGAGAAGAAGAAGGAGAAGGAGAAGGAGGAAGAAGGAGGAAGAAGAAGGAGAAGGAGGAGCTCCTTCTCCTTCTCCTCCTTCTTCTCCTTCTTCTCCTTCTTCTTCTCCTCCTCCTTCTTCTTCTCCTCATTTTTCCTCTTCCTTCCTTTCATTTTCCTCTTTTTCTCTTCTTGTCCCCTTCTTCGGGCTAAATTGGCTAAGATTGCCTTTTTGGAGCTAATTATGTCATTTCGAGGATAATTAGCTAAGTATAGGTCATTTTTATTAAATAGGCCATTTTGGAGCTAACTAAGCTAATTATGTCATTAGATGGAAGTCTAGCTATTTTGGAGCTAACTAAGCTAATTATGTCATTAGATGGAAGTCTAGCTATTTTTTATTAAAACACTAGAAATAACATACCTAAGTTAGGGTGAAGCACGGTGGCTCTGGCTTGTTTCACCTGGAGAAGGCTGCCCTGGAGAAGGCTCGACTGTAGAAGGGTCGTGCGATGCGTTTCGGGACATATTCTGCAGCAAACATCGTTTGCAATGTGTAGTTAGCATGAGGACACTCTTAAGATCACTCCACTGAAATGAAACTGACCGTCCCCGCCTCGTTAATGACTGGCATCGGCGGAGGGACTTGGCCGTTCTTCTCGCACATAGACTGTACATTTGGTTTCGACAGGTCAAACTTTTTATTTATTAATGAAACGGACATTCAAATGCAAGATTTGAAATAACATGAAGAAGAAACTTACCACGAAGAGCTCGTATATGGCCCTGGTAGACGCTTCATTCCGTGCCCTCTCCGCCTCCACCAATGCAGTCGTCCTCTCCTCCAGCTCCCTAATTTCCTTATCCTTCTCCGCCATAGCCGCCTGCATTGCCGCTCTCTCTTTCTGAATAGCAGCCTGCAACACAACTCATTGTTAGCAATGTAATCATATTGGTTCCAACGCACAACATAATGCGGAAAGATAGTTGAGTCCATTAAACTAACCTCGATGGCGAGCTCGACTGGCCATGGACGACGTGTTATCTCCGGACAAGAGCTCGTTTGGCGTGCCTTTATCTGTCGGAGAGTGCTAGGACAACGTATAAGGCCGTCTCCAATGGCGATCGAGCCATGGGGCCTCCCGTTGCTAGCTATCATCACCAGCTCTGGATCAATAGGCCCCTCGCTCGGGTTAAAGTCCTCCCCTTTCCTCGCCTTCCCGTGATCTCTGTACTTCACGAGCTTGTCGTGGGAGGAGATGTTGGTGAAGTTTTCTGGATGCTCGAGGTCAGACTCAGAGAATGCCTTGACCTTCTTGTACGAGGCAGTATGAGCCAGCGCATAGAGGTCGTACATCTGTGGCGCCTCCGTCTTATTGTGACGCGCCTAAAAGAGAGAGAGCAGAAAATTGTATTGGTAAAGGGCTCAAGATAGCATTAAGAATGAATTGCATGAGGCATGAAGCAAACCACATACCCAGTTCTCGCCAAATTGGATTAAGTTGACGCTCCCTTGATGGTGTGGCACGCCAACCATTTTGCCACGCCTCTCCTTGGCATTGTTGTGGCTGGTCTCCCACGTTTCGGAGCACCACTGATCCACCAAGGCCTCCCAACAATCCATCTTATCCACACACCATCTCGGGGGCACCTAAGTTAATAAAGAGAAATTTGAGTGTGTAAGAACCAAATCAAGGAAACTAACTACAAAGCCTTAATAATATGTAATTACCTTCATGTAATGCTCCTTCTCCATCTTAGCATCACGGCACTTCGCCTTATCAATCCTAATACGCCGCGTGGCATAGTAGTCTCGAACAGCCTGCACCCGAGCCTCGTGCCGAAAGTTTTGAAGTAGGCGGCGACATTCGGTTTCGATAACCTTTGCCGCGTCATCCTCGTAACCCTCCTCACACCTGTAGAAGGTCTGCAAACGAGACAACACCGATTAGTACAATAAATAGCTATGGTTAATTTATAATTGTGTGAAAGAGAAATTACCCAGAACTTTCGGATCACCATGTCCGCCCTCGTGTCACACAAAACACCGTCGATCTCCACCTCCGGCGGGGCCGGGGCACCCAAGTAGTGCTCCCAGGTCATCCCTACCTCTCGCTCCTGACCGGGCAACGTAACAAATCCTGGGAAGTTTTGACGGCAAAGAACACCAAGGACGTTGTTGGGCTTGCGGACACCCTTGGCAACAATCCAACCCCTACAGTATGACAAATTGAAGCCAAAACATTAGATATTTGAGAAAACGCGAAGGCAAAAGGTTAAATAAGAGTAAATTAACTTACTTGTCCCCATTTGGCCTAATCGACCACCTCTGCTCGGGGGTCGCTGGCACGAGCGGGAGCCCCGAACTACCACGCTGGTAGACGGTATCCCCCTCACCCAGCTCCTCGTCGCTACCAGCATGGCCAGTTGGCTCAGGCCAGGTATCCCACTGGGTCTCTTGGGACGTACCCTCATCCCTGCTGTGCTCCGCAGTCATCTGGAAGGAAGCCTCTGGGACACGAGTCTCGTGGGTCGAAGGCTCGTCGACCTGAGGCTCGTGAACCGGAGACCGTGTAGCCTCCACCTCAGACGAATCCACCCTAGAAGTCCTCATGTGCTCAGGTGAATCAGCTTGGGGTGGTGGCGGAGACCGTGTAGCCCTACCTCTCCCGCGGCCACGTGTACCTTTAGTACAACATAAATACCAACATGAGTAATAAAATGTATATAAATACCAATATGCATACAACATGAGTACAACATAAATACCAACATGAATACAACGTGTACCTTTAGTGCCTCTCGGCTTCGCGGGTGGTCGACCTCCTCTCACGGGGGGCGCTCCTTGCATAGTAGAGAGCAACACTCTCCGAAGAGGCGAGGCAGGAATGGAAGTACCCATCCCATCACCCGCCGACGAAGAAGCAGCCGCGGCGTGCTTTCGACCCTTTCCCACCATCTTTCAACACCTGTCATGACAAAGAGTAAATGAAATTAGTACAACATAAATACCAACATGACTAATAAAAATTGAATACCTAACATGAACTCAAAATTTATATATAGTATAATAGTTGAATACCTGACATGAACTAATAACAATCGTCCTCGTCTATATATGCTTCGGGGTCAATAAATGCATCATGATCGTCACTATCATCAATAAATGCATCATCATCATCACTATCAAGAAGAACATGTGGAAGGCCACCATTATGTAATCGGTCAAGAAGTGACAGGTCATCCGCAGCAGTAACCTCTTCTTCTTCCAGCTCTTCGTGTTCGGGCTCAGGGGTTAAGACGGATTCACTGTCGCTGTCTACTTCAATGTTCTGGGGTGAAGTAGAGCGGTTCTTGAAACGTTTCTTGGACATACGTGTTTCTTGGAAGAATTCTCCTTCATATGTGTCTGGGTTAATGTGAGGTTCGTAATCCTCTTCATTGAGGGTAGGTGGTCTAAAATGTGGTGGCACTTCATAAACGACATCCCAACCTTTGAGATTTGGATCAGTTTGGCAGGCCCACGGTAGATAGAAAACTTGTGTCGCCTGTTGAGCCATAATATAGACATCGGGAACATCTAAGTGGGTGTCTTGGTTGATTTCGACTAGTCCTATATGTTCATGAGTCCTTCTAGTCTCCCTCGGCTCAAACCAATAACATTTGAAGACTACGACGGTCGGTGGGTTTTCACCATAGAATAGAAGTTCATAAATTGCTTCAACCCTTCCATAATACTCGGTGTCTCCTTCGCCCATAGCAGAGACAGAACAATTTGTAGTCTTTAGGTCGGGCATAGATAGCTCTTTGCCAAAGGTACGAAAGTGATACCCGTTGATGTTGTATTTGTAAAATGAACGGACCTTATAGTCAAAACCATTAGCGACTTGTCTAAACTCGGCGTCCATAGACTCTGCATCAGCCTACAAGTTTAATACAAAAGAATGGATGCATTAGCCGCAAATTAGACCAATAAATCAAATGGGCCCTTAATGGTAATTAATTACCCTTTGTTTGAACCAAGAGATGAAACCAGGATAGTCGCCTCCATGCTTTGCGAGAAGCTCATACTCTTCGACGGAATCCTTTTCGATGACCGCTCCATCCGAGAATTCGGCGACGTATCGACTATATCAAATATCCGGGAATAAGAGTAGTTCAAAGCAATTAGAAGTTGGGAACAATAAATTACCGAGAACTTACTCGATGTACGGCCGCACTTCTGTTAGGTTGGTGAAGATATACAATGAAATGGTCCGCCATTCTTCGACATCCAACGATTTCCCTTTCGAAGCACCGGATGGTGCGAGCTTACCTTTGAATAGGCTGAGGTTGGATCGAACTTTTTCTCGATCGCCATCATTGTACCGAGGCTTCGGGTTATGCAAATGATGATTTTGAGCTTCGTAGTGTGCTGTCACGAAGTTTGCCGCCTCCTCAATAATGAATGCCTCGGCCATCGATGCTTCAATTCTATGTTTATTTTTACACTTAGCTCGAAGCATCTTCTGCATCCTCGCAGTTGAGTAGCACCATCGATTTTGAACGGGCCCCCCCATTCTTGCCTCGGTCGGGAGATGCAAAATCAAATGTTGCATTGGATTAAAGAAGCCCGGTGGAAAGATCTTTTCTAATTTGCAGACCAACTCCAACGCCAACTCTTCCATTTCATCTAGCACGCCAGGCGATAGTTCTTTCGCACAAAGAGAACGGAAGAAATAGCCCAACTCTGCCAGTACTAGCCATTCATCCTCAAGGATAAAGCCATGCAACATCACGAGCATTACCCGCTCAATCCATATGTGCCAATCATGACTCTTGAGCCCAAATATTTTCAATTTCTCAAGACTCGCTCCCCTCTTTAGATTCGCAGCATACCCATCGGGGAACATCAACCGCATTTTCACCCACAATAGCATTTCCCTCATAGCTGGCCTTTCAAGATTGAACCATGCCTTTGGCTTCGCTATGCTTTGCTTTCCTTTCCGTTGTCGCAAGTTTTGCAATGGTCTATCACATAGAGCCTCCAGGTCGATTCTAGCCTTAGGATTATCTTTTGACTTCCCCTCTATGTCGAACAATGTACCAAAAATGGCCTCCGCAATATTCTTTTTAGTGTGCATCACGTCAATGTTGTGTGGGCAAAGGAGGTCTTTGAAGTAAGGGAGATCCCATAAGCATGACTTGTGAGTCCAGGCGTGTTCCGTATTATACCCTTTGAAGTATCCTGGACGCAAAGGATCGGGCTCGAGAGCGTTTAACTGATCAAGGGTCTCTTGGCCTGTCAACGCAGCTGGTGAAGTGTTTTTGACAACTCTACCTTTGATGAAATTCTTCTTGTCTTTTCTGAACTTATGGTCAGGATCCAGGAATTGTCTATGCATGTCGAAGCAAGAATACTTGCGACCAGCCTGCAGCCAACGGAACTGAAGAGCTGCCTTGCATGTGGTGCACGGGAACCTTCCATGCACACACCAGCTAGCGAATAGCGCAAACGCCGGATAATCATGCGTCGAGTACATGTACCACACATGCATTTTGAAATTTGTTTTGGTAGCCGCGTCGTAGGTCTTGATCCCATTATCCCAGGCTTCTTGCAACTCATCCTTAAGCGGCTGCATGTACACATTCATATTCTTCCCCGGATAGTTGGGCCCTGGAATTATCAACGTCAGGAAAATGTTCTTTCTTTTCATAATCTCTCCGGGTGGCAAATTTAGTGGAATGACAAATACAGGCCAACAACTGTATTGTGCTGCCGTCATACCATACACATTGAACCCATCCGTGCTGATGGCAACTCTAGGTTGCCTTGGATCTTCCGATTTATCCTTATGTAATGCATCGAAGTGCCTCCACGCAAAACCATCTGAAGTGTGTACCAGCATCTTGTTCCCATCCGCATCTAGTTCGGTTCTTTTGCCCAATTTGTGCCATGTCATCTGTCTGGCCGTCTCTTCGACCATGAAAAGACGTTGAAGTCTTGGTACGATTGGCAGATATCGAAGAACACTAATGGGGATTTTGGTCTGATTCTTCTCACCCATGTCGTTGTCTACCACAATATACCTGGAAGAATTGCAAATGGG
The DNA here is from genome assembly GCF_904849725.1 of Hordeum vulgare subsp. vulgare. Taxonomy (NCBI): domain Eukaryota; kingdom Viridiplantae; phylum Streptophyta; class Magnoliopsida; order Poales; family Poaceae; genus Hordeum; species Hordeum vulgare. The sequence continues at coordinate 237,876,622 of NC_058519.1, read as the reverse complement.
GCAATAGTTCAAGGGCGCATACTCAAGCCTAAATAAGGCACATCCATTCTCACAGGCATGTATCTTCTCATAGGTCATCTTAAGTACACGGAGGATTTTCTCTGACTGGTACAGGTTTGCAGGCAGTACATGGCCTTTGGTTAGAAAGCGTCCAAATATCGTCATCATCGCGTCGTAGCATTCTCTGCCTAGGTTGAATTGAGCCTTCAGAGCCATTACTTGCGCGATGGCATCCAGCTGACAAAGCTCAGTCTGCTCGTGGAGAGGACGTTTTGAAGACTCCAGCATTTCATAGAAGGCCTTTGCAGATTCCTCCATCTCATCGTCCGAATCATGAGCATCATCAAAGTCTTGCACCATGTCTTCAATCCCGGTACCATGCTCGTCGGTGCGACGACGAATCATGGGTCATGTCTTTCTGACTAGGGTGACCAGTGTACATCCAAGCACGATCACTCATGTTGCCTAGCTACCTATGGGGGCACAAGAAATAAATATAAAATTCATCATCTATATTCATACGCTAATCAAGTTTGTCAGTTTTATTACGTCCATGCAACCTACACGCTAATAGGTAAAGATAGGTCCTAATCCCACCCGAGTATGTGTAGACTGGGTTCGTTTTCCCATGCTCTGCTCCGGATGCGACGCAGAATTTCGACAGCACCTCCCCGTTGTTCTCCTGATACACGTCTCGGCAATAAGCAGAGAGGATGTGTACCCGGAGAACAACAGGGGAGGCACTGACGAAATTCCGCATCGGATCCGGAGCACAGCATACGGGAAAACAAACCCAATCTACACATACTCGGGCTGTCCATGGATAATGTTGGACAATTCGAAAGGATGGCGGTTATAAATATGCAAAGAAATACATATTTATAGATGTCGCCCTTTCGAATGGGAGACGCATACTAGTCACGCATACTCATGATTGAAGAAACCTATAGCTAGCAAGTTTCATCGGCACGAAGACCGGGACAGAGCAAATTAAGGGGGTAGGAGGAGAAGTCATTTGTGCTCACCAACAAACGCAAGGGCGGAGCTCGTCCAACGCACGTGGAGGTCGTCGAACAACTACACATTGAAATTCACCCGATCAACACAAATATGATGTTTTTATAATTAACATAACTATATGACCTAACTCATAACTATGTGGGTCAGTGTCATCGGGGGTCGAAGGTCACTGGCATCGGGGATTGGGGTCTTTTCGGTCAACAAGAGGCCGAAGAGGTGTCGGGGGTCGGGGGTTGGGGGTCAGTGGCGTCGGGGGTCGGGGTAGGGGGTCGGGGGTCGAGGGTGAGTGTTGTCGGGGGTCGGGGGTCGGGGGTCAGTGGCGTCGGGGGTCGGGGTAGGGGGTCGGGGGTCGAGGGTGAGTGTTCTCGGGGGTCGGGGGTCGAGGGTCAGTGGCGTCGGGCGTCGGGGATCGGGGGTCAGTGGCGTCGGGGGTCGGGGTAGGGGGTCGGGGGTCGAGGGTGAGTGTTGTCGGGGGTCGGGTGTCGAGGTTACCTATAAAACTTTCCAGGTCACCTATAAAACTTTCCAGCTCCAACTAGCTAAAACTAGCTCTAGCGGTGGCATCCAAACAGGGCCATTGTGTCGTGCTTTCAGATGTGACCTCTACTTATACATAAACCAGCTCCAACCATGTTCTCCTAATCTTTTCAGATGTGTCGTGGTAGTAATTTTAAATTATTTTATTCATAAACCAGATTACTTACTCAATCTTCTATTGTATATACGATGCACTTTTTTCCATGACCTCTACTTATACATTGGTTTTGTTCACTAGATTCCTGAATTCAGGGCACGTGCGTCTGCTCGGATTGATGCATGGATAGTACTTGATGTCCTCTACATGCGCGATGAGTGTATAACTCTTTAACATCACATATTAGGGGCACTTTTACCCATCTTAACATCACATTGAGTTGGTGTAAATATAGAGAGTCGATGCCAGGGTCTATATAATTGATATGCATACAACCAACAGGAAGTTAACACACGCTTATCAAAACGGCCAAACATAAAGCCATGACACAAACTAAGCGCCCTAGGGTATGGAGGGCTAATGACATGCTCCACATGCAGACACGCACCATTATTCCCAGCTGTCTCAGAATTTATTTTGTTGAACACTAAATCATTAGGAAAATCAATTAAACCAAAGTTGTCACATGTCACTGTAAATTTTGGGAACTTGGTATGGCCTTTTTTTAACATAACGCGTTAAGTAAAACTGACATTTATATGTTAATCATATTTCCACAGCAGACAAAAATATATTTGTATTTGCATAATTTCTATAACAACATTGTGCCATTCTACATATTCGAAGGTGTCACCTCCTTTATTTTGTATCATTTATTCAAAGAGAATAGATATTAGCATGAGAATATTTTCTTTGTGTAGGTATGATGTGTCATGTGTCCAAGAATTACTACCAAATTGATGGTAAATAGCAGTACGAACTCATTTTTTTTCATTTTCTCCTATACAGAATAATCTCACCGTTTTTACAAGGAAATAATCTCACCGTTTTTGCTGGCTGCTCCGGCTAGGCGGCGGAGGAGGGTGCGGGCGACGGAGGGGGGTGGCGACGAGGCTCCAGGGCGTCCGGGGCGAGGAGGGGCGTCAGGGGGCTGCTCGTGCTCCTGACGGCGTGGCCGGATCGGGGGAGAGGTGCGGCCTGCAGGGGGGAGCCGATGGGGAGGGGGTGGCGACGGTGGGGAGGGCGGGGAGGCGCCGGCCGGTGGGGGAGGGCGGGGAGGCGCCGGTCGGTGGGGGAGGGCGGGGAGGCGCCGGCTGGTGGGGGAGGGCGCGGAGGTGCCGGCCGGTGGGGGAGGAGGTGGCGACGGTGGGGAGGGCGCGGAGGTGCCGGCCGGTGGGGAGGGCGGGGAGGTGCCGGCCGGTGTGGAGGGCGGGGAGGCGCCGGCCGGTGGGGAGGGCTGGGAGGCGACGGCCGGTGGGCGCAAGATGGGGGAGGGAGCGTGCGGGAGGAGGGCGACGAGGTGGTTTTTTTTATTTTAAACAACGAGGTGGGGTTGGAGCGGTAGTGGGCAGCCGAGGTTGATTTCTTTGCCGTCCGCTGCGCTCCAAGGCAGACGGCAAAGAAGCTTTCGGCGGACGGCAAAGACACGGCGGTTGGAGCGTTAGTGGGCAGCCGTGGGGTTGACTTCTTTGCCGTCTGCTGTGCTCCAAGGCAGACGGCAAAGGAGCTTTTGGCGGACGGCACAGACACGGCGGATGGCAAATGTAATGGCTACAACTGCGATTTTCTTTGCCGTCTGCATGGGCCATCTTTGCCGTCCGCTAGCGGACGGCAAAGAAGCGACTCATGGCAAAGCACTTCTTTGCCATCTGTCAGATCTTTGCCATCTATTTTTTGGTAGGTGACGGCAAAGAGCTTCTTTGCCATCAGCCAGCAGACGGCAAAGACCCGGCAGACGGCAAATTCTCTGATTCCAGTAGTGGCACTTTAGTTTTGTATAAGATGATATGAATCCAAGTGTAACGTGAATAATCATCAACAACAATAAAGCCATATAGAGATGTTGCATTGGTTAGAGTAGCATAATGAGTAGGTCCAAAGAGGTCGATGTGAAGCAATAAAAAAGGACGAGTTGTGGTCCTGATAGTCTTTGAGGGGTGCTTGGATTTGGTCATCTTTCCAGACTCACAAGCCCCACGCAGATGATCCTTGAGGAATTTGACACCTTCGGTGCCAATGAAGTGCTTCTTCTTCGCCAATGTGTGTAGATTTCTCATGCCTGCATGACCAAGTCATCGATGCCATAACCAACTCTCTCAGGATTTTGCAAGAAGACACGTGGTCAGCAGTGTACCTGTAGAGAAATCAACAATGTACAAGTCTCATCTCCTAAAGCCTTCGAAGACTTTGAATATCTCAGATTCCACGATGACTACCCAGTGATATTGGCCAAAGACGACAGTCATATCAAGATCACAAAGCATTAACACACACATGAGGTTAAACCCAAGGGATTCGACAAGCATGACTTTTTCCATGTGCATCCTAATTGGATATAGCCACCTTACTGAGGCCCAATACCTTGCTTCTTTCCTTTGTCTGCGTAGGTGATATGCTTGAGTGGTGATGGAGTCAGTGGGGTGTTCAAGAATAGACTCTTGTCACCAGTCATGTGATTTGTACATCCACTGTCAACAACCCACTCAGTGGTTTTGGGGTTGTCATCATGTAGTTGAATTAGTATTGCTTACCATCTCATATGCTTTAGAGTGAACAATATAATATCACATTCAACAGACTTAAGTTTAATCACACAGAGTAGACTTAAGACAACATGAGGATGTGTGCAATGATAATTATTTCATCCTGATTAGCTTGCTTCCTTTCAAGCATTTTATCGGGTCTCCAGCAAATTCTTTAGATGGTGTTGTTCATCTGGAGACCTGACCAGCAGAAGATGTTAGTTCAATTTCTTCACCACCCACATCTTAATGGGTGGCAAAGCATTCATCATCCTGCGAGCAGCATAAGAGAATTTTGGCACTGAAGCTAATGCACTTCATTTCACAGGAGGGGGGTTAGTGTAGTCATATGAAAATGCAGAGATATTGTTTGAGGACTTACGAACATAGTGATTTGAGGAATAATGCACATATTCATGTCCCTTGTAGTTTCCATGTATATTAGAAGTATTAGCACAAGTAAGAGTAGAATTCTAACCATATAAGGAATTTGATCCTCATGAAGGCTTTGGTACACTTGAGGAATTTGATCTGGTGTTCGTGTCCTTCACGGGTGGTGTCATGAGAACATTCATGTAGTTAGTTCCAACATATCTAGCAAATACTTCACCAATTTGATTTTTGAATAGTTTATAGTTGGAGTCAAATGACTCATCAGTGGAATATGAAGTTTCACATGCAAAACCTGATAAAGTAAATGGATCAACAGGAGTTCCTATTGCAGCAACCTATGAGGTTTTGGGATATTTCTCAGGTGTCTAGTGTGATCCATCAACATTCAATGTCCTCTCAAAAGCAATGCCCTCTTTCCTAGGGTTTCTATTCAGAATTTGCTTTTTGAGCGCATCGCAATGGGTTTGATGCCCTTTGAGGCTTTTGTAAATGCCTGTTACATACAATTCTACCCTCCATTTTCGTCACTGACATTTGTGGTTTCCTCAATTGAGGAATTTGTAACCACAAATACAGTTGAAGAATTTTTAGCAATATAAGAATTTGAACTTTGAGGTGAAGAATTAGTAGATTCACATTCGATGCATTTCAAGCATGGTGGAATGAATTCTTCCTGAGTGGTACCGATCTGTTGAGCAAGCAAAGATCATTTTCACTTCGAAGATCATCATGAGACACCCTGAGTTTCTCAAGATCTTGCTTTCTTTGATGAAATTCATAAGAAAGCTTCTCATGATCTGCCAAGAGGGTGCCATGACATTCCTGAATATTATCAAACTTAGACCGAAGACTTTGAATATCATTAGCCAGGGTTTGAGTCAAGTTCATTTCCTCATTCAACAGGCCATCACTTTTATCTAGGAGCTTCTAAAGCTTTTCAAGATCACTTTGTTGCTTGGTGGCAAAATTAGCAAGCTTGTAGTAACTGGGTTTTTTATGTTCATCAGTTTCACAGTCACTAGAGTCAGAAAAGAAGTGTGTTTTGGTACCTTGGAACATTTCGCCATGAAGCAATAGGTGGCAAAATTAGCAAGCTTGTAGTCCTCTGAATCCATTTGCTTTCCAAGAGCCCGAGCTTTTCTGGAACTCTTCTTCTTGTGCGATGAGGACTTTGAAGATTTTTTTTTTCTCCAAGTCATTAGAATTGACATCCTTTTATTTCTTCGTCTTTGATTCCTTCACCCAGCAAGGACAATCGACAACGTAATGACCATACTTGTTCCATTTATAGCAGGTTCCTTTCTTGTACTCCTCAGATGAAGATTCTGGTTTCCTCATATCTCTTCTTGAAGATTTTCCGAACTAGCCCTGTTCAGAGAACTTTTGGAATGTCCTCATGAGCATAGCAAGTTCCTAACCAAGTTCTTCAGGATCACCGAGACTGCAATCATATTCATCTTCTTTATATGAGGAAACATCCATTGCCTTCAGCGCACGAGGTCTACCATAACTAGGTCCATAGAGGTTTCCCTTCTCAGCTTGCTGGAATTCGTGAGTATTGAGTCTCTCAAGAATATTAGGTGGATCAAGTAAATTGTAGTCTCTGCATTCTCGGATCATCAGAACGAGTGTATTAAATGAAGAATCAAGAGATCTCAACAGTTTCTTCACCACCGCACGGGTAGTGATGTCTGTGGCCCCAAGAGCCTGCATCTCATTGGAGATATCGGTGAGGCGATCGAAAGTTTATTGATAGCTCTCATTATTGAGTATTTTGAAGTAGTTGAAGAGAATACAAAGAACATCAACCCAACAGTCATGTTGAGTAGACACTCCTTCATTGACCTTGGACAGACTTTCCAATATAAGCTTTGCAATGCCCAAGGCACTCACTCTGCCATACGACCTTTGCTTAGATGGCCACAGATGATGTTCTTCGCTTGCGAGTCAAGTTGCATGAATCTGTTCACATCAGCGCCGGTGATAGTTGAGGCGACATAGGGAACACCATTTCCCACCACATACCATAGATTGTTGTCTATTGCTTCAAGGTGCATGCGCGTCTTGTTCTTCCAGTAGGGGTAGTCGACCCTTGTCAGAATCGGGGCTCCACAGACCCAAAGAAAGGTTCGAACTCTGGGGTGCGATCGCTCTCCTACCCTGTTCTACGTCTCAGCTTCACGTCGACTCTCCGGTGGCTCGAGCTAAGGGAAGCGAACTAGAACACACAGTAGTTTCCCAGGTTCGAGTCACCTTGTGGTGTAAAACCCTACTCCTGCTTATATAGATTTCTTCAGGTGGAAGACAAATACAAAGGTAGGTTCTTGCCATCCTCGAGATGATGGGGAGTTGATCGATCCCTACTATAGAGGTCGGGCCTCTATTTTATACTAGCCTTGGTCCTCTTCCCCGAAAACACAATTGGTGGGAAGCGTAGCCACAATGTCCATTTTGAAAGGGGATAGGATTGTGGCCCGCCCTGACAAAGGTGGTCTTCACATGCAAAAGCCCTTCTCCATGACGCGCTGGTGGGCTAGGGGTGACCTCCATCCTGCCGAGCCCCCAGCCTTAGCCCACTTGCACTGATCGGGAAATCTTTAGAGGATTGCTTTAGGAACCCGTGGCTAGCTTGACTCTCTTAGCACCAAAGGGGAAAGTTTCTTTGTTCGCGCCCACTGGCACCGACCCTGGCGCCGTGCAGCATGGCTCATGTCATCCACGTGCGGTGGTTGGACCGCGTGACCCCGAAAACTCGCCTTTGTAAGTCTGCTCCTTACGGGAAGGGGCGTCAGGAGGTGCCTCCTTCCAGCGAGGCTCGCGGGAAGCAGCCTGGGAGAACCACACGATTGGTCCCTCACGAGGAAAGGTGCTCATGAGGGTCGAACCCATGGGCCTTAGTAGGGGGCACCCAGAGGCCCATAGCACACACACGGCCGTGGGTTGCATGCAGGTGGTCCTGAATACCCCCGGTCCTAGAGCCACGACAATAGCCCCCGAGCCCGCAGCATTTATGGCCTAGCAGTCTAGGGCGAGATGGTGTGGGCTCTTACTGCATGCGGGCCAGGCCAAATGTTTGTTTGTCCGCCTTTTCACAGTGTTGCCATATCCGCCCCGGCTGACATAAAGCAGGCACACAGGGTGGTGCTGTCATTACTCTCTTCAATGCCATTCCCACCTTTCTGCAACTTCCTACTTCATGCAAGGACTATTCAGATCTAACCTCCGAGCGAGTCACCTTCTCGCCTGCTTAGCGGCTCCAGTCGATGGATGGTGCCCGCCAATAAGAAAGGGAAGGCCACGACACCCGTGGCAAGCGCCACCGCTGCAGGACCTACTCTCATGCCTTCCTGCATCTCCAAGCGCATGACCTGGGTCCGGTGCTCCTGTTCGTGGCTGGTGACATGAATGAGTGGGGAGCGATTGCTATCTGGCCGGGCTTAGCGGCACCGAGCAGCATGGTGAAGACTGCCTACCCCTTCTTCCTCCATAGCATTTACGTCGGGCTGGTTCCGATGTTCTTCAACTTCTTCTACGTCATCCTCTCCCAGTAACATCTCCAGGCTCTGCACCTTCAACCCAACTCCGTCCTCCTCCTGACCATCTTTGCTTTTTTACTACGAGACCTTCATGGGCGTGAGGCCCTCGGTGGCACTCTTCCGCCAGTTCTTCAGCTTGCGGTTCACCGCCCAACGCTCCGCATGGGTGTCCTTCATTGACATCGTGGGCACAAGCACCCACTTGAAGGCCGGGAAGTATGTTGAGGACCACCGAAACCATTGGGTCTTCATGGATGCGCACCGGGAGAGCCCCCTCCTTGCGACTACTTTGGGTCCGCCCGAGCAAATCACTTAGTGAAGCCATAGGAAGCTCACGGACGCGGGGGCCATCCTGGAGTGAATCGCCTCGCTCGTGGAGGCCCGTATGACCGGGGCGAGCATTATCAAAGAGTTCTTGGGGCATAGCATCACGCCGCTCCGGGCACACTTGCGCCCCTCGTGGGAGCTTGCCGTTGGTGGAGATCGAATGCCCCTGCATGTGAGTGTCCTGACATCCAACGAGCTGGATGGAGCCTTGGGGGTTCTGCTAGGTCCCTGCCTCGGGGACCTCCCGCTGAGCTTGATACCATTGTATGCCTGCGATGACATGGAGGGAATGATCGCGGAGATGCCCTGCTTCGACGAATGGGGCTCGTTAGGCTGCACAAGGGCTCCCCCACTATAGCCTCATCCTCGTGTGAAGGTTGCAGTGACCAGGACTTGGAGGCGACGGAAGGGGAGTAAGACGCCGTCCGGATTCCACCACCCAACCTCCATTTGTCCCTACGCGGTCTAGGGGACAATTCCACCGCGAACAAACGGTGCTAGGCGATTCGCCTTGAACCCGCGGCCTGAGGAGACGGAGTGGGGTCGGGCCCCGCAATGGTCGAGCCGTCGGGGGCGAGAGCCTCCGACAACGGTGTTGCGCCTCCCTCGGCGACGACCGTACTTTCCCCACGGGGCCCTCACGCTCCTAGGCAGGAGGTAGAGCATGATGAGCTCGTCGGGGACCGCGTCGAATGCCCCTTCGGTGGTGGAAGGGCAGTGCATGAGTGTGGCGTAGACGCACCACCCACTATCAAGATTCAAGAAGATGAGTAAGTACCTTAGCCCATCCTCATGATATTCATCCATTACTAGTTTGCTTAGGCCGCTTCTCCTCTAGCGTAGGCTCCCTGGCGGCAGCGAGGAAAAGAAGAAGAAGGCTGCTGCAGGGGCAAAGGTGACGCTGGTCTTGAGGGCGCCTTCGTCCCATGGTCAGAGTATTGGTGGGCGTGGAGGTGACCTGCGCAAGCCAGGCACCGTGATTGGGTGCACAGGCGCTACTGCATCTCCGAGCGTCTCCTCCATGCGTCGGGGAGACGCGACCGTCAGGGCCATGGCGGCCCCACTACCCGTGCCGCCATCCAAGGCCACGACGGTCCATCCCCTGGTGCCGACCGTCGAGGCCGCGACCACCACCAGGTCTCTCGAGGCGGGGACGATGGACCTTGTGAATGAGCTACGAACGCCCGGAGCGGGGGAAGACCCAAAGCCCCCAGTGCCCCAAGCAGAGGGCGTCCAGGACGCTCTAGTTGTGGCCGCGGGTAGATCCGGGGTGGTAGCATCCCTAGAGGCCCTCGCACATATGGGCCCAGACGCATTACTCTGGCGCGGGATTTTGACCGACGCCCTGAGCGTGCTCCCCTGGCTCGAGGCAGACTTCCGGGACGCCGAGTTGTGTGTGACTGTGGAGCGCATGGGATTTGTCATGGGGTAGCACCAACTTGATGCCTCCGCCAAGGAGGTTTGAGGCAAGGCCGAGGCCAACCGTGCAGAGGGCTGGCGGGAGGCCGCCGAGACAAAGGCCACTTGCGCTAGCAACCTTGCCGAGATGGAAGCGCTCACCAAGAGTTGCAAAGAAGGGGAGGCCAGCTTCAAGGTGCTTCAGGAGGCCACCAAGGCCCGCGAGGCGAAGCTCGCCGACCGTGACTCCGAGCTAGCGAGGGTGGCAGCCGAGCAGGTCATGGAGCGCGGGCGCTTGGAGGCGCTTCAGCGCAAGGTCACTGAGTTTTGGGATGCCCACGTGATCCAAGTCTTCGAGGCCAACACCAAGCTGGGATATCGGGAAGAGAAGTCCAAGCCGTTGCCAATAAGAAGGCAGCAGCGGGCCGTGCAGTGCTCTCCTACCTACAACTCAGGGCCCGCCAGGCCGTGAGCTCCATTTGTAGGTTGGGGCTCGAGGCCCCATTGGTTCCTTAGGACGCTCGCTACGCCGAGATTTCCTCCGATCTCGTGAAGGAACTCGAGGACGCAGCCAAGAAGGTGCGCAGCATCCTGTAGGAGGAGTGTCGCTACCTTTTCTCCATGGTTGCGACCTGTGTCTTCGGTCACCTTCTCCTTCACGATCCCCACTTCAAGTTTGAAAGGGTGATTGGCCCTATGCGTGAGGAGTCCCGCGGTGACTTGGCGACTTTCATGGAGGGCCACATGCACTCACTTCTCGAGTAGTTGTTGTGAGACAATGATGAGGAGTCCAGTGAGGAGCCCCCTTCCTTGCCCTGAAAAAGATTATCTTTGCCTCGAGGAGGCATCAGGCATCACCTTTTATTGTATGGAACAATTGAATTCGGTAATAACTGCTTCTGATTCATAATGCCTATCTCCACGCATGGTTTTCCTCTTGTTTGTCTTTGTGCTCAACACCGGCAGGGCCCAACCCTCTCTGTATCTTAGCCGCCACTGGATTACCAGGAGGTGAGAGGCTACACGGCCAGTAAAGGTGTTTAGTCGCGACCCCCCTTGATGCACAAGTGACTCGCTTGAGGTTCTTCACACTCCCCTTCATAAGCCTTAGCGCTTCGTGTCGGCAGGGCCCAACCCTGCACGTATCTCAACCGCCACTGGATTACCAAGAGGTGAGAGGCTACAGGGCCAGTGAATGTCCTGAGTCGCGATGCTCAGGCACCCCCCCCCTTGACGCACAAGTGGCTTCTTTGAGGGTCCTAAAGTTCTCCTATGGAATCCTTGGCGCTATGCGTCGTCATGGCCCAACCCTGTGCATATATCAACCACCAATGGATTACCAGGAGGTGAGAGGCTATAGGTCCAGTGAAGGTCCTATGTCACGATGCTTAGCTACCAGCCCTTGACTCGCAAGCGACTCTCTTGAGAGCCCTAGAACTTAGTGTTATGGCTTTTGCCCTCTGCGTCGGCAAGGCCCAACCCTGCACGTATCTCAACCACCATTGGATTGCCAGGAGGTGAGAGGCTACAGGGCCAATGAAGGTCCTGAGTGGTGATGCTCCCGCACCCCCTTGACGTGCAAGCAACTCCCGCTCCGTGATGAGGGCCTTGAACTCTGTGTCGCTTGGGCCCAAGCATGCACGTGTCTTAACTTCCACTGGATTACCAGGAAGTGAGAGACTACAGGTCCAGTGAAGCTCCTGAGTCCCGATGCTCAGGCACCCCCCTTGATGCGCAAGCAGCTCCCATACGGGAGAATTTGTTAGAGCTCCATGCGCCCGCCTGCTTGCAATTGGGTGTCGTGCAGGAACGAGACACCAAGGACCTCCGGAGGTGATGTGCACGGGGGTGAGCCTGCGAGACAGAGCTCGATCGCTCGGATTTTTCAACGCTGCAGGGAAGAACCCGAGCACACGCACCGTGTCCTAGCCCGTGCGTGTGCGAGGTACAAGGGGAAGCTCGCGAGCGTGGAGCTCTGACGATCCACCCCAGTGTGATGCATAGGTCTTCCACTAGGGCATGGGCATAGTCGCGGGTAAACGGTAATTCTGCCATGATGGAGCATGGGGACTTTCACTTGGGCATGGGCGGGAACCCTCCACCGCGGCTACGATGCGACTCGTCGTGGGGTTATGCTTAGTTGGCCCCCGGGCCGTGTACAGCCCCAACACTCATTATGACGTGAGAGGGTCACGGGCGGCGATTTACTAAGGTGTCGGACACCCCCCGCAAAAGGATCTGGAGCTCCTAGCCTCAGCCTTCACGCGGTTTGCGCCTCATTCTTTGTGCATCAGCACAATCATGGAACCTGTGACATGGAGGGGGAGACACGCGTCGGGTGACTGTTGCGAGACCACTGCACAATGTTAGGCACCGAGGACCCCAGAAGTTTATGTATAAAGGTGTAAGCCCTTCATTCAGAGCTCAGTCACTCAGATTTATCAACACTGCAGGGACAAACCCAAGCACATATGTCGTGCTAGGTTCCTTCATGGAATGATCAAGCGAAAATCATCAATCGCATTGCGCCTGAGGCGACAATGCGCCAAACTAGCAGTGATGCATTTCAAGCGAACAACATAAGTTTTGAAGGGGAATAACAAAGTTTACCACACAACCAAAAAGCAAGGACTGAGCGAGAGCGGTCCCTCACGCCCGAAGGTAATGCAGCTTGAAGGGTGCCCTCGATCTCGGGTGAGACAGGACCTCACCGAGCGACTCTGTTGTTATGGGAGCTTCGGTCCGCCGGATGAAGAGCACTCAGATGGCCGATCTTATCAGTGGTCGGCTGCCTCCCAGAGCTGTGGGGGCTCGTGAGGCCCTGGTGCCATGCAAGGCGCCAGTGCGAGTCGCACCAGCCTTTGCAAGGCAGCCGCAGTATTCTCTAGGGCAAAAGGCATGTGAGAGCGTCCAGCATGCATGCCTCGGCCTATCCCCACTCGCATACGCTGGAAGGCACTCCGGAAAGCGACCCCATTAAGGGTCGCGACGTCAATGCACATACGTGTCGCCACGGTCCCCTCGGGAGTGATGAGCCTCCTGAGGTAGTGCTCCGTGCGGCGCCCGCCACGCATGGCGCATGCCTCCTGCAACCTTTCGGTCTCCCACGCGATGAACTCCTGAGCATCGGGTGCCCATCGTTGTACTCCTTGCTCGCGAACGCGCACGTTGAGGCACTCCTCCAAGTGGTGCCCGAGCACCTCTCTTGGTGTACTAGCCAGGTCGGATGCCTTCCAGGTGGAAGCCCCCGAGCCGGACCCTAGGGAAGCACCGAGCGCGCTTTCCTATGCGAGAAGAAGAAAATCCCCCGTAGCGCGCATGGGGCTCGCGACTTTGGCCACGACCACTAGATCCTTCGGCTTGGCAGAGTGGGGGCGGGAAGCGACTGGTTCTTCCTCGGAGGTGAGGCCTTGCGAGGCACATCGCCTCCCTCATCATTTGAGCACTCTCGGGCAACGGCCCTATAAGCACGCTCGAGGGAGCCGACCGCTTCCTTCTCGTCACATGCGACAGTGATGATGCCACTACCACCTGGCATCTTGAGGACTTTGTAGCCATGGTGGGTCATGGCCCTGAACTTGGCCAGCACTGGGTAACCCTAGATGGCGTTGTATGGGAGCCCGATGTGCGCCATGTCAAATTCAATGTGTTTGGTGTGATAGTTGTTGCGCGTGTCGAAGGTGACCAGGACGCACACTTGCCTCAGCGAGGTGGTAGAGCCATTGGTCACCCTCGAGAACGGCCTGGTTGGCATCAGCTGGTTGTAGGGCACCTGGAGTGTGTCGAAGGTTTTAAGAGAGATCTTGTTGAGGCTCGTGCCACCCTCAATGAGGGTCTTGCTGACTTCCATGTTGCTGATGGTGGGAGTGCATGTCATGGGGAGAGTGTCTGCGATGGCTAAAGACTTCAGGCTATCCTTGGCATAAAAATGATGGTGTTTTGGGAGCACTTGAGGGGCCATGCAGCCCGTGGCTTCGGGAGGATGGCATCCACCTCACGAGAGACCTGCTCGAACTGGTGGTTCGACGAGGGGGTGTGGGCCCTGCCGAGAATGCAGGCCACTGCACGAGGCTCCTGGTAGGCCCCAACCTCCTCATCACGTGGTTGTCCTCGTTCCTCCTTGGTGGCGGCGGAGGCAACGGAGGGAGCAGCGCGTTGTCCTAGGGGCGCATCTCGCGAGGCCGGTCACGCCAGCCGTTATTGCGAGGTTGCTCGCACCAGCCCCGACGAGGGTCGCTGTTGCGGCCATCCCATGTACCGTTGTCGTGGCTGCCGCAGTGACCAGCACCGCGGTCGTTGTGCTCTGGGCGCCGGCCAACTCGCTCATCTCGGAGGACCCTGAGCTCCTGGTAGTCTTCGGTGTTTTGGTTGTGCACGTCATGGTATATGCAGAACGGGCAGCGCTCCTTCTCAAGCACGCTTCGCTCGTGGCCATGCTTCTTCTCGGGTTCATCCGCAAGCACGGCAGGTCACTTGCGCTTGACCTCCTTGGAGTTGTCCTTGGCATCCTCGGGCGCATCACGAGGGTTGTCACTGGCAGACAAGCGGCCTTCTTGATCCTTAGCGCACTTGTCGGCCAAGTTGAACAACTCCATGGCCGTGCTCGGGGTGTCGTTGAAGGCAAGCTTCTTGCACATCTTAAGGTCCTTGACGCCATTGGTGCATACCATGATGAGGGCCTGGTTTGTGGCATGGGGCATCTTGTTGCGCACATCGTTGAACCTCTAGATGTAGCTGTGGAGGATCTCGCGAGGGCGATGCTTCATGCAATGCAGGTCATTGACGGAGAGAGGGCGGTCGTGCATGCCCTTGAAGTTGGCAACGAACAGCTTCCATACGTCGCTCCATGAAGAGACCGAGCCCTCGGGCAGGTTTAGGAGCCAAGACCATGCACCGTCTTTGAGCGCCATCGGGAGAGAGTTCTCCATGACATTGTTGTCGTCTCCAGGTGCTTCGACGCTCAGGGCCTAAAGTTGGAGGAATTCTGCAGGGTCGAGGGATCCGTCGTAGCACGGGGAAAGGTCGGTCTTGACTTAACCGGCCAAACCACCCTGCATAGTTTCCGGGTGCAGGCCCGACAACCATGGTGCTTGCGTGGTTGTTGTGCGTGAGGGCTGCCCGGTTCTGGCGCCCGGGCGCTGCAACATCCTGGACGCCTATTCAAGGCGCTGACAATGCTGCTCGATGACCACGTGCGCATCTAGCGGAGCCTCGCGCTGGACAATCTCGCAGTTGTCGCCTTCTTCTGGGGCGCATGGTGGTGGTTCGCGTGGTGGGTTCCCAGGCGCACGCCGCACGTAGGCTCGGCTTGGTCACTGCGCATTGGAGCAGGGGCGGCGCCCCCTGAGTCTCCTCTTCGTCGCAGGCGAAGAGGGCAGAGCGAGTGAGAGGGTGCCTGGGCCTCTGCGGCAGCGATGACGAGCTAGTTGATGCGGGCCAGCCAAGCGTCATAGCCGGCATCTACCGGACGATAGCGGAGCAGCTTGCGGGCCATGAGCAGTGCTGCCTGCGCGTGCACCTGCTCAAGATGAGAGTGGGACGAAGAAGCTGCGGTGGTGTAGCCTACCCTCTGCATGGAAGGGAGCATGGACGAAGCTTGCTGCTCGCGGGCTGCGGGGTCGGTGGCCGCGTCCTCGGCCCCAGCGGAGTAACGGCGGGTGCCAGGGCCTGCGGGCGCGGTCACCATGATCCGCACAGATCTGCACTCAGCGCACACATGGTGAGCGTCGACCATGGGGTATGTGAAGCCCGGAGCAAAACTGGAGATGAAGAGCGACTGCGCACCCCTTCCTGGCACGTCAAATGTCGGAATAGGGGCTCAACAGACCAAAAGAAATGTTCCAATTCTGGGGTGCACTCGCTCTCCTACCCTGTTCTACCTCTCAGCTTCACGGCGCCTCTCCGGTGGCTCAACCTAAGGGAAGCAAACTAGAACACAGAACAGTTTACCCAGCTTCGGGCCACCTTGTGGTGTAAAACCCTACTCCAGCCTGTATAGATTACTTGAGGTGGAAGACAAGTACAAAGGCGGGTTGCCGTCAGTGAGATGATGGGGAGTCGATTGAACCCTACTACACAGGTCAGGCCTATTTTTTATACTGTCCTTGATCCACTTCCCTGGAAATACAATTGCTGGGAAGGGTAGCCACAACGGCCATTTTGAAAGGGGACAAGACTCTGGCCTGCCCTCACAAAGGTGGTCTTCGCCTCCAAAACCCTTCTCCATGACGAGTTGGTGGGCTCGGGGCGACCTCCGTCCCATCGAGCCCCTAGCTTTAGCCCACTTGCACCGATCGGGGAACCATTGGGGGTTGCTTTAGGAACCCGCGGCTACCATGGCTCTCTTAGCACCAAAGAGAAAACATTCTCTGACCATGCCCGCTTGCACCGACCACTACTGGAATCAGAGAATTTGCCATCTGCTGCTTCTTTGCCGTCAGCTGGCTGATGGCAAAGACACTCTTTGCCATCAGCTACCCAAAACCAGATGGCAAAGAGCAGGCTGATGGAAAACATCCTCTTTGCCATAAGTGTACTCTTTGCTGATGGAAAACATGCAGGCAGACGACAAAGAACCCACCCCAGATCGCCCTCTAAACCAAAACGGTCCAACACTTTGCCGTCAGCCTATTACCACTTTGCCGTCGGGGGCAGACGGCAAAGAAGCAACTAGACCTAACATCGTCAACCCCCACCCCACCCCCTCTCTCTCCCCCATAACGTTTCACCACAACCCCCTTCTCTCTCGCCGCACCGCCGCTGGAGCTCGCCCCCTCCTCCTCCCCGTGACCTGCCGCCGGAGCTCGCCCTTCTCCCCGTGACCCGCCGCTAGAGCTCGCCCCCTCCTCCTCCCTGCGACCCCCTCGTCCACCACCGTGCCCTACTCCACCATCGCCCTGGTGCCCTCCTCCCCGCGACCCCCTCTCATCCACCATTCCGCCACCCCTCGCCCTGGTTCCCTCTCCTCCCCGCGACCCCCTCCTCCACCAGCTCCGGCCAGGTCACCCACCGCCCCGACCGTCACCACCCCGGCTGCCCACTACTAACCAAGGTGATTTTTTTCGTTTTTTGCTAATTAATAGATTTAGTGGTATATATAGTTTAGTTGGTAGGTTAGTTAATTAGTAGATTTAGTGGTAGTTTAGTTAGTTGGTAGATTATCTTTAGTTAGTTGGTAGTTTAGTTAGTTAGTAGATTTAGTTAGTTAATTAGTAGATTTAGTAGGTAGTTTAGTGATAGATTATGTTTTGTTAATTAGTGGTAGCTAGATTCTTTTTTAGTTACTTAGTGGTAGATTATGTTTTTGTTATTTTTTTCTGTTTAGGGTTGTATAGGTTTAGCGATAGGTTTAGTTAGCTTGGTTAGTTAGGTTAGTTAGATAGTTAGCTTAATAGAAAGAAGAGGAAGAAGTAGAAGAAGAGGAGGAGGAGAAGAGGAGAGGAGGAGGAGGAGCAGGAGGAGGACAAGAAGAAGAAGAAGAATAAGAAGAAGAAGAGGAGAAGAAAAAAAACAAGAAGGTAAAGAAGAGAAGAAGAAGAGAAGAAGAGAAGAACACAAGAAGACATAATTAGCCCATTTAGCTCCAAAATGCCATAATAAGTCCAAAATGGCATAAGAACCTTGGTTAGCTCATGAATATTATATTATTAGCTTGTTTTCCTCTGAAATGACATAATTAGTCCATATAGCTCCAAAAAGACATAATTAGATAATTTAGCTCCAACAAGAGGAGAAGAGGAGAAGAAATAGGAAAAATGAAAAGAAAGAAGAAGAAGAAGAAGAAGAAGAAGAGAAGAAAAATACCTTCTCCTTCTTCTCCTCCTTCTTCTCCTCCTCCTCCTTATCCTTCTTCTTGATTTCTTCTTCTTATTCTCCTCCTCCTCTTTCTTCTCCTCTATCTTATTGTCCTGACCTTATTTTCCCCAACAATGAGATAATTAGCCCATTTAGCTACAAAATGGCATAAAAACCTTGGTTAGCTCATGAATATTATATTCTTAACTTGTTTTCCTCTAAAATGACATAATTAGAATATTTGTGTTGATCAGGTAGATTTTCATGTGATAGTTGTCTCGTCGCTGTGAGGTCTGCTGTGCGAAGACCTGCCCGTGCGTTCTACGAGCTCCGCCCCTGCATTCGTGGGTCAGTACAAATTTCATCTCCTCCCCGCCCCTTCATTTACTGTGGCTCGGTTTCTGGATGAAACTTTCTAGATTTAGGTAATTTAATTAATTTGTCAGTATGCGTGACCAATATGCGTCTCCCGTTCAAAAGGGCGACATCTATAAATACGCATGTCTTTGCATATTTATAACCGCTATCCTTTCGAATTGTCCAACGTTATCCATGGACAACCCGAGTATGTGTAGATTGGGTTCGTTTTCCCGTATGCTATGCTCTGGATCCGATGCGGAATTTCGTCAGTGCCTCCCTGTTGTTCTCTGGATGCACATCCTCTTTGTTTATTGCGGAGATGTGTATCCGGAGAACAGCGGGGAGGTGCTGCCGAAATTTTGCGTTGGATCCGGAGCAGAGCATGGGAAAACGAACCCAATCTACACATACTCGGGTGGGATTAGGACCTATCTTTACCTATTAGCGTGTAGGTTGCCTGGACGTAATAAAAATGGCGAACCTGATTAGCCGATGAATATAAATGCTAAATTATATATAAATATATTTCTTCTGTCTTTACTAGCTACGCAAGATGAGTGATCATGCGTGGATGTATACCGGTCACCCTAGTCAGAAAGAGATGATGAAAGAATGGTTTATAAAAACAAAGGATTTTGTGAAAGCCGCATTCGCAAATGGCCAGGAAAGAAACTATTGCCCCTGTCCTGGATGCGACAACTATAAAAAGACGACAAAGGCTGTAATGAATAAACACCTGCAGAGGAGGGGTTTTAAGCCTAATTATACGGTGTGCACATTTCATGGTGAGTCTATACAACGCACAAGAGCTGAGGTGGTCCGTCGTCGCACGGACGAGCATGGTACCGGGATCGAAGACATGGTGCAAGAATTTGATGATGCTCGGGATTCGGAAGATGAGATGGAGGAATCTGCAAAGGCCTTTTATGAAATGTTGGAGTCTTCAAAACGTCCTCTCCATGAGCACACTGAGCTGTGTCAGCTGGATGCAATTGCACAAGTAATGGCTCTGAAGGCTCAGTTCAACTTGGGAAGAGAATGCTACGACGCGATGACGACACTATTTCGACGCTTCCTACCCCAAGGCCATGTCATGCCTGCAAACATGTACCAGTCGGACAAAATACTTTGTGTACTTAAGATGCCCTATGAGAAGATAGATGCATGTGAGAAAGGATGTGTCTTATTTAGGAAGGAGTATGCACACTTGGACTATTGTCCCAATTGCGAGTCTTGCAGGTATCTTGTGGTAGACAACGGTATGGGTGAGAAGAGGCAGACCAAAATCATAGTTAGTGTTCTTCGGTATATGCCAATCGTACCAAGACTTCAACGTCTTTTCATGGTCGAAGAGACAGCCAGACAGATGACATGGCACAAATTGGGCAAAAGAACCGAACTAGATGCGGATGGGAATAAGATGATGGTACACACATAGGATGGGGAAGCGTGGAAACATTTCGATGGATTGCATCAGGATAAAGCGGCAGATCCAAGGAATCCTCGAGTCTGCGCCACCACGGATGGTTTTAATCCCTTCGGCATGACGGCAACCCAATACAGGTGTTGGACTGTATTTGTCATTCCACTCAATCTCCCCCCCCCCGGGCAGATTATGCAAAGAAAGAACATATTTCTGACGTTGATAATTCTAGGGCCCAATTATCCGGGGAAGAATATGAATGTGTACCTGCAACCGCTTAAGGATGAATTGGAAGAAGATTGGGATAATGGGGTCAAGACATACGATGCCGCTAGAAAAGGAAACTTAAAAATGCATGTGTGGTACATGTACTCTATGCATGACTTGCCAGCGTATGCGCTATTCTCTGGATGGTGTGTGCATGCAAGGTTCCCGTGCCCCCAATGCAAGGCAGCTCTTCAGTTTCATTGGTTGCAGGAGGGTCGGAAGTATTCTTGCTTTGACTTGCATAGACAGTTCCTCGATCCTGGCCATCAATTCAGAAAAGACAAGAAGAACTTTACCAAAGGTAAAGTTGTCAAAAACTTGGTACCACCTGCGTTCACAAGCCAATAGATTCTGGATCAGTTAAACGCCCTCGAGCCTGATCCAGAGCGTCCAGGGTATTTCAAGGGGTATAATTCAAAACACGCCTGGACTCACAAACCATGCTTCTGGGATCTGCCTTACTTCAAAGACCTCCTTCTTCCACACAATATCGACATGATGCACACTGAAAAGAATATCGTAGAGGCTATTTTTGGTACATTGTTCAACATAGATGGGAAGACAAAGGATAATACTAAGGCTAGAGTCGACCAAGAGACACTATGTCATATACCGTTACAAAACATGCGAGAAGGCAAAGGAAAGCTGAAGTGGTCGAAGCCAAAGGCCTGGTTCAATCTTGGAAGACCAGCTATGAGGGAAATTATCTTGTGGGTCAAAATGCACTTGATGTTCCCCGATGGGTATGCAGTGAATCTAAAGAGAGGAGCGAGTCTTGAAAAATTAAAAATATTTGGTCTCAAGAGTGATGATTGGCACATATGGCTAGAGCGGGTAATGCCGGTGATGTTACGTGGCTTTATTCTTGAGGATGAATGGCTAGTACTGGCGGAGCTGAGCTATTTCTTCCGTGTTCTTTGTACGAAAGAATTGTCGCCTGGCGTGGTAGAAGACATGGAGGAGTTTGCACCGGAGTTGTTGTGCAAGTTAGAGAAGATCTTTCCACCGTGCTTCTTTAATCCAATGCAACATTTGATTTTACATCTACCGACCGAGGCAAGTTTGGGTGGGCCCGTGCAAGATCGTTGGTGCTATGCAAAGGAGAGGATGCAGAAGACCCTTCGAGCTAAATGTAAAAATAAGCATCGAATTGAAGCATCGATGGCTGAGGCATTCATTACTGAGGAGGTGGCAAACTTTGTGACAGCACACTACGAAGCCAAAAATCATCATTTGCATAATCCGAAGCCTCGGCACAATGATGCAGACCCTAAAAAAGGTGGGTCCAACCTCAGTCTATTCAAAGGGAAGCTCGCACCAGCCGGTGCTTCGAAACCAATAACTTTGGATGTCGAAGAATGGCGGCACATTTTCCTGTAACTTCTAATTCATTTGAATTGCTCTTATTCCCGAATATTTCAAACAACCGTTACGTCGCCAAATTTTCGGATGGAGCGGTGATCGAAAATGATTCCATCGAAGAGTATGATCTTCTGTCAAAGACAGGAGGCGGCTATACCGGTTTCATCTCTTGGTTCAAACAAATGGTAATTATCAATAATGGACCATTTCATTTGTTGGTCTAACTTGCGGCTAATGCAACAATCGTTTCATATTAAACTTGTAGGCTAATTTAGAGTCTATGGACGCTGAATTGAGACAAGTCGCTAATGGTTTTGACTATAAGGTCCGTTCATTTGAGAAATACAACATCAACGGGTATCTCTTTCGTACCTTTGGCAAAGAGCTATCTATGCCCGACCGAAAATCTACAAATTGTGGTGTCTCTGCTATCGGCGAAGGTGTTATCGAGTATTATGGAAGAGTTGAAGCAATTTATGAACTTCAATTCTATGGTGAAAACCCACTGAACGTCGTAGTTTTCAAATGTTATTGGTTCCAGCCGAAGAAGAGTAGAAGGACTCATGAACATATAGGACTAGTCGAAATCAATCCAAACACCCATTTAGATGTTCCCGATGTCTATATTACAGCTCAACAAGTGACCCAAGTTTTCTATCTACCGTGGGCATGCCAAACGGATAAGAATCTGGAAGGTTGGTATCTTGTTTATGAAGTGCCGCCACATGTCAGACCACCTCTCCCAAATGAACAGGATTATGAACCTCACATTAACCCAGACACATATGATGGTAATTCTTCCAAGAAACACGTCTTTCCAAGAAACATTTCAAGAACCGTCGTGCTTCACCCAAGAACATGGAAGTAGACAGCGACAATGAATCCAACTCCAGCCCTGAGCCGGAACCAGAAGACTTGGAACTCGTAGAGGTTACTGATGTCGATGACTTGTCAATGCTTCAACGATTAAAGGAGGAAGGCCTTTCACAACTTCACGCCGTTGAACCCGACGAGCACGTCATTCATGAAGACATGCGTGATAGTGATGATGATGATGCATTTATTAATGATGATTATTAGTTTGTAAGATCCACAACTTAAAATATATATATTTTAATCTTTATTATTCATGTACATATTATTATTCATGTCAGTTATTCAATTTTTTTATGTTGTACTAATTTCTTTTAATCTTTATCATGGCAGGTCACCAGGTGTGGAAAGATGGTGAGCGCTGGTCCAGATCGCTCGACGGGTTCTTCCCAGGCGCCCCGCACGAGGGGTGGTGCTTCCCTTCCACCCCTATCTCTCCATAGAGCCTTGGCAGACAGTCTGTCGACACCACCCGTGGGTTCTTATTCGTCGGAGGCATTGCCCACTGGGAGAGGTGCTGGCGCCCCGCACGAGGGGTGGTGCTTCCATTCCACCCCTATCTCTCCGTAGAGCCTTGGCAGATAGTCTGTCGACACCACCCGTGGGTTCTTCTTCATTGGAGGCATTGCCCACTGGGAGAGGTGCTTGTCGGGTAGGCAAGAAGGGGAAGGGTACAGGGAGAGGTGGTGGCCGCGGAAGATCCAGGAGGACTGTTGAGCCATCCTCGCCACCACCACCAGCTCATTCACCCGAGCATAGGACTACTATGATCGACCCGTTTGCGGAGGAGGCCACGGGGACTCCGTTCCAGGAGCCTGGTGTTGATGGGCATTCGTCCCATGATACTCCAGTCCAGGAGCAGCCTCGGGTCGAGGTGCATTCGGCCCACGAGACTACGATTCCGGAGGATTCACCCGACGAGGAGAGGCCCGGATGGGAGACCTGGCCGGATCGGACCGAGTTGCCGGATTGGACCGAGGGTCCCGGTGGCTCAGGGGGCGGGGATTGCGGGGATGAGCTTACGGATAGTGAGGGCGATGTGCAGGTGGACGGGGCCACCGTGTACAAGCATGGTAGTACACGTCTCCCGGTCGTGCCGGCTACCCGCGAGCAGCGGCCGGTGATTAAACCTGAAGGAGATAGGTAACTACATTTACTCTTTTTTTAGCTTATGCCTTCAAGTTTGTTCAAATATCTAATGCGTTGACCTTATCATACTGCAGGGGATGGGTACACCCTCTTGGAGTCCGCAGGCCGAACTCTGTCCTTGGTGTGCTTTGCCGGACAAATTTCCCGGGGTTTGTCACGTTGCCTGGTGAGAGTCAGGTTCCTACACTAGGATTTTCCTGGGAGCACTACCAGGCTGCGCAGGCCCCGCCGTAGGAGATTATAGATGGTGTCTTGTGCCACACGAGGGCCGAGATGGTGATCAAGAGCTTTTGGGTAAATTATCCTTTTACAGAATCTAAAATTAACAATATAGCTAATTATTGTACTAATCGGTGTTTTCACGTTTGATTGCAGACCTTCTATAGGTGTGAGGATGGATATGAGGAGGAGGCGGCCAGGGTTCTCGAGGCCAAGTGTAGGCGGTTACTACAGAACTTACGCCACGAGGCTCGCCGCAGGCTATTCGAGATTACTACGCCACGCGTGGTATTAAGAAGCAGAAGAAGGACTGCCGCGGAAAGTTTCTGAAGGAGGAGCAATACATGAAGGTAATTACCTATTCTTAAGTCCTTCTACGTAGTTTTCTTGATTTCATTCATAGGCGTAGCGCTCAAAATTCTTTCTAATAACTTACAGGTGCCCCCGAGGTGGTGTGCGGATAAGATGGATTGCTGGGAGGCGTTGGTTGATGAGTGGTGCACATGCAGCTGGCGAGCCGTCCACGAGAATGCGAAGGATCGGCGTAGCCAAATGGTTAGTGTGCCACACCATCAAGGCGGCGCCAACTTACTTCAGTTCGGACGAAACTGGGTATGTGATTTGCTTCATGATTCATGCAATTCATTCTTCATGCTAATATTTTGTTCCTCTCTTTTAGGCGCATCACAATAAGACGGAGATGCCACACTTGTACGACCTTTATGGCATGGCCCATACTGCCTCGTACAAGAAGTCGAAGGCATTCTCTGAGTCTGACCTAGATGATCCCAATAACTTCACCAACATATCATCCGACCAGAAGCTCGTGGCATACAGGGACGCGGGGAAGGCTACGAAAGGGGATGACTTTAACCCTAGCCAGGAACCTTTGGATCCAGAGCTGGTGATGATATCTGGTGGCGGGAGGCCCCATGGCTCGATAGCCATTGGAGATGGGATAATATGTTGTCCACTCACTCTCCCGGAGATCAAGGCGCGACAGTCGAGCAGCTGTCCTGAGATAATGCGTCGTCCATGGCCAGTCGATCTTGCCATCGAGGTTAGTTGTACGGAATAAGAACACTTTCATCCATTTCATTATGTGTGTCACCATAGATCATTACTGTGGTAATGAGTAATGGTGTTCCAGGCTAGTCTTCAGAAAAGAGATTGGCAAACCAGGCTGCTCTTGAGAAAGAGAGATTGGCAAGCCAGGCTGCTCTTGAGGCTGCTCTTGAGAAAGAGAGATTGGCAAGTCAGGCTGCTCTTGATGAGAGGGACCAGACCATGGCACGATTGATTGAGGAGGAGAGGTCCCGGAATGAGGCGGGTCAACGGGCCCTGTACGAGCTTTTTGTGGTAAGTCTTTTTTCACATTAGCCAAATCATGTGTGTAATGTCTGTTTCATTACTAACTAATACGACCCACTCTTCAGGGTCTGTGCGAGAAGAGCGGTCAAGTCCCTCCGCCGATGCCCGTCTTCTCTTCGATTGGCACGGTGAGTTTCATTATAAACTAGTATTAATAATTGAGTATCATCATGCTAAATGAGACATTGCAAAATATCTATTCTGCAGAATAACTCCCGAGCGGCATCGCACGACCCTTCTCCAGGTGTTTCTCCTCCTTGATGACCACTACAGTAAGTTTCTCTTCTCCTCTTTCATATTCTCCTTGCCTTCATTTCCCCAACAATGACATAATTAGCCCATTTAGCTCCAAAAAGACATAGTTAGCTAATTTAGCTCCAAGAAGAGGAGAAGAGGAGAAGAAATAGGAAAAATGAAAAGAAACAAGAAGAAGAAGAAGAAGAGAAGAAGTAGGAGGAGGAGAAGGAGGAGAAGGCCAAGGACCTTCTAGTCCTTCTCCTCCTCCTCCTCCTTCTCCTCCTTCTTATTTATTTCTTCTTCTTCTCCTCCTCCTCCTCTTTCTTCTCCTCTTTCATATTCTCCTTGCCTTAATTTCCCCAACAATGACATAATTAGCCCATTTAGCTCCAAAATGCCATAGTAAGCTCAAAATGGCATAAGAACCTTGGTTAGCTCATTAATATTATATACTTAGCTTGTTTACCTCTAAAATGAGATAATAAGCCCATTTAGCTCCAAAAAGACATAGTTAGCTAATTTAGCTCCAAGAAGAGGAGAAGAGGAGAAATGAAAAGGAAGAACAAAAAGAAGAAGAGAAAGAGAAGAGAAGGAGAAGGAGAAGAAGAAGGAGAAGGAGGAGGAGGAGGAGGAGGAGAAGGAGGAGAAGGCCAAGGACCTTCTAGTCCTTCTCCTCCTCCTCCTCCTTCTCCTCCTTCATCTTTATTTCTTCTTCTTCTCCTCCTCCTCCTCTTTCTTCTCCTATTTCATATTATCCTAGCCTTAATTTCCCCAACAATGACATAATTAGCCCATTTAGCTCCAAAATGCCATAATAAGCTCAAAATGGCATAAGAACCTTGGTTTGCTCATTAATATTATATACTTAGCTTGTTTTACTCTAAAATGAGATAATTAGCCCATTTAGCTCCAAAAAGACATAGTTAGCTAATTTAGCTCCAAGAAGAGGAGAAGAGGAGAAGAAATAGGAAAAATGAAAAGAAAGAAGAAGAAGAAGAAGAAGAAGAAGAGAAGAAGGAGAAGGAGGGGGAGGAGGAGGAGGATGAGGAGAAGGAGGAGAAGGCCAAGGACCTTCTAGTCCTTCTCCTCCTCCTCCTCCTTCTCCTCCTTCTTCTTTATTTCTTCTTATTCTTCTCCTCCTCCTCTTTCTTCTCCTATTTCATATTCTCCTTGCCATAATTTCCCCAACAATGACATAATTAGCCCATTTAGCTCCAAAATGTCATAATAACCTCAAAATGGCATAAGAACCTTGGTTAGCTCATTAAATTATATACTTAGCTTGTTTTCCTCTAAAATGGGATAATTAGCCCATTTAGCTCCAAAAAGGCATAGTTAGCTAATTTAGCTCCAAGAAGAGGAGAAGAGGAGAAATGAAAAGGAAGGAAGAAAAAGAAGAAGAGAAAGAGAAGAGAAGGAGAAGGAGAAGAAGGAGGAGGAGGAGAAGGACCTTCTTCTCCTCCTCCTCCTCCTTCTCCTCCTTCTTCTTTATTTCTTCTTCTTCTCCTCCTCCTCCTCTTTCTTCTCCGCTTTCATATTCTCCTTGCCTTATTTTCCCCAACAATGACATAATTAGCCCATTTAGCTCCAAAATGCCATAATAAGCTCAAAATGGCATAAGAACCTCGGTTAGCTCATTAGTACTATATACTTAGCTCGTTTTCCTCTAAAATGAGATAATTAGCCCATTTAGCTCCAAAAAGACATAGTTAGCTAATTTATCTCCATGAAGAGGAGAAGAGGAGAAGAAATAGGAAAAATGAAAAGAGAGAAGAAGAAGACGAAGAGAAGAAGTAGAAGGAGGAGGAGGCGGACGAGGAGGAGGAGGAGGAGAAGGCCAAGGACCTTCTAGTCCTTCTCCTCCTCCTCCTCCTTCTCCTCCTTCTTCTTTATTTATTCTTGTTCTTCTTCTCCTCCTCTTTATTCTCCTATTTCATATTCTCCTTGCCTTAATTTCCCCAACAATGACATAATTAGCCCATTTAGCTCCATAAGGCCATAATAACCTCAAAATGGCATAAGAACCTTGGTTAGCTCATTAATATTATATACTTAGATTGTTTTCCTCTAAAATGGGATAATTAGACCATTTAGCTCCAAAAATACATAATTAGCTAATTTAGCTCCAAGAAGAGGAGAAGAGGAGAGGAAATTGGAAAAATGAAAAGAAAGAAGAAGAAGAAGAAGAGAAGAAGGAGGAGGAGGAGGAGGAGGAGGAGGAGAAGGAGGAGGAGAAGGCCAAGGACCTTCTAGTCCTTCTACTCCTCCTCCTCATTCTCCTCCTTCTTCTTTATTTATTCTTCTTCTCCTCCTCCTCCTCTTTCTTCTCCTCTTTCATATTCTCCTTGCCTTAATTTCCCCAACAATGATATAATTAGCCAGTTTATCTCCTAAAAGATATTATAAGCTCAAAATGGCATAAGAATCTTGGTTAGCTCATTAATATTATATACTTAGCTTGTTTTCCTCTATAATGACATAATTAGCCCATTTAGCTCCAAAAATACATAGTTAGCTAATTTAGCTCCAAGAAGAGGAGAAGAGGAGAAATGAAAAGAAGGCAGAAGAAGAAGAAGAGAAGAAGAGAAGGAGAAGGAGAAGGAGAAGATGAAGAAGGAGGAGGAGAAGAAGAGAAGAAGAAGGAGAAGGAGAGGAAGAAGGAGAAGGAGCCCTCCTTCTTCTCCTTCTTGTTCTCCTCCTTCTTCTCCTTCTCCTTCTCTTCTTTTTTCTTCTTCTCCTCCTCCTTCTCCTTCTCCTTCCCCTTCCCCTCCTCCTCCTCCTCCTCCTCCTGCTCGTCCTCCTTCTTGTTTTTCTTCTCCTTGTTCTCTTCTTCCTTCTTCTCTTTCTTCTTCAATTTAGATTATTTGTCATATATATGTTGTTGTTCTTCTTCTTCTGACTTTCTTATTCCCATTTTTGCAGATTGGATGTACTACATGCATGGAAGCTGGCATTGGAGTGCTTTAGTTTCCGTTTTTATTTGAGTTGATGAACAATGTGGAACTATATGTATATGTATATATGGATGAACAATATATGTGCAACTATATGTATGTATATATGGATGAAACTTTGTAGGTGTTGGTTCTTTTGATATATGGGATACGTTGATGAACAAATGGCATTGATGAGCTTTATATGTATATCATATATGTGTTGTGACCTATTTATCATATATGTGCTATGAATTATATGTATATGTGTTGTGAAAATGAAAAAATAAACAAAAATGTGACAATATAGGCTCTTTGCCGTCTGCCAGCTGATGGCAAAGGCCTTTGCCGTCAGCTGGCAGACGACAAATGTGCCACGTGGCGCCCAGCTGTGCAACCTGGGAAGTAGCAGCTGGCCATATAGTATCATTGCCGTCTGCCAGCTGATGGCAAAGCTGGAAGTAGAGGGTCCTATGGAATTGGAGTCCCCGTTGTATGTTGGCTTGTCTCCAGTTGCACTGGCAGTGAGAACTTTGTAGCCACATTTGGAGCTGATTGAGGAATTTGCTGTGAAGAATGTTATGTTGATTTCTTTACACTCGAATGTGCCACATACTTCAGCAGCAAAGGAGGAGGCAGCAACAGTTGCAGCTGCAGTCTCCAAATTGAATCTCCTCACGGCCTGTCTTGCATTCTTCTCTGGTTTAGCTTGATGCTTAGCCCATTCTTCAGGAAATTCTTCACTAGTGACCAGGCTTATCGGATCAGCAACTTGTTGATTACCAAGAGGAGGTCTTGGGCGCGGAGGTTTCAGGGCGAATTTCTTCATGTACTTGGGAGTCACATACCTCTACTCCTTACATTCTTCCGCCCATCTCCTTTCTATCTTCTGTAAGTGTGTCTTGCGCTTTTCCTTTGTCTCGTTCCCATATATTTCTTCATCATGCGTGCAATATTCATCATAGATGTCTTTAGGGATTTCAAAAGTTGAGTTGGTCTCAGGCTTCTTACCACCCTTCTATTGTTTCTTCTCTTCAACTATTTTCTTCACTTGAGGAATTTGAACTTTTGAGGAACCTAATGAGTTGTGCAAATTTTCTTCAAGTAATGTTGTAAATGAGTTAAGTTGATGAGTACCTAGATATTCGTCAGCAGAAATTTTGTACCTGTGAACAGAGTATAGGTGCGAAGAATTTGAAGAGGCCATATGCATTCTCAGAACATTTTCAAAAATAACTCAAGTTGACGAATTTGACCAAAACAGTCTTGAAGAATTTCGGTAAGTGTTCTTGACTTAGGTTCAAGAGTTTTGCACACCCAAAAATTCACACAATTGAGAAATCAAGTGATCTAAGCATAGAAAGTTTTTATATGATGAATTTGCTGAGGAATAACACATTTTGAAGAGTTTATGGAGATACAAAGATCTACAAGGGTTATAAAATTAGATTTTAATTACCCTTGCCGAAGAACACGTAGAACACGATGAACATGAGCAAGTGGAGTATAGGCTCCTCGGTTCAAAGCTTTTGTGCCCTAACTTGGCAGCAGAAGTCTGCGGTTGGTGTGAGTACGGCAACGAGGAGGTCGAGGCGGTGAAGCTCTTCCTCACCGGCGACGATGATTTCCCGCAGTGCCACTAGGTCACGGCTTTGAGTGATGAGAAGTGAGATCGAAAGGAAGAGACTAACTAGGGGGAGTGAAAGGAGGAATTTATAGCTGAGGTGAAAATTGTCCAACTCGTAGTTTTCAGACCAAACTACCCCTGACTCTTCCTCTCCACTCGACATTTGTCAACCATGCATTAAGTGGTGGCGTTAGTGGAGATCGTGGTTATCCACACATGGGTAGCGGGAGCGGTTTGAGCGGCAATGGCCGAAATGTTTTGATAAATTTTTGGGAATTTTGTTCGCAAATTATTCACCTAACAAGGACTCAGTGAAGACTTTGAACGGGTTTCAAATAGGACGCATATGAAGAATTTGAGAACAAATTGGGTTGAACAGACTAGTTTCAAATAGATCACATTCACTTAGTAGAAAAATCAACATGAAGACTTAGCTATAAGTGAACGTTGTTGAGGACTTTGAAAGCTCACTAATAAGTATCTAGTCAGTTAATAACACGCGTTGAACAGTTTGAAGAATTTGAACTTTTTGAGGAATTTGCAAACTTGATGAATTTGAAAGTCTAGGGAATTCGAAGATTTGAAGAATTTGCAAAAATCTCAACTTTGAAAAATTTCATCCTTGGGTTGGTGGTGTAACCGGCCGTATAAGAATGATTACTTCAGATACCACGTACAATTGTTGTAGGGTCCTGAGAATCAAATTCTTCATTGATTTCTTCACACATAGAGTGTTATTATTCATTGATTGAAGAAAAACGTTACTTTGTGTGTTGCACATCTAAGTCATCAATTTTGCAAAACTGTTAGCACATGTGTCCTTTTACAGAACATTCGAAGATTCTAAGATATTTAGCTCACACGGCAACTTGCAAAATCTCTTTTCATCCAAGGGCTTAGTGAAGATATCTGCCAGTTGTTCTTCAGTCTTCACGTGGTCGAGGAAGATGTTGCCCTTGTGTACATGATCACGAATAAAATGATGACAAATCTGGATGTGCTTGGTCTTTGAGTGTTGTACTGGATTATTTGCAATCTTGATTGCACTCTGATTGTCATAGTAGAGTGGCACATTCTTCATGTTGATGTCATAGTCCTTGAGGGTTTGATTCATGCACGACAGTTGAGCACAGCACGAACGAGGAGCAATATACTCAGCTTCAATAGTGGAAAGTGACAAGCAGTTATGTTTCTTTGAGGGCCAACAGACTAAGGATCGTCCGAGGAAATGGTAGGTGCCTGGTGTTGACTTGCGATCCACACACTCACCAACATAGTGGGAGTCAGAATATCCAACGAGATGAAGATTCGAGCCCTTGGGGTAGCATAATCCAAGCGTTGGTGTGTCAACTAGATATCGAAGAATATACTTAGCAGCCTTACGGTGTGATTCCT
This sequence comes from Hordeum vulgare subsp. vulgare, assembly GCF_904849725.1. Taxonomy (NCBI): domain Eukaryota; kingdom Viridiplantae; phylum Streptophyta; class Magnoliopsida; order Poales; family Poaceae; genus Hordeum; species Hordeum vulgare. Next base: position 237,845,722 of record NC_058519.1, on the reverse strand, counting down.
TCGGTGTTGCTTGGAAATGGGAACTTATGCAAACACTAAGCATAATATCTAGCCTAGATGCACATAGGTACAATAAAGAGCCAATCATGGAGTGATATACCTTCTGATCGAAATCTATACCATTTTCGTTAGTGCAGAGGTGGTTGTTGGTAGGCATTGGAATTTTCACGCTTTGCATTCTTGCATGCTGAATTTCTTCAAGAGATCCTTGAGGTATTTCTCTTGAGATATGAAGATGACATTCAGTTGTTGACGAATTTGTAGTCCAAGTAAGAATTTCAACTCGCCCATCATGGACATTTTATATTCTTCACCCATCATGTAGGCAAACTCATCACTGTAACGTTTGTCAGTACAACCAAAGATAATATCGTCTACATATATTTGGCACACTAATAGTTCATTGTCATAGGATTTTGTGAAAAGAGTTGGATCAAGTGAACCAGGTTTGAAGCCTTTCTTCATGAGGAATTCCTTCAATGTGTCATACCACGCCCGAGGGGCTTGCTTGAGGCCATAGAGAGCCCTGTTGACTCTGAAGACTTTGTCAGGATGCTTTGGGTCTTCAAAACCTGGAGGCTGAGCAACATATACTTCTTCCTCAAGCTTACCATTGAGGAATGCACTTTTCACATCCATTTGATATAAGGTGATATTGTGATGGTTAGCATAAGAAAGCAATATACAAATAGCTTCAAGTCTAGCAATAGGTGCAAAAGTTTCATCAAAGTCAATTCCTTCAACCTGTGTGTAGCCTTGTGCTACAAGTCGTGCCTTGTTCCTCACAACCTGACCATCTTCGCCTTCTTGTTTCGGTAGATCCACTTGGTACCGATGATATTGTGCTTGTGAGGATCAGGCTGCTTGACAAATTCTCAGACATTGTTAAGCTTGAATTGATGAAGTTCTTCTTGCATCACTTGAATATACTCATGTTCCATGAAGGCTTCATCAACTTTTAAGGGTTCTATGATAGACGCAGAGGAAGAGTGCCCACAAAATTTAACTAAATGTGAAACTTTTGAGCGTGTGATAGGACCTAGTGCATTGATTTCACCGAGGATTTTTGTCAATTCTCACTTCATTTTCAATCCTTGGATGCGCACGTTGAAGGCTTTGATCGGATTGAAGAATTTGACCGGGAGCAATTTCCTCAATCGCACTGGCCCGAATTTCTTCATTGTTTGGGTTGACTTCTTCAACAAGCAGTTGTTCTTCGATAGGAATGATATCTTTAGTAGCCTTGAACCTAATATATTCCTTAAGAGGCATTTCATCTAGCACAGGAGGCAGGTGCTCTCCTTGCGATCCGTTAGTTTGATCGAACCACACTTCTACTGTTTCAACAACTTTGTTGTGATAGTTGTTGAAGACTCTATAGGTGTGCTAGTCCTTTTCATAACCAAGCATAAAACCTTCATGTGCTTTAGGTGCAAATTTTGAACTATGGTGAGTATCTCTAATCCAGCATCTTGCACCGAAGACTTTGAAATAACTTACATTGGGTTTCTTGTCAGTGAGGAGTTAATATGAGGTTTTCTTGAGGAAATTTTCAAGATATACCCTATTGCCGATGTGGCAGGCAGTAGTGATTGCCTTAGGCTAGAAGGGACGAGGAGTCTAATATTATTCGAGCATAGTGCGAGTCATTCCAACAAGAGTCCTATTCTTGCGCTCCACGACGCCATTCTGTTGAGGAGTGTAAGGGGTAGACATCTCATGAGTAGTACCACATTCATGAAGATAGTCATCAAGACGAGTGTTCTTGAACTCTGTCCCATTGTCACTCCTGATGTGCTTAATCTTGATGTTGAAGTTCGTCCAGTCCCTTGAGCAAAACCGTTTGAATACTTCATGCACTTCAATTTTGTAGCAGATAACATGCTTCTTCTTCGCCAGTGTGTGCAGATTCCTCATGCGTGTATGACCAAGTCGTCGATGCCATAGCCATCCCCTAAGGCTTTTGCAAGTAAACACGTGGCCGGGTGTGTACCTCTAGAGAAATCAACAATGTACAAGTCTCCTCTCCTAAATCCTTTGAAGACTTTCGATTTGTGAGATTCCATGTTGACTATGCATCAATATTTTCCAAAGATGACAATCATATCTAGATCACAAAGCATTAATATAGACATGAGGCTATACCCAAGGGATTCTACAAGCATGACCTTGTCGATGTGTCGGTCCTTGGATATATCCACCTTACCGAGGCCCAATACCTTGTTTTTTCCTTTATCTGTGTAGGTGATATGCTTCAGTGGTGCTGGAGTTAATGGAATGTTCATCAATAGAATGTGTTGCCAATCATGTGGTTTGTACATCCACTATCAAGAACCCACTCAGTGGTTTTCGGGTTGTCATCCTGCAGATGAATTGGTACTACTTACGATCTCATATGCTTCGGAGTGAAGAATATGATATCAAATTCATGAGACTTGAATTTCATCACATACGGTAGACTTAAGACAATATGAGGACGTGTGAAATCATAATCATTTCATCGTGATTTGCTTGCATCCTTTCAAGCATTTCCTCATGTCTCCAGCAAATTCTTCAGATGATCATGTTCACACGAGACCTGACCTCCATCGGACGTTAGTTCAATTTCTTCACCACCCACATCTGAAGGTGTGGCAAAGAGTTCATCATCCCGCGAGCACCGTAAGAGAATTTTGGCATTGAAGCTAATGCACTTATTTTCACATGAGTGGGGTTAGTGTACTCAAATGAATATGCAGAGAAATTCTTCACGGACTTATGAACATAGTGATTTGAGGAATAGTGCACATATTCATGTCCCTTGTAGTTTCCCTGTATAACACAAGCATTAGCATGAGTATGAGTATGAGCGGAATTTTGACCATATGAGGAATTTTATCCTCGTGAAGTCTTTGATCCACTTGAGAAATTTGATCTAGGGTTCCTATTCTTCACGGGTGCTGTCATGAGGACATTCACGTGAAGACTTTCCAAGCTGCTTTTGGGAACCCAGATTTTCCTCAAGGGTGGTTCATTCCTGTAGTTAGTTCCAACATATCTAGCAAATACTTCACCATTCTGATTTTTGAACAGTTTATAGTTGGAGTCAAGTGACTCATCAAAGGAATATGAAGTTTCACATGCAAAGCCTCATAATCTAGATGGATCAATAGGAGGTCCTTTTGTAGCAAACCATGAGGTTTTGGGATACTGGTCGGGTTTCCAGTATGATCCATCCGAATTCAATTTCCTGTCAAATGAAATACCCTCTTTCCTAGGGTTTTTGTTCAAAATCTGCTTTTTGAGCACACGTCAAAGGGTTTGATACCATTTGAGGCTTTTGTATATGACTATCACGTACAATTCCTTCAACCCTGCATTTTGGTCAGTGACATTTGTGGTTTCCTCGGGTGAGGAATTTGTAACCACAGATACAGTTGAAGAATTTGGAGGAATAGAAGCATTTGAACTTTGAGGTGAAGAATTAGCAGATTCACGTTCGGTGCATTTGAAGCATGGTGGAATGAATTCTTCCTCAGCGGTACTAATCTGTTTAGCAAGCAAGAATCATTTTCACTTTGCAGATCATCATGAGACACCCTTAGTTTCTCAAGATCTTGCTTTATATGAATAGATTCATAAGAAAGCCTCCAATGATCAGCCAAGGGAGTGTCATGACGTTCCTGAAGGCTGTAAAACTTAGACTGAAGACTTTGAACATCATCAGCGAGGGTTTGAGTCTGATCCATTTCCTCATTCAACAGGTAATCGCTTTTGTCTAGCAATTTCTGAAGCTTTTCAAGTGGATTTTGTTGCTTAGTGGCAATATTATCAAGCTTGTAGTAATTTTTTGATAATCATCAGGTTCACAGTCACTTGTGTTAGAAGAGGAAGTGTGTTTGGGTACCTTGGAACCTTTTCCATGAAGCAATAGGTGGGACCAAAGTCATTGTCACAGTCATTAGTGTTGTTGACATTGTCCTTTTCTTCGATGTCAAAGATGGACTTGCTCACGAATGTGGTAGGAAGGGCTATCCGTGCCACATCAGACTCTGACTCCTCCTCAGATCCTTCTTCATCACATTCCTCAGATTCTTCTTGTGAACCCATTTCCTTGCCAATAAGAGAATGAGCCTTTCTCAAACTGTTCTTCTTGTGTGATGAGGACTTTGAAGATGAGGATATTGAAGATTTCTTATTTTCTTTGAGTCATTACAACTATCATCCTAGTACTTGTTCTACTTTGATCCTTCACCCAACAAGGACAATGAGCAATGTAGTGACAAGACTTCTTGCATTTATGGCAGGTTCTTTTCTTGTAGTCCTCAGATGAAGATTTTGATTTCCTCATATCTCTTTTTGAAGATTTTCCGAACTAACCTCATGTGGAGAACTTATGGAATTTCCTCTCGGGCATAGCAAGTTTGTGACCAAGTTCTTCAGAATCACCAAGACTGCAATCAGATTCTTCTTCTTCAGATCAGGAAACGGTCTTTGCATTCAATAGCTTGTTCCATAGAGATCTCTCTTCTCAGCTTGTTGGAATTCATGAGTATTGAGTCTCTCAAGAATATCATGAGGATCTAGTAACTTGTAGTTTCTTCTCTCTTGAATCAACAGAACTAGTGTATCGAATGAAGAATCAAAAGATCTCAGCAGTTTCTTCACCACCTCATGGTCGGTGATGTTTTTGGCCCCAAGAGATTGTAGCTCATTGGAGATATCATTGAGGCAATTGAAGGCTTGCTAACAATATGTCCCAGATGAGCTTTGTAGATCCCAAAGCACTCACTCTGCCACACTGGTCTTTGCTCAGATGGCCATAGATGATATTCTTTGCTTGAGAGTCGAGTTGCTTGAATCTCTTCACATCAGCGGGATTGATAGTTGGGGTGATAGAGGGAACACCATTTTCCACAACATACCATAGATCATTGTCAATTGCTTCAAGATGCATGCGCATCTTGTACTTCCAATAGGGTTATGTTGGGTAACGTAGCATAAATTCAAAATTTTCCTACGCTATATTCAGATCTTCCTATGGAGAGACCAGCAACGAGAGAGGGGAGAGTGCATCTTCATACCTTTGAAGATCGCTAAGCGGAAACGTTGCTAGAACGCGGTTAATGGAGTCGTACTTGTTGCGATTCAGATCACGGTGTGATTCCGATCTAGTGCCGAACCACGGCACCTCCGCATTCCAAAAACTTGCAGCCCGGTGACGTCTCCCGCACCGTGATCCAGCAAGGAGGAGGGAGAGGTTGGGGAAGATCTCCGGCAGCACGACGGGGTGGTGTCGATGGAGAGACGAGGTCTCTCGGCAGGGCTTCGCCAAGCACCGTGGGAGAGGAGGAAGAAGAGGGACAGGGCTACACCGAGGGAGAGATCAACTTGTGTCCCCAACAGTCCCAAACCCCTCTCTATTTATAGGAGGAGAGGGGAGGGGTGCGCCACCTCTAGGGTTCCCACCCTAGGGGTGGCGGCAGCCCATATGAGAGAGGGGGGCGGGGGCGGCCAGGGCAGGAGAGGGGGTGGCGCACCCCCTGGTGGGCCTTAGGCCCACCAGCCCCTAGGGTTCCCCCCTTCTTCTCTAGTGCACCATGGGCTGGGTGTGGAGGGCGCACCAACCCACCCAGGGGGCTGGTTCCCTCCCACACTTGGCCCATATAGCCTTCTGGGGCTTGTGGACCCTCCCGGAGGGCCTCCCGAACCCTTCCTGTGGTCCCGGCACTTAGCCGGTGGTGCCCGAAACATTTCCGGCGTCCAAACCCATCCATCCTATGTATCAATCTTTACCTCCGGACCATTCCGGAGCTGCTCGTGACGTCGGTGATCTCATCCGGGACTCCGAACAACCTTCGGTAACCTCGTATAACAATTCCCTATGACCCTTTCATCATCGAACCTTAAGTGTGTAGACCCTACGGGTTCGGGAGGCATGCAGACATGACCGAGACACTCTCCGGCTAATAACCATAAGCGGGATCTGGATACCCATGGTGGCTCCCACATGTTCCACGATGATATCATCGGATGAACCACGATGTCAAGGATTCCATCAATGCCGTATACAATTCCCTTTGTCTGTCGGTATAGAACTTGCCCGATCGTCGGTACACCCATACCTTGTTCAATCTCGTTACCGGTAAGTCTGTTTACTCATTACATAGCACATCATCCCGTGACTAACTCCTTAGTCACACTGAGCTCATTATGATGATGTTCTACCGAGTAGGCCCAGAGATACCTCTCCGTCACACGGAGTGACAAATCCCGATCTCAATTCGTACCAACCCAACAAACACTTTCGGAGGTACCCGTAGTGTACATTTATAATCACCCAGTTACGTTGTGACGTTTGATACACCCAAAGCACTCCTACGGTATCCGGGAGTTGCACAATCTCACGGTCTAAGGAAAGGACACTTGACATTACAAAAGCTTTAGCATACGAACAACACGATCTAGTGTTATGCTTAGGATTGGGTCTTGTCCATCACATCATTCTCCCAATGATGTGATCCCGTTATCAATGACATCTAATGTCACTACAAGAAAAAGGCTCGTTTGTGACAAAAAAAGTGACGGGCGTCAAATTGGTCATGGATCTATGACCAAAATTTAGATATTGGTCATCGAGAGTTTGGGAGAGTCCAAACCGTATATTTTTTTTACCAATTGTGTCCATAAGGTCGTAATCGTGTTGCACAAAATGGTCATTAAGCTATGTTTTTACTGTTTGTGAGTTTATTTTGACCTGTCATGACCAAACTATAAGGTCAAGATCATACGAGTGGAGGTGACTGGACGACACCTCATGAATTTTGCCTATGTGTCGTGTCTACGTGTCAGTTTTTGCCTATGTGTCAACCACACTTACACGTGTGGGGCCTATTTGTCACCGAAACCTGTTATTCTAGTTGATCAATGGACACACTCTAAAATGTGGGGCCCAAAGGCTTATGCCCGATGATCGTTTGACATGTCGAACCAAGGGTGGTACACTGCCATGCGTGGGTCTCGAAATATTAGATATCTGTGTATTAGCGTTACATAGTGAATATTTCTTATATCTACATGTGCAAGAAATATTAGATAAATACGAATTGTATTAATGTATTATCGTAAACAAGATTACTCATTTTTTGTTCTAAATATGTATAAAGTATAACATTGCTAAAATAAAAACATATGATGCCATGCCAATTTCAATAATACGTAGTCCCTATTTAGATTTTGTAAAATAAAAGCCCACTAAGATACATGTATAAATTTGTATGTTCCCAACTAATATTTCAATTATTATACATTTATGAATATGATAAAAAATATTTTATATAATTTCTTAAAATAATAATGTTTTCTTTAGACACATCATTTGAGCTTCACGTGGTTCACATTTTAATTATATACAATAAATAGATTAAAAGTCATTTAACGTTTACATAATAGCACACACCAATGTAAAATGTATAATTTTGACATGAAAAATATGATGTATTGTTTTCGATGCAAAAAAAGTAGATTGCCATGAACATGTGTATTGATAGTTTATTCTCTTGTTAAGCAACACCACTACTTATGTTAACCCATTTATGTTAGTTTTGCATGTTATCTCAAACTCACATCATACAATAATGTAGTTTGTTCCACTTGATGTGATAAATAATAATAATAATAGCTTTTCCAACAATGCGAGATCGAATAACTAATACTTTCTATTGAGATAATTCATATCTTAATTAAATAATAAAAAAGTGTTCTCAACAACATGAGTGGTTTGAAAGGAAATTAAAAAATATATATAACTTTTTTGGAGCAATTATTTTTGAGTCAGCTACAAATAAATTTGTTTTTAGAGGAACAAATAACGTTTTTCAAGGGGAAGGAAAAGAAATAACTGTAGGGACTACACATAACGTTATGGGCTGAAAACTTTCTAAATCCAAGATTTATGCACACTTGAGCCAGCACAGCAAGACCCAATACGTTATAAACCTCCTCTCCCACACAATCCTAACCCTAGTTCCCAGCCCCCTCTACCCTTGCTCTCTTTCCTGCCCCGCCGCCAGCCTCCACCTCCCTCAGCGCCACCCATGCCCAACCACCGCGTCCAGATCCACGTCCCCCTCCCCCAGCACCACCCGTGCACAACCACCCGCTTGACGTCCTGCGTCCCCTCCTCCTCAACGCTTGCACCACGATGGACACCAACATCGTCGCCCTCACAGCCGCATCGAAGAGGAACACACCCGTCTTTGACGCCGAGGAGGACCTCCCGGTCGCGTACTCCAAGTACACGCCGGAGCTCTCCGAGAAGCTTGCTGCCAAGCGACATCTTTAGAGTCGTGCGCTCTGGCGGATCCCTCATCAGGCCGTCAGGTTCGTCCCCAGCACGTCCTTCTCGTATGTGTTCCCTGTCTGTAAGGGGGATCTTGAATCGCGTAACGATCCCTGATTTAGTTTTGGTCTCGTAGGAAGCTGGAGGACTGGCCGTACGTGAACTGACTGGATCGGAGAAATTGGCAGTTGTTCTTGGTGGATGAGAGGGTCATGAGCATGAGTACTGTACCTACAAGGTCATTCTATATGGTTTGTTCTCCCAAGGTATTCTCACGTTCCCAGTCATGTGATTGCCGCTTCTAGCAGTTTTAAGATAGGACATTGATTCTTAGTTGCTCAAATGCACTCCAGTTCCGCTCACAACCCGACGAACTACAAGTTAAGATCAATACTCTAATTGCAAACTTCTGCAACTCAGGGCAATCATCTCCATACGAATCCCACCAATCAGCTGGCTTTTTTTAGTTCTTGTCATAATAGCTGATTGCATTCCAAATAGGCTATCAGCATTCCTAAATGAATCAATGTGCAGATCTATCTTGACCATTTCATCTAAATGCGGAACCATCTTTTCAAGACAAGTGTACAGGCCACGTTTTACTACAGCAGGCTTGAAGTTATCACCATAGTGGCATTGTGGATTCAAATAATATGCAGCAGCATGCAGAGGTCTATGAAGCTGTGTACGCCATCTTTCATCAATTATATTAAATATTGGAGTGTAGCTGATGAAAAATAAATAAATGGTCAAACTTAACTATAATAAGATTATTAAGATAGCATATCTATAAAGCTACAGTTATGAATTACTAAGTCAGTACAGTAGCGTACCTTTTCTTGACATTATTAAAATTTTGTTTTATTTTATTTTTTGCACAATCCATCTCATCATAGCTGAACGGCATTGCCGGCTTCTCATCTGAATCCACCAATCGAAGAACTTTTATAACTGGGAGTGCAACCTTCAGACATGTGGCAACATTAGGCCAAAACCCACGACTATCCAAAATAATTCCTTGAACGACCTTACCTTCTGCAGTATTAAATCTACCACCCCTCCACTTGGTTGAAGTGAACATATTGATCAATGCGCCCTTGTGCTCATGCAGACAACCCAAAGTCAAATATGCAGTAGCAAATCTTGTCACTGCTGGCCTAATTAAATCCTTTCCTCCGGTGAATTCTCTCAACCAAGTAAGCACCATTGTTCTAGAATAAATATAGGTAGTGATTTTTCTGCCCTTTGTAATTGTTGTTTGATGCATCTTAATTTTTTTTTCCAAATCCTTAAGAATTAAATCAATACAATGAGCTGCACATGGAGTCCAAAATATTTTTCCTCTTTTCCATCAACAGCTCACCACCTGCTTTATAGTTAGCGGCATTGTCCAGCAGGCTACACCAACACGTTAGGTTTTTCCCTGGCTACTTGACAGTTCTTCGATCGATCCCTAATACATATGCATCATATGATTGATCTTCAATTCTAGGCTGAAGCTTCAAAGCAGTTCTCAGAAATCATGGCGAGGCAAAGACATTGAAGATGGATTAGCCGATGCAAGCAACTGCCAATGGGAAAACTAATTGCGAGCATTGCAGGTCAAATCCTCCACTTCCGTTGTAGTTTCCTTCAGTTCCTGTAGTTTCCTCCTGTTCATTAGTACTACTGTACCGTATCTTATATTTATCTGTTTAGCCTTCTTGCTTTTAATTCGTGAGTTTGTTGATACTTTCTATACCGCTCCATACTTTATAAGCATAATCAGCTGACTGTAATACACTGGGTACATCCAAATTTAAGGAATTTATGTTTTGTTGTGCTTCTTGCGTGTAGTGGTATCCACTCCATGAGTTCCTTATGTTCTTGGTAGTCTGCAAAAAGGGGGTGCAGTGCACTGAGCACTTTCCACTGGCCTTAACTTATTTGTACGTTGGTTAAAATTTTGGGGAAAGGAGGAGGGACCGCAACATTAGCTTGATTGTTGGTGTAACAGTAGGAACAGTGAGGTGTGCGTATATGCACACCGCTTGGGGTAGTACGTCTTGCTAGGAATCGCTCTCTTGATATAGTTTCTTCGAGATGAGCTGATTGATAGTTCGTAGTACTAACGTACCATGCGGTTGAGGTTAATGCATGTCTTCTATGGCATCCATCTCCCAGTCTACAAATCAGTACTTGTGTGCCTCCTGTGTGCCATGTAACTTCTGAAACAGCAGAAACATAGAATAAAAGCTTTAGCTAAATAATGCAAGTTATGAATAAAAGATTGTTGCATCAAATATCAATAGCACCTCCTTGTCACTTTCAATACCCTGTAGATATTATTATTTTTCAATCGAGGAAGGAACTATTGATATTTTCAAGTTTATCGTGATTAACTACACTGCAAACACATGCAAATATTCTGTCCTTACAGTAGAACAGTCTATTCTGTACATACTTTATAAGTATTATGCATGCAAGGTTACTAAACAGCTAGTAAAATAGGAAAATAATTGATCAAAAGAATTCTCCCTTCTTTATTTTACTGTCATGATAATCCTTGTTAAGCGGCAATGAGAATCATTTGTGCAACCTTTGTCCAATGGTGGTATGTCATGGCTTAATGTACCATCAAACTTGAGTTTAGTGTTCTTCTTGTTACAATATGCATCATGCAAAAAAACAAGTCTTTTTTCATTGATGTGGTTTTAATCCAATTTCTCAATGTAAAACGTGCATGTTTCTTTTTTTACTTTCCTTTTGGTTTGTATCTTTTTCTCATGTTTGCTCCTTATAAATGTCAGGATGTTCTACAATCCCAAAGAACTGGTGGCTACTCGGAAGAAGGGGAAGAAAGATCAAGCCGTTTCCTCATTTTTTGTTATATGTGAACACATGAAATTTGTGTTCCTTTTAATTTGTTTCCATGAAGGAGCAGTACTTCCGGCTTTGTTTAAGTTAATATTGAAAAATATTGTATTGGCATTTGTTGGGCCAGGGATTTGTTGAGGATTTGAAGTCTGAAGTATTTTCACTTGTATATATTGAATTTTTACTTGAATTATCTATGATACACCTATTTTGATGGGCCTATTCCGATCATGGACCTAAACTGTTAAAATCAATGCTTCTGCCTAACATAAAATGGGCCATGTCAACAGATTAGATGAAAATATAAACATGCTAAATGGGCCTGCAAAAAACTGTTCGTAATATATGGGCTAAAAAATTAGACTTTGCCCATTTAGGCCCTTAATTTGGATCTTGCCAGGTCAGATTTTTTGTGGCATCCATGTCATCAAGTTTGCCACGTCATAACATTTGCCAAATGGATGATGCCACTTCAGCTAGCCACATCAGCATCCATGTTTGCCACGTCATAACATTTGCCAAATGGATGATGCCACTTCAGCTAGCCACATCAGCATCCATGTTGTTTAGCTGTATGAGTAATGACCAAAATTTTCGTCAAAGATTTCATGACAAAGATGTTTTGGTCATAATTTCCATGACCAAAATTTTAGGAAGGTCATGCTTTATCGTTCTTGATGGCCAACTGTTGACCTTGTGAATTTTGTTATAAAAAAGTCATAAACAGACAATAATGACTATTCAATGACCAAAATTGAGGGTCAAAATTGACTTATTTCTTGTAGTGTGTCCATGATCAGGAAACCATGATCATCTATTGATCAACGAGCTAGCTAACTAGAAGCTTGCTAGGGACACATTGTGATCTATTTATTCATACATGTATTAATGTTTTCTATTAATACAATTATAGCATGAACAACAGACGATTATCATGAACAAGGAAATATGATAATAACCATTTTATTATTGCCTCTAGGGCATATTTCCAACAGTCTCCCACTTGCACTAGAGTCAATAATCTAGTTACATTGTGATGTATCGAACTACCATAGCATTGTGATGTTGATCATGTTTTGCTCGAGGAAGAGGTTTAGTCAACGGGTCTGCAATATTCTGATCCGTGTGCACTATACAAATATCTATTACTCCTCTCTGGACCTGGTCCTGAATGGAGTTGTAGCGGCGTTGGATGTGCTTGGTCTTCCGGTGACATCTGGCCTCCTTGGCTATGGCAATGCCATCCAATGTTATCACAGAAGAGTGTCATCGGACCCGACGCGCTTTTAACCACTCCAAGGTCAGTGATGAGCTTCTTCATCCAAATCCCTTCATGAGCCGCTTCGAAAGTAGCTATGTACTCCGCTTCACATGTAGATGCTGCCAGGACGTCTTGCTTGCTGCTGCACCAGCTAACTGCCTCGTCATTCAAAACATACACGTATCCGGTGTGTGACCTAGAGTCATCCAGATCTGTGTCGAAGCTAGCATCAGCGTAACCCTTTACGACGAGCTCTTCGTCACCTCCATAACGAGAAACATCTCCTTAGTCCTTTTCACGTACTTAAGGATATTCTTGACCGCTGTCCAGTGTTCCATACCGGGATCGCTTTGGTACCTACCTACAAAACTTATGGCAAGGTTTATATCAAGTTTGGTACACAGCATGGCATACATTAGAGAGCCTACGGCTGAAGCGTAGGAGACAGTACTCATCTTCTCTCTATCTGCTGCCGTGGTCGGTGACTCAGTCTTACTCAATACCATACCTTGCAAAACTGGCAAGAACCCCTTCTTTGAGTTTTCCATATTGAACTTCTTAAATATCTTGTCAAGGTATGTACTTTGTGAAAGACCTATGAGGCGTCTTGGTCTATCTCTATAGATCTTGATGCCTAATATGTATGCAGCTTATCCAAGGTCCTTCTTTGAAAAACTCTTGTTCAAGTAGGCCTTTATGCTCTCCAATAACTCTATATTATTCCCCATCAATAATATGTCATCCACATATAGTATGAGGAAAGCTACAGAGCTCCCACTCACTTTCTTGTACAGACAGGCTTCTCCATAAACACGTATGAACCCGAACGCTTTAATCACCTTATTAAAGCGAATGTTCCAACTCCGAGATGCTTGCAACAGCCCACAGATGGCGCGCTGGAGCTTGCATGCCTTCTTAGCACTCTTAGGATCGACAAAACCTTCTGGTTGCATCATATACAACTCTTCCTTAAGATACCCGTTAAGGAACGCTGTATTGACGTCCATTTGCCAAATTTCATAATCATGAAAAGCGGCAATTGCTAACATGATTCGGACTGACTTCAGCTTCGCTACGGGAGAGAAAGTCTCGTCGTATACAACTCCTTGAATTTGTCGAAAACCCTTTGTGACAAGTCGAGCTTTGTAAACGGTCACATTACCGTTGGCGTGAGTCTTCTTCTTGTAGATCCATTTATTTTCTATGGCTCGCCGATCATAGGGCAAGTCCACCAAAGCCCATACTTTGTTCTCATACATGGATCATATCTCGTATTTCATAGCCTCAAGCCATTTGTTGGAATCCGGGCCCGCCATTGCTTCTTCATAGTTCGAAGGTTCACCATTGTCTAACAACATGATTTCCATCACAGGGTTGCCGTACCACTCTGGTACGGATCGTACCCTTGTGGACCTTTGTGGTTCGGTAGCAACTTGATCCGAAGCTTCATGATCATCATCATTAACTTCCTCTCCATTTGGCGTAGGCGCCACATGAACAATTTCCCGCATCGCGCTACTCTCCGGTTCGAGGGGGGTGTAATTACCTCATCAAGTTCTACTTTCCTCCCACTTACTTCTTTCGAGAGAAACTCTTCCTCTAGAAAGGATTCGTTCTTGGAAACAAAGGTTTTACCTTCGGATCTAAGATAGAAGGTATACCCAATAGTTTCCTTAGGGTATCCTATGAATATGCATTTCTCTGCTTTGGGTTCGAGCTTTTCTGGTTGAAGTTTCTTCACATAAGCATCGCAGCCCCAAACTTTTAGAAACGACAGCTTAGGTTTCTTACCAAACCATTGTTCATACGGTCTCGTCTCAACAGATTTAGACGGTGCCCTATTTAAAGTGAATGCTACAGTTTCCAATGTCTATCCCGAAAATGATAGCAGTAAGTCGGTAAGAGACATCATAGATCATACCATATCCAATAAAGGGTGATTACGACGTTCAGACACTCCATTACGTTGCGGTGTGCCAGGCGGCGTCAGTTGTGAAACAATTCCACGCTTCCTTAGGTGTGTGCCAAACTCGTGACTCAAATATTCTCCTCCATGATCAGATCGTAGACACTTTATTTTTCTATCACGTTGATTCTCAACTTCACTCTGGAATTCCTTGAACTTTTCAAACGTCTCAGATTTGTGCTTCATCAAGTAGATATACCGATACCTACTCAAATCATCGGTGAGAGTGAGAACGTAACGATAGCCACCGCGAGCTTCAACGTTCATTGGACCACACACATCAGTATGTATTATTTCCAATAAGTTGGTGCTCTCTCCATTATTCTTGAGAATGGAGTCTTAGTCATCTTGCCCATGAGGCACGGTTCGCATGTGTCAAATGATTCAAAGTCAAGAGACTCTAATAGTCCATCAGTATGGAGCTTATTCATGTGCTTAACACCGATATGACCAAGGCGGCAGTGCCACAAGTATGTGGGACTATCATTATCAACTTTACATCTTTTCGCACACACACTATGAATATGTGTAACATCACGATCGAGATTCATCAAGAATAAACCATTCACCAGCGGAGCATGACCATAAAACATATCACTCATATAAATAGAACAACCATTATTCTCTGACTTAAATGAGTAGCCATCCCGCATTAAGCAAGACCCTGATACAATATTCATGCTCAAAGCTGGTACTAAATAACAATTATTAAGGTTTAAAACTAATCCCAACGGTAGATGTAGAGGTAGCATGCCGATGGCAATCACATAGATCTTGGAGCCATTCCCGACGCGTGTCGTCACCTCGTCCTTGGCCAGTCTCCGCTTATTCCGCAGTTCCTGCTTTGAGTTGAAAATGTGAGCAACAGCACCGGTATCAAATACCCAGGAGCTACTAAGAGCGTTGGTAAGGTACACATCAATAACATGTATATCATATATACCTTTAATGTTGTCGGCCTTCTTTTCAGCTAAGTACTTGGGGCAATTACGCTTCCAGTGACCTTTTCCCTTGCAATATAAGCACTCAGTCTCAGGCTTGGGTCCATTCTTTTTCTTCTTCTCGGTATCTGGCTTATTGGGCGCGGCAACGGCTTTGTCGTCTTTCTTGAAGTTCTTCTTACCCTTGCCCTTCTTGAAACTGGTGGTCTTATTGACCATCAACACCTGATGCTCTTTATTGATTTCTACTTATGCAGACTTCAGCATCGAGTACAACTCGGGAATGGTCTTCTCCATACCTTGCATGTTGTAGTTCAGCACAAAACCTTTGTAGCTTGGTGGGAGAGACTGGAGGATTCTGTCAATTACAGCGTCATCCAGAAGTTCAACTCCAAGCAAAGTCAGATGACCATGTAACCCAGACATTCTGAGTATATGCTCACTAACAGAACTGTTCTCCTCCATCTTACAGCTAAAGAACTTGTCGGAGACTTCATATCTCTCGACATGGGCATGAGCTTGATAAACTAGTTTCAGCTCCGGGAACATCTCATATGCTCTGTGTTGCTCAAAACACCTTTGGAGCCCCGTTTCCAAACTGTATAACATGCCACACCTAACCAGAGAGTAGTTCTGAATGTCCTGGACCGCTGCGGGAGCAGGAGAGTCACCTAGCGGCGCATTAAGGACATAAGCCTTTTTTGCTGCTTCGAGGATGAGCTTCAAGTTGCGGACCCAGTCCGCATAGTTGCTACCATCATCTTTCAACTTGTTTTTCTCTAGGAATGCGTTGAAATTGAGGTTGACAGGTGCGTTGGCCATTGGATCTACAATATTTGTAAAGACAACTTTTAGACTAAGTTCATGACAATTAAGTTCATTTAATCAAGTTAAGTATGAACTCCCAATTAAATCGACATCCCTCTAGTCCTCTAAGTGATACATGATCCATGTCGACTAACCCGTGTCCGATCATCACGTGAGATGGACTAGTCGTCATGGTGAGTGCTACCTCTTGAGCTTGCGTTGGTTTTTCCCTTGAAGAGGAAAGGGTGATGCAGCACAGTAGCAGTAATTATTTCCCTAAGCTTGAGAACCAAGGTATCAATCCAATAGGAGTATCAAGGCAAGTCTCCAAAGTACCTGCACAAAAACAAACAAACTTGCACCCAACGCTATAAAGGGGTTGTCAATCCCTTCACGATTGATTGCAAGGTGAGATCGGAAGGCGGAAAGTGCAACAAAGTGAAAGTGTAGAGCTGAAAATATGATGTGAAGTAGACTCGGGGCCCATAGTGTTCACTAGAGGCTTCTCTCATGATAGCAAGTATTATGCTGGGTGAACGAATTACTGTCGAGCCATTGATAGAATCGCGCAAAGTCATGATGATATCTAAGGCAATGATCATACCTATAGGCATCACGTCCGAGACAAGTAGACCAATACTGTCTGCATCTACTACTCTTACTCCACACATCGACCGCTATCCAGCATGCATATAGTGTATTGAGTTCATAACAAACAGAGTAACGCCTTAAGCAAGATGACATGATGTAGAGGGATAAATTCATGCAATAGATATAAACCCCATCTTTTTACCCTTGATGGCAACAACATGATGCATGCCTCGCTACCCCCTCTGTCACTGGGTGAGGATACCGCACAGTATGAACCCAAAACCAAGAACTTCTCCCATTGCAAGAACTATAGATCAAGTTGGCCAAACGAAACCCACAACTCAAAGAGAATTACAAGGATACGAAATCATGCATATAAGAGATCAGAGGAAACTCAAATAATATTCATAGATAATCTGATCATAAATCCACAATTCATCGGATCTCGACAAACACACCGCAAAAGAAGATTACATCGGATAGATCTCCATGAAGATCATGGAGAACTTTGTATTGAAGATCCAAGAGAGAGAAGAAGCCATCTAGTTACTAGCTATGGACCTGAAGGTTTGTGGTGAACTACTCACGCACCATCGGATAGGCAATGATGTTGATGAAGAAGCCCTCTGTGTCTGAATAACCCCCTCCGGCAGGGCACCAGAACGTGCCCAGATGGGATCTTGCGGAGACAGAAGCTTGCGGCGGTGGAAAAGTATTTTCGTGGCTCTCTCCCATGGTTTCAGATTTTTAGGGAATTTATAGGCGGAAGTAGTAGGGCAAAGGAGCCATGGGGGGCCCACAAGCCTGCTAGGTGCGCCCCCAGGCCGTGCCTAGGGGGCTTGGGACCTCCCCCGAGGTCCTTTGCCTTGGTTCTCAAGTTCCCCGCGTATCTTCTATTACGGAAAAAATCATTTCGAAGATTTTATTCCGTTTGTACTCCGTTTAATATTCTTCTCTGAAAAGGGTCAAAAACACAGAAAAATAGGAACTAGCACTTGGCACTGAGTTAATAGGTTAGTCCCAAAAAAGATACAAAATGCATACAAAACATCCAAAATTGACAAGATAATAGCATAGAACCATAAAAAATTATAGATACGTTGGAGACGTATCAGTGAGCAACTTCATGCTGATCGTATTCAACCATACGACTCATGTTCGACCTTTCGGTCTCTTGTATTCGAGGTCATGTCTGTACATGCTAAGCTTGTCGAGTCAACCTAAGTGTTTCGCGTGTGTAAATCTGGCTTACACCCGTTGTAAGCGAACGTTAGAATCTATCACACCCGATCATCACGTGGTGCTTCAAGACAACGATCCTTCGCAACGGTGCACACTTAGGGGAATACGTTCTCGAAATTTTTATGAGGGATCATCTTATTATGATACCGTCATTCTAAGCAATAAGATGAAAAGCATGATAAACATCACATGCAATCATATAGTGACATGATATGGCCATTATCATCTTTGCTCTTTCGATCTCCATCTTCGGGCATCGCATGATCATCATTGTCATCGGCGTGACACCATGATCTCCATCATCGTGTCTCCATGAAGTCGTCACGCCAACTACTACTACTACTACTACTACTACTACTACTATAGCTAACCATTAGCAATGAAGTAAAAGTAGTAAACACATGGCGTTGCATCTCATACAATAAATTAAGACAACTCCTATGGCTCCTGCCGGTTGTCATACTCAACGACATGCAAGTCGTGAATCCTATTACAATAACTTGATCATCTCATACATCACACATGTAACATCACAACTTTTGCCATATCACATCACATGTCAAACCCTGCAAAAACAAGTTAGACGTCCTCTAATTGTTGTTGCAAGTTTTACGTGGCTGATTTGGGTTTCTAGCAGGAACACCTTCTTACCTATGTGACAGCCAGGACGATGATATGCCAAAACTATTTACCCTTCATAAGGACCCTTTTCATCAAATCCAATCCGACTAGAGTGGGAGAGACAGACACCCGCTAGCCACCTTTATAAACAGTGTGCATGTCGGCTGGTGGAACCTGTCTCACGTAAGCGTACGTGTAAGGTCGGTCCAGGCCGCTTCATCCCACAATACCATCGGAAAAGAATAAGACTAGTAGCGGCAAGAAATTGACAAATAACCGCCCACAACCTTTCATGTTCTACTCGTGCATGGAATCTACGCATAGAAAACCTGGCTCTGATACCACTGTTGGGTAATGTAGCATAAATTCAAAATTTTCTTACGCCATATTCAGATCTTCCTATGGAGAGACCAGCAACGAGAGAGGGAAGAGTGCATCTTCATACCTTAGAAGATCACTAAGCGGAAGCGTTGCTAGAATGTGGTTGATGGAGTCGTACTCGCGGCGATTCAGATCGCGGTTTGATTCCGATCTAGTGCCGAACCATGGCACCTCCGCGTTCAACACATGTGCAGCACGATGATGTCTCCTGCACCTTGATCCAGCAAGGATGAGGGAGAGGTTGGGGAAGATCTCCAGCAGCACGACGGCGTGGTGTCGATGGAGAGACGAGGTCTCCCGGCAGGGCTTCGCCAAGCACCGTGGGAGAGGAGGAAGAAGAGGGACAGGGCTGCGCCGAGGGAGAGATCAACTTGTGTCCCCAACAGCCCCAAACCCCTCTCTATTTATAGGAGGAGAGGGGAGGAGTGCGCTACCTCTAGAGTTCCCACCCTAGGGGTGGCGGCAGCCCAGATGGGAGAGGAGGGGCGGCGGCCAGGGCAGGAGAGGGGGTGGCGCACCCCCTGGTGGGCCTTAGGCCCACCAGCGCCTAGGGTTCCCCCCTTCCTCTCTGGTGCGCCATGGCTGGGTGTGGAGGGCGCACCAACCCACCCAGGGGCTGGTTCCCTCCCACACTTGGCCCATATAGCTTTCCGGGGCTTGTGGCCCCTCCCGGTGGGCCTCCAGTACCCTTCCGATGGTCCCGACACTTTGCCGGTGGAGCCCGAAACATTTCTGGCGTCCAAACCCATCCATCCTATGTATCAATCTTTACCTCCGGACCATTCCAGAGCTCCTTGTGATGTCCAGGATCTCATCCGGGACTCCGAACAACCTTCGGTAACCTCGTCTAACAATTCCCTATAACCCTAGCGTCATCGAACCTTAAGTGTGTAGACCCTACGGGTTCGGGACGCATGCAGACATGACCGAGACACTCTCCGGCTAATAACCATAAGCGGGATCTGGATACCCATGGTGGCTCCCACATGTTCCACGATGATATCATCGGATGAACCACGATGTCAAGGATTCCATCAATCCCGTATACAATTCCCTTTGTCTGTCTGTATAGAACTTGCCCGAGATTCGATCGTCGGTACACCCATACCTTGTTCAATCTCGTTACCGTAAGTCTGTTTACTCATTACATAGCACATCATCCCGTGACTAACTCCTTAGTCACACTGAGCTCATTATGATGATGTTCTACCGATTGGGCCCAGAGATACCTCTCCGTCACACGGAGTGACAAATCCTGATCTCAATTCGTACCAACCCAACAGACACTTTCGGAGGTACCCGTAGTGTACCTTTATAATCACCCAGTTACGTTGTGACGTTTGGTACACCCAAAGCACTCCTACGGTATCCAGGAGTTGCACAATCTCACGGTCTAAGGAAAAGACACTTGACATTACAAAAGCTTTAGCATACGAACAACACGATCTAGTGCTATGCTTAGGATTGGGTCTTGTCCATCACATCATTCTCCCAATGATGTGATCCCGTTATCAATGACATCTAACGTCCATGATCAGGAAACCATGATCATCTATTGATCAACGAGCTAGCTAACTAGAAGCTTGCTAGGGACACATTGTGATCTATTTATTCACACATGTATTATTGTTTCCTGTTAATACAATTATAGCATGAACAACAGATGATTATCATGAACAAGGAAATAAGATAATATCCATTTTATTATTGCCTCTAGGACATATTTCCAACAGGTTAGTCCGTCCCTTCAAAGGTAGGACAACCCGTAGTGGCTTTGATTATACTTATGGTCGACATAACTAAAACTCTAGGTGGTTAAACCAAAAGCACACAGAACAAGGGAGTACCTTGCTCAGATACCAATTGAAAGTGCGTTACATCGACTAGAGGGGGTGACTAGGTGATTTTTATGAATTCTTCACTAAGTAATTTCCTTCTGATGAAATTTCTCAGTCACGAACCGCGAGCAATGGATTAAGTACTCAGGCGAGTGCTCAACACAGCAAGAACATAGTCTTTATAATGAAATGAAACAGACAATTCGCACAAGTAGCGTGTTCATGATACACATGTGAAGAACAAGTGAAGTGAAGAATATGGGGTGGGGAAATTGTGAAAGTCTTCATTCAAATTCTTCAAACAGTAACTATCAATTTCATCAACACATAAATGAGGAAATTAAGGGGTTCATAAAATAGAACAAGGTAGTTGGTGAATACAATTATTTGATGACCCGGTTCCAACTGTTGTGACACTCGTATGTGTAGTTTGGAGCGGCTTGATATTTAAATCAAAGAACACACACTCCCAAGAGAGACAGTTCTTACCGTATTCTCCTTGATCTAAGGACACACAGTCCTTGCCCAAAACTCATTATAAGCCTTCAGGACAGACTTCCAAACCCTCCCAAACTTGGTCACCCGGTAATCCACAATTGACTGCTGGATGCTCTAGACCATGATGCCTAACCGTTTGAAGGATGCACAATCCTCAAAGGTAAAAAGTGTCGGTTCCACACAGGAACAATGTCTTTAGTGATGCTCAATCACTTTGGGTTTTGGGTCTTGATTTGGGTGTTTGGGTTTTTTTCCTCACTAATGAATTTCTCTCAAAGTCTTCGAGGAATGGGTTGCTCTTAAATGACAAGTGTCAGTTGCTCTCGCAGAGCAGCCAACAAGCTAGTGGTTATGGGGGGCGGCTATTTATAGCCTCGGAGAATGCCGACATGATTTGACATAAATGCCCCAATGATATGATCGTTATGTGAATAAGTTTTGGGGACACCTCGCGCACAACACATCAACAGTCGGAACTTTCAAGCTGTGAAAGTCCTCATGCATTTCATATTCCTCACTTGTAGGTAATTCGCACTGGTGAAAACATAACTCTTCACTTAGAGCAATTTACTCTGACACCAGAAGATCTTCGTCTCTGTCATTGAAGAATTTGACTAAACTGTAAAACATTTCCAAAGGTTTCACTGGAAGGGGTGGGTATGTGTAGGCTTTGAGATGAGCATCACTTGGAAAATTTTCCTTAGTTTTACCTCGACCACCTTTAATAGTACAATGGTCCTATGACTCAAAAGAACGGAAATGAAACTTCGAAAATAGAATCTTCACGCTTCAAAGTCTTCGCATCAATTTCATCATGACACACCAATTTCCTTGATTTCAAAGTCTTCGAGGAATTACCAAAGTCTACATCCGAAGACATTCATTTTTAGGGGTCGATATTCTTCGAATAACTCAAGCTCCTCAGCGACTTATAGAGCCTGTGTACACTCACAAACACATTAGTCTCTTAACTTATAAGTCTTCAATACACCAAAATCTTTAAGGGAGACTAGATGCACTTACATTTATGAAAACTCTTACTTTTGATTATATGACTATGACGTTTACAGCTAACCTGTTGAAACCTTGGTAGTGTTGAGTATCATGTAGGTTGGTTGTACCACCCAAGTATTCACTTGTTGTTATTGAATTATTTATGCCCTTTTCGTGGTGTACCCTCGACGCACAACTATGGCAAGTATTTCTTTTATTTATGCCCTTTCTGTGGTGTCGCTTAGACGCCCGACTATCGCAAGTATTTATTTATTTATGCCCTTTTCGTGGTGTCGCTTAGACGCCTCACTGTCGCTTGTTAATTTATTATTAAGCGCTCTATGCGGTGTGGTTTAGATGCCCGACTATGGCTTGTTAATTTATTTTTAAGCCCTCTATGTGGTGTCACTTAGATGCCATATTGCGGCGTGTTAATTTATTATTAATCCCTGTATGCGGTGTCGCTTAGACACTTGATTGTGACATGTTAATTTATTATTAAGCCCTATCTGCGGTGTCGCCTAGATGCCCGACTATGATAGTTTACTTATTTATTAACCTTTCGAGGTGTCGCTTCAGACACCCGATCGGTGTATTTTATTTTCTAGGTTCTTTTGTCAAACAGATAGGACCATTTCTAAATGGCTCAGATGAGAGCCATTCAGTGACTTTGGCACTGGATGTTCCAAAAACGGGTACTCGGGAGGACTACCGCTTGAATTATCTACCTTTACTTTACTTCAACTTACCGCGAATTTATTAACCTTGCTAATTGTGACTATTTAATTAACTTGTGCATGTGCATTCTACTCGCATTCATTTTATCTTATGTCCAAACTGTCTTGCGAGTACTTTCGAAGTACTCACTGGCTTGTTGATTTGTCCAGATATGGATGAAGGAGATCTCATGGATGAAGTGTACAATAGTGAGTACGATGCCTAGAGGAAACCCAATCAGCCTTGCGATCTTGGAGTCGGCCGTAGTATTATTCCATCGCTTCCGCCACGATGAATAAATTGTTGAGCCTCACTCCTACGCTTGACACATCGTGGTAGTCTAAGTCGTGTCACTTCACTCCGTTGTCACGCAACCACCTATATATATGCGAGTTCATAGTGCTACCCACATGACCACTATGTTAGATCCATCTCTATGTTAAATATGGGCGTGCTTGTAATAAACTGTTGAATGACCTCCGCTCAACCCTGTATAATATTATGCACTACTCGCATTTCTATATCAAGATTTGTCTACTAGTGTGAACTATTTTCTACGCTGGGATGACATTCATGACTGATTTTCGATAACTATATTATTTCGGAACCGATCTTGACAACCTTGGTATCAGAGTGAGGCTGACTATAGGAAACCACTAGGTGCGATCAGTAATCGATTAATCAGTAAAAGTTAATTGAGCGTTCTACATACTATAGAAATGTTTCTACTAGTCAACACATATTTATGTTATGACTGTGTGGAAATTTTTGTCTACTATGTAGATGGCTGGCAACAGTTGTCTGTTACAAGTATTCGCCAACGAGCCGGCAGGATTTTCATGACTTCTCTCCGTCAACGTCACTATCATGATTGGACCAATGACTCATACCGAGTACTCGCTCTATCACCACGGGATCAGCGACACTCTGATTATGCATCACACCTCGATGCAGGTCAAGGGTGGACGCATTGAGACCCGCCGCCTTTGCTTCATCGGGAGAGCCATGCCAACGGAGAGGCCGACTATGGAGATGGCTGCTAGGGAGGCTATTGCATGCCTCCGGGACATCCTTCGAGTGATGAAGACTCATCCTTATCACTACCTCCTGTGTCATGTTCTGTACACGAGTCATTACGCTTTTGCTATCACTAGAGGAGAGAGAGATGAGGCTGTTGAGCTACTCGTGCAGTACCTCATGGCCCTGGAGTCAAATTTTGATGGATTAGTGGATGACATAGTGGCTACTGGTATGGATGTCGCTCGGGCTTGTCCTCCTAGCAGGACTGAGCATCTCGTCCCGCGCCACCTCGGTCATGCCCTTCATCCTCTGCTTCATGCACACCACCAGTTTAGCCAGTAAGCAGCCAATTGTCGTTTCTTGAGGAGTTTAATCAAGTTATTGCTCCTACCCCTATTAGGACTGCTCTTCCTGCTAGCCCTGTACCTGCTTCGGAGCCCTGCACCGTCTTCCTAGAGCCTATTCAGGAGGAGGTTGAGTCCCGAACGCCTTGTCTGGGACTTACCCTTGGCAGGTCGATTGATATTTTGTCCACCTCCAGCTAGAAAGTGGTGTAGCAGTGCGTCAGGACGTCTTGTATGATATGTATGATATGGTTGCTTGCTTGTAGGCTTGGAGAGAAGTAGTCGTGTTGCATCATGTAGATATGGAGAAGTGCACTATCCTAAATAACATGTCAGGAATGTGTATGCACATCCTGAGTGATGTATTGTATAATTATGCTTGCTATAAAATATGTATCCGCGGTCCTTCTTCGAACACGACAATGTATTTTATAGAAAAATATTTGGGTATCTCACTTTGGATTGTCAAAATTTATTTCTCCGTTTGCTCGGATTTTACTCATTCTATTTTTTACAATGACACCCTAGAGTAAAAATGCATCGTCCCTGGACTCGCTCCATGCCTAGTCCGCACGAAGAAAATGATTTCACTCAGACAGGTAATAATTTTACTCAAGGCCACTCAAGTTAGCAGGACAATGACTCGACATTTTCGCAAGTATGTCGTGTGTATGAACAAACTCAGCAGCAGCACCAGGAAATGATCAATAAACTTTTGAACCTGGAAAGTCGCCATGGACCTCATCAACAACGTTCCAGGTTGGTTGAACAATAGAAAACTCCTCCCATGGTTTTATCTCACACTAATAAATCAATGCAAGCCGACGATTGGCTGCGCGATATTGACAGGAAATTAATTATTGCACAATTATCAGACTATGAGAAGGTATTGTACCTGCCACATTATCTGACCGGAGCAGCAACATCTTGGTGGGAAAATTTCTTACGCATACACTCGAATGAGAACAACATTACGCGGGCAGAATTTAAGGAGAGTTTTCATGGGGCGCATATTCCCAACAACGTTATGAAAATTAAGAAGAGGGAATTTGAATACCTCAAACAACGATGTTCAACTGTAATGGAATATTTGGATCAGCTTAATCAACTGTCTCTCTATGCTAGCGATGAGCACAAGACAGCAGAAAAGAGAATGGAGAAGTTCCTAGATGGAACCGCACCAGCATTGAAGTGTCAACTTTTGTCCACACATTTCCAGACTTCACGACACTCATTGAGAAGTCAATTGTGCTTGAGACTGGATGTCAAAATATAGACTACATTTGCAAATGCCGCCACAATAATTCTTCGCAATCACACAACAACGGGCAGAAGACTAAGACCCGGAAAAAATTCAACACCATGAGCTCCAACATCAGCTCCTAGCCCAAACAATAACTATCATGCAAGGAACAAGAAATTGACTTACCGTCTAGGAAATATGTGTTTTTCTTGTGGAGAAGTAGGACATTATGCCAGACAGTGCCCAAAATCAGGAAATGCAGTGCCAAAGCCAATCAATCACAATAACAGCTCGGCTCCAAAGCAGAACAATTACAACCCCAACGACAACCACAAGAAGGGTCACGTGAATCATGTGGCCATGGAACAGGCAATGAACGCATCGGACATTGTACTCAGTAAGTTTCCTATCAACACAATTCCTGCCACAGTTTTGTTTGATTGTGGAGCTTCCCATTCGTTCATTTCAAAGAGATTTGCCATGAAAAACAGTTTTTCGATTCTCCCTTTGGAAAGTTCAATGACCATCAAATCCTCGGGAGTACAGTAGGTCACTTAGAGTTACTGCCAAGGTGTTACCATTGAAATCAAAGGTTTGAAATTTTGGGCAAACCTTATTATGATAGAAAGAACAGTCTAGACATTATTTTGGGAATGGATTGGTCAAATACAAACAAAGGATTGATTAACTGTTTCAACTGGACTGTGACTCTCACCCATCATCATGGAAACAAGGTAAGAGTTGCAGCCATGGAGAGACCCGCACCACCTCAAGCCCTTCTATATAAAGTGGATATTGCAGTTTAAAAGGTTTCGGTAGTATGTGAATTTCTAGACGTATTTTCGAAAGAAATCCCAGGTATGCCGCCAGATCAAGAAATAGAGTTCATCATTGAACTTGCACCTCGCAGAACTCCAATTTACAAGAAAACTTACCGAATGGTACTATCGGTGCACTAAAGACTAGGGTCTCTAGTGCCCCAGACTTGTGCACGGGCGCAAAGAGCCCCTAACGACAGGGCATAGTGGAATCCAGACAAGACTCGCCCCCAAGATATCCAAGGCCCCGGCAAGCCTGTCTTGCCGGGAAGGGATCCAAGTCCACGTTCGTCCAACGGACGCGATGAACACACCTAGCACAAGGCCCCGGCGAGCCTCCCTCGCCGGGAAGATAGCCGAAGTCCCGGACAAGCTTCCTTGTCGGGACGAGGAACCAAGGCCCCGACAAGCACCCTTTTGCCGAGATGACATGGCAATGCGCTAAAGGGCGACCGCCCTTGCCAGAGTACCACCACTCCCCCATATTCGAGTGCATTCCGCATGCGCCCGCGGGGCGTCCAGGTGTCGAAACACCTTGACACATGTCTTCACCAGCACTTAGCTGACATGGACAATGATACGTCCATTTTGCATCATGCTTTTATGTTGATATTTATTGCTTTATGGGCTGTTATATTACTTTGTGGTACCATATTTATGCCTTTTCTCTCTTATTTTGCAAGGTTTATTTGAAGAGGGAGAATTCAGGCAGCTGGAATTCTGGACTGGAAAAGGAGTAAATCTTAGTCCACTATTCTGCACATCTCCAAATGCCCTGAAAAGTTACGTGGAATTTTTTGGGATTATATAAAAAATACTGGGCGAAAGAAGTACCGGAGGGGGGCCACCAGGGTGCCACAAGTCGTGCCACCGCCCCCCTGGTGGCGGAGGGCGAGCTTGTGGGCTCCCTGACGGCCCACTAGCTCCCCTCTTTTTCTATATGAAGGGTTTCGTTCTAGAAAAAAATCAATCGGGTACTTTTTCGTGGTTTCCTGGAGGGGGAAATCGTCGCCATCGTCATCACCAAAACTCCTCTCGTCGGAGGGGAGGCATCTTCATCAACATCTTCATCAGCACCATCTCCTCTCCAATCCCTAGTTCATCTCTTGTAACCAATCTTCGTCTCACGACTCCGATTGGTAGTTGTAAGGTTGCTACTAGTGTTGATTACTCTTTGTAGTTGATGCTAGTTGGATTACTTGGTGGAAGAGTTTATGTTCAGATCCTTGATGCTATTCATTACACCTCTGATCATGATTATTATTATGCTTTGTCAGTAGTTACTTTTGTTCATGAGGACATGGGATAAGTCATGTTAATAATAGTCATGTGAATTTGATGTCCGTTCGGTATTTTGATATGTTGTATGTTGTCTTTTCCTCTAGTGGTGTTATGTAAACGTCGACTACATAACACTTCACCATATTTGGGCCTACAGGAATGCATTGGGGAGTAGTAAGTAGATGATGGGTTGCTGGAGTGACAGAAGCTTAAACCCCAGTCTATGCGTTGCTTCGTAAGGGGCTGATTTGGATCCACTAGTTTAATGCTATGGTTAGACGTTGTCTTAATTCTTCTTTTGTAGTTGCGGATGCTTGCGAGAGAGGTTAATCATAAGTGGGATGCTTGTCCAAATAAGGGCAGTACCCAAGTGCCGGTCCACCCACATATCAAACTATCAAAGTAACGAACGTGAATCATATGAACATGATGAAACTAGCATGACAGAAATTCACGTGTGTCCTTGGGAGCGTTTTTCCTCCTATTAGACTTTGTTCAGGCTTGTACCTTGCTACAAAAGGGATTGGGCCACTTACTGCACCATTTCTACTACTTGTTACTTGTTACTTTTCGCTTGCTACGTTTCACCTCACTACACCATCGCTTGTTACCTCTACTTTCAGTGCTTTTAGTTATTACCTTGCTGAAAACCGTTTATCAGAGCCTTCTGCTCCTCGTTGGGTTCTACACTCTTACTTATCAAAAGGACTATGATTGATCCCCTATACTTGTGGGTCATCAAGGCTCTTTTCTGGCGCCGTTCCCGGGGAGCCAAGCGCCTTTGGCAAGTGGAAATTGGTAAGGAAACATCTATATACTGTGCTGAAATTTATTGTCACTTGTCACTATGGAAACTGTTCCTTTCAGGAGTTTGTTCGGGGTATCTTCACCACGAACGGAAGCACGAGGAGTTTTTCCTCAACCTGAGGTACCTACTGAAAATATCTTTTATGAAATTCCTTCGGGTATGCTTGAGAAACTGCTGGCTAATCCTTTCACAGGAGATGGATCTTCACATCCAGACTTACATCTGATCTATGTAGATGAAGTTTGTGGTTTATTTAAGCTTGCAGGTTTGCCCGAGGATGAGGTAAAGACGAAAGTCTTTCCTTTATCTTTGAAGGATAAGGTGTTGACATGGTATAGGCTATGTGATGATACTGGATCATGGTACTACAATCGGTTGAAATTGGAATTTCATCAAAAGTTTTATCCTATGCATTTAGTACATCGTGATCGGAACTTTATTTATATCTTTTGGCCTCGTGACAGGGAAAGCATAGCTCAATCTTGGGGGAGGCTTAAATCAATGCTATATTCATTCCCCAATCATGAGCTCTCGAGAGATATTATCACTCAAAACTTTTATGCTCGGCTCTCTCATGAAGATCGTACCATGCTTGACACTTCTTGTACCGGTTCTTTTATGAAGAAGGATATTGACCACAAGTGGAATTTATTGGAGATAATCAAACGCAACTCTGAAGATTGGGAGCTGGAGTCAGGTAAGGAGTCAGGTATGAATTTCCAGTTTTATTGCGTTAAATCTTTTGTTGAGACAAACACTTTTAGAGATTTTAGTGCTAAATATGGACTTGACTCTGAGATAGTAGCTTCTCTATGTGAATCTTTTGCTGCTCATGTAGATCTTCCCAAAGAGAAGTGGTTTAAATATCATCCTCCTATAGAAAGCAACATAGCCAAAACCAATCTAGTTGAGGAGAAAGTCATTGCTTTTAGTGATCCTGTAGTTCCTTGTGCTTACACTGAGAGACCACCATACCCTGCTAGGATAAAGGATTATTCTAAAGCTCCAACTGTGATACATAGGGGTTACATTAGACCACTTGCACCCCCTGAGGAGATTAGAGTTGAACCTAGTGTTGCTATTATCAAAGATCTCTTAGCCGAAGACGTAGACGGGCATGTTATCAAATTCTATGAGGACTCCGCTAGAATTGCTAAACCTCACGCGAAAGACAAATACGAACCTGTAGTTGGCCCGCCCGTTGTTTCTGTCAAAATAGGAGATCACTGTTACCATGGTTTATGTCATATGGGAGCTAGTGTTAGTGCAATACCCTGTTCTCTATATGATGAAATCAAAGATGAGATTGCACCTGCTGAGTTAGAACCCATTGATGTCACTATTACGCTAGCTAATAGAGACACCATCTGCCCTCTAGGAATTGTGAGAGACGTAGAAGTCCTGTGTGGTAAGATGAAGTATCCTACTGATTTCCTCGTCCTTGGTATTGCACAAGATAACTTTTGTCCCATCATATTTGGTAGACCCTTTCTCAACACTGTCAATGCTCACATTGATTGCATTAAGCAGACCGTCACAGTTAGTTTCGAGGGTGTGTCTCATGAATTTAACTTCTCCAAGTTTGGAAGACAACCCCATGAAAAAGAGTCGTCTGGAAGGGATGAAATTATTGCTCTTGCCTCTATTGTCGTACCTCCTGCGGATCCTTTAGAGCAATATATGGTTGAGCATGAAAATGATATGCATATGGAGGAGAGAGATGAGATAGATAAAATTGTCTTAGAACATTATCCTATTCTCAAGAATAATCTGCCTGTTGAACTGCTTGGGGATCCTCCCCCACCAAAGGGTGATCCTATGTTCGAGCTTAAACAGTTGCCTAATACTCTTAAGTATGCCTATCTTGATGAGAAGGAGATATATCCTGTTATTATTAGTGCTCTCCTCTCAGAGCACGAATAGCAGAAGTTACTAAGAACTCTGAGGAAGCACCGTGCTGCTATTGGATATACTCTTGATGATCTTAAGGGTATTAGTCCCACTCTATGTCAGCACAAGATTAAAACCGATCCTGACTTTAAACCAGTTGCTGATCATCAAAGGAGATTAAATCCTAAGATGAAAGAGGTCGTTAGAAAAGAAATATTAAAGCTTCTGCAAGCAGGAATCATTTATCCCGTTCCTCATAGTGATTAGGTAAGTCCAGTACATTGCGTACCTAAGAAGGGAGGTATCACTGTCGTTCCTAATGATAAGGATGAACTAATGCCACAAAGCACTATTACTGGCTATAGGACGGTGATAGATTTCCGGAAACTGAACAAGGCAACTAGGAAAGATCATTATCCTTTGCCGTTTATCGACCAAATGCTAGGAAGGCTATCAAAACACACACACTTCTGCTTTCAAGACAGTTATTCAGGTTTCTCGCAAATACCTGTTGCACAATTTGATCAGGAGAAAACCACTTTCACCTGCCCCTTCGGTACCTTTGCTTATAGACGTATGCCTTTTGGCTTATGCAATGCACCTGCCACCTTTCAAAGATGTATGATGGCTATATTCTCTGACTTTTGTGAAAAGATTGTCGAGGTTTTCATGGACGACTCCTCCGTTTACGGGTCTTCCTTTGATGATTGCCTCAGCAATCTTGATCGAGTCTTACAAAGATGCAAAGATACCAACCTCGTCTTGAATTGGGAGAAGTGCCACTTTATGGTTAATGAAGGTATCGTCTTAGGACACAAAATTTCTGAAAGAGGCATTGAAGTTGATAAGGCTAAGGTTGATGCAATTGAGAAAATGCCTTACCCCACATATATCAGAGGTATACGAATTTTTCTAGGTCATGCTGGTTTCTATAGAAGGTTCATTAAAGACTTGTCTAAGATTTCTAGGCCTCTTACCAACCTCTTGCAGAAGGATGTTCCTTTTGTTTTTGATGAGGATTGTGAGGAAGATTTCTAAATACTTAAGAAGGCTTTGATAACCACACCTATTGTTCAACCACCTGACTGGAACTTGCCCTTTGAAATCATGTGCGACGCTAGTGATTATGCTGTTGGTGCTGTTCTAGGACAAAGAGTTGACAAGAAGTTGAATGTCATTCACTACGCTAGTAAAACTCTAGACAGTGCCCAAAGAAACTATGCCACTACGGAGAAGGAATTTTTAGCAGCCGTGTTTGCATGTGAAAAGTTAACATCTTATATAGTTGACTCCAAAGTCACTATTCACTCTGATCATGCTGCTATTAAGTACCTTATGGAGAAGAAGGACGCTAAGCCTAGACTGATCAGATGGGTTCTACTGCTACAGGAATTTGATTTACACGTCGTTGACCGAAAGGGTGCTAATAACCCTATAGCAGATAATTTGTCTAGGCTAGAGAATGTCCTTGATGACCCACGACCTATTGATGACAGCTTTCCAGATGAGCAATTAAATGTCATCCGCACTTCACATAGTGCATCATGGTATGCCGATCATGCAAATTATATCATAGCCAAATACATACCACCAGTTTCACCTATCAGCAAAAGAAGAAATTCTTCTTTGGTTTCAGACACTACTTTTGGGATGATCCTCACCTTTATAAGGAAGGAGTAGATGGTGTTATTAGACGTTGTGTGCCTGAACATGAATAGGGACAGATCTTGCAGAAGTGTCACTCCGAAGCCTACGGAGGACACCATGCTGGAGATAGAACTGCTCATAAGGTATTGCAATCAGGTTTCTATTGGCCCACTCTCTTCAAGGATGCCCGTAAGTTTGTCTTGTCTTGTGACGAATGCCAAAGAATAGGGAATATCAGTAAGCGTCAGGAAATGCCTATGAACTATTCACTTGTCATTGAACCATTTGATGTCTGGGGCTTTGATTATATGTGACCTTTCCCGAGTTCCAATGGGTACACTTACATCTTAGTTGCTGTGGATTACGTTAGTAAGTGGGTAGAAGCTATCCCCACTAAAAATGTTGATCACCACACCTCTATTAAGATGCTCAAAGAAGTCATTTTCCCAAGATTTGGAGTCCCTAGATATTTGATGAGTGATGGCGGTTCACACTTCATTCATGGTGTTTTCTGCAAGATGCTCGCTAAGTATGATGTCAACCATAGAGTTGCATCTCCTTATCATCCTCAGTCTAGTGGTCAAGTGGAGTTGAGTAATAGGGAGATCAAATTGATCCTACAAAAGACCGTCAATAGATCTCAAAAGAATTGGTCTGGAAAACTTGACGATGCACTATGGGCTTATAGGACTTCTTATAAGAATCCCATAGGCATGTCGCCGTATAAAATGCTTTATGGTAAGGCATGTCATTTACCTCTTGAGCTGGAACACAAAGCTTATTGGGCAATCAAAGAGCTCAACTTTGATTTCAAACTTCCTGGTGAGAAGCGGTTGTTTGATATCAGCTCATTAGATTAATGGAGGGCCCAGGCATATGAGAATGCCAAGTTGTTCAAGGAAAAGGTTAAGAGATGGCACAATAAACAAATACAGAAACGAGAGTTCAATGTAGGTGATTATGTCCTGCTATACAATTCTCGTTTGAGATTCTTCATAACCAAGCTTCTCTCTACATGGGAAGGTCCTTACATTATCGAGGAAGTGCATCGTTCCAGTGCCATCAAAATCAATAACCCGAAAGGAAATTTTCCTAGAGTGGTAAATGGGCAAAGAATCAAGCATTACATCTCTGGTACTCCCATAAATGATGAGACCAATATCATCAATGTCATAACTCCAGAGGAGTACATAAGGGATGTTTATCATCCTGTTTCAGACCCTGAAAACGAAGAGGTATCTGTTTCGGTAAGAAATTAGACTCCGATGCTTTTCTAATAGGAAATTTCCTCCGTTTTGGAATTTTTGGAAAATTAGAAAAATAAAAAGCAGTCCGGAGAGCGCACGAGGCGGCCACAAGCTTGGACGCCGCCACCTACCCCCCTGGTGGCGGAGGGAGGGCTTGTGGGCACCTCGTGTGCCTCCCAGACTCTATGTTCTTGCGGAGCACTCCTTCTGGTCCAGAAAAATCAATATATACTCGCCCGAAGGTTTTGATCTCCGTATCGCGCAATTTTCCTCTGTTTTCATTTCGGGACTGTTTCTGTGACAGATCTAGATCATCATGACTTCCCCAAACGCTCCTAAGGACAAGATCTTCGAGAAGGTCATCAATACCTACCTCACGGAAGTGTTGAAACACCCTCAATCTATCAAGATGAGCGAGGGGATGTTGCACATCCGTGATGTTGAGGGGCCTAAGAAGACCGGAAGCATGGAGACGAGGCTCGAAGCAATGGAGCAACAAGTCTTCAAGTGCCAAGGGATGGTGGAGCGTGGACTCAACGCCAACCAGAGGATGATCACGGAGTTCACTAGCAATCACAAGATGGATGCCATTGACATTGGAAACACCTCTCCAGGCTCTATGACAAGGTTGATCAACTTCAGGGCCTGATCTATGACCTGTAGAACCAAAACTATGAGTATGAGTACGGATTTAAATCAATAAGGTTGGCTGCAGATTTGAGGATTCCGGAGACTCGTTCATCCTGTCATGATGGAACACCTATGCCTTGGAAGACGGAGGATCAGACTACTCCAACAACTCCACCACCATCACCGCCAAAGGAAGACAACTAAGCATTCGTATGGGCAATCCCCTTGGCTTCTCCCAAGCTTGGGGGAGTTGCCCTGGTATCGTATCACCTTTATATCTTTTGCTTTTACCTTTGTTTTAGTTATTTCCTTTTCAGTTTTTATTTCTTCTCTTAGAGAAATAAGTTTTTAGTGTTTAGTTTGAGTCTTTTGCTTTGTCTCTCCCCCGATGTGTTCGAGCTTACGAGCTATATAATAAAGAGTATCTTAGTTAAGGGCTTTGCTTTGTGCCATGATCAAAAGTATGAAAAGAACGATAGCATGAAAGATCATGAGACGATCTTATGGAAAGTGATAACTTCACTTATGACACATATGATGATTGAAACTTGTTGAGAATAAATCAACATAGACCTCAGTCATTGTTGCAATTAATAAGAAGTAATAAGGAAAGGGAGGTTCACAGATAAATATATCATCTTAGACACTTTTTACAATTGTGAGCACTCACCAAACTATTACATGCTTAGGAGTAGATGTTGGACAAGGAAGACAACATAATGAATTGTGTTCACTTGGTTCCAAACAATGTTATATGATTAGAGATCCCTTAGCATGTGACGATCGCTTCCACCTCATGTTAGCCAAAACTCCCGCACCAAGTAGAGATACTGCTTGTGCATCCATAAACCTCCAACCTAGTTTTGCCATGATAGTCCACCATACCTACCTATGGATTGAATAAGATCCTTCAAGTAAGTTGTCATCGGTGCAAGCAATAAAAATTGCTCTCTAATATGTATGATCTATTAGTGTGTGGAAAATAAGCTTTGTACGAACCTGTGATGAGGAAGACATAAAAGCGACAGACTGCATAATAAAGTTCTTTATCACAGGAGGCAATATAAAGTGGCGTTCCTCCGCACTAAGAGGACACACATTCAAACCTCAAAAGCGCATGACAACCTCTGCTTCCCTCTGCGAAGGGCCTATCTTGTACCTTTACTTTTTGCCCTTGCAAGAGTCTTGGTGATCTTCACCAATTCCCTATTTTGCCTTTGTCTTGGCTACCGTCACATGCTTGGGAAAAATCTATATTCATATATCAACTTGGAGTTGAGTATTTATGCTTTATTATTGTTGACTTTACCCTTGAGGTAAATCGTTGGGAGGCAAAACTATAAGCCCCTATCTTCCTCTATGTCCAGCTGAAACTTTGACACCATGAGTACCACGTGAGTTGTAACAATTGTGGAAAACAAAAGAGATGATTGAGTACGTGGATTTGCCTTACAAACTCTTACTTGACTCTTTCTAATGTTGTGATAAATTGCAATTGCTTCAATGACTTTGGACTGTTGTTGGTTACTTCTCGGTAAGGTTTTTGCTTCATGCTTTGCTTTGTGAAGGAATTGTTACTTTCCCATAAGAATCTTTATGATGTATTGCTGTTCTATGTGTGATCATGATGCTCTCATGTCCGTATTATGTTTTATCAACACCTTCGTCCCTAAACATGTGGACATGTTTATGGAACTTGGTTTTCGCTTGAGGACAAGCGAGGTCTAAGCTTGGGGGAGTTGATACGTCCATTTTGCATCATGCTTTCATGTTGATATTTATTGCTTTATGGGCTGTTATATTACTTTGTGGTGCCATATTTATGCCTTTTCTCTCTTATTTTGCAAGGTTTATTTGAAGAGGGAGAATTCAGGCAGTTGGAATTCTGGACTGGAAAAGGAGCAAAGCTTAGTCCACTATTCTGCACATCTCAAAATGCCCTGAAAAGTTACGTGGAATTTTTTGGGATTATATAAAAAATACTGGGCGAAAGAAGTACAGGAGGGGGGCTACCAGGGCTCCACAAGCCCTGCCACCGCCACCCCCCTAGTGGCGGAGGGCAAGCTTGTGGGCTCCCTGACGGCCCACTAGCTCCACTCTTTTGCTATATGAAGCATTTTGTTCCAGAAAAAATCAATCGGGAGCTTTTTCCTGGTTTCGCCACTGCCACGAGGCGGAACTTGAGCAGATCCAATCTAGAGCTCCGGCAGGATGATCCTGCCGGGGAAACTTCCCTCCCGGAGGGGGAAATCGTCGCCATCGTCATCACCAACACTCCTCTCGTCGGAGGGGAGGAATCTTCATCAACATCTTCATCAGCACCATCTCCTCTCCAATACCTAGTTCATCTCTTGTAACCAATCTTTGTCTCACGACTCCGGTTGGTACTTGTAAGGTTGCTAGTAGTGTTAATTACTCTTCGTAGTTGATGCTAGTTGGATTACTTGGTGGAAGAGTTTATGTTCAGATCCTTGATGCTATTCATTACACCTCTGATCATGATTATGATTATGCTTTGTGAGTAGTAACTTTTGTTCCTGAGGACATGGGATAAGTCATGTTAATAATAGTCATGTGAATTTGATGTCCGTTTGGTATTTTGATATGTTGTATGTTGTCTTTTCCTCCAGTGGTGTTATGTGAACGTCGACTACATAAAAGTTCACCATATTTGGGCCTAGAGGAAGGCATTGGGGAGTAGTAAGTAGATGATGGGTTGCTGGAGTGACAGAAGCTTAAACCCCAGCCTATGCGTTGCTTCGTAAGGGGCTGATTTGGATCCACTAGTTTAATGCTATGGTTAGACGTTGTCTTAATTCTTCTTTTATAGTTGCAGATGCTTGCGAGAGAGATTAATCATAAGTGGGATGCTTGTCAAGGTAAGGGCAGTACCCAAGCGCCGGTCCACCCACATATCAAACTATCAAAGTAACGAACGTGAATCATATAACATGATGAAACTAGCATGATAGAAATTCCCGTGTGTCCTCGGGAGCGTTTTTCCTCCTATAAGACTTTGTTCAGGCTTGTCCCTTGCTACAAAAGGGATTGGGACACTTGTTGCACCATTGCTACTACATGTTACTTGTTACTTTTCACTTGCTACGTTTCACCTCACTACACCATCGCTTGTTACCGCTACTTTCAGTGCTTGCAGTTATTACCTTGCTGAAAACCGTTTATCACAACCTTCTCCTCCTCGTTGGGTTCGACACTCTTATTTATCGAAAGGACTACGATTGATCCCCTATACTTGTGGGTCATCAGACAATACGTGAATTTAATGCACCTCACAACGGTAGATGGATAAGCACCGCCGTAGGTTCACTGTAACATCTCGTGAGCCTACCATTGAGCACTGTAGGTGACCCCTTTGCCTATAAAAGGAGGCCCTTAGCTCATTCACACGGGGTTATCCTTTTTGGAGATTGTCCAAGAAGATGATTATTATCACTGTAAACAAACAACAAAAGAACGCTTAATACGATCAGACGAGCAGGACGTAGGGTTTTACACGTAAGCAGCCCAAGCCTCGGTAAAAAGGCTTGCCGGGTGTTGATCATTTGGTCTGCTCTTGACGTTGTTTTTCCCTGCCCTACAATCACAAGGGTATCACGTTGATCCCCACAGGTGTCTACCTAGCATCGCCGACATCTTCGGCGCGCCAGGTAGGGGGCGGGGGAAGGACGCGTGGAGCGGACCAGGCTCAACGCCGACTCCATCGAAGTTTGGGCGCTATGTCGCATTCCTCCGAAAACGGAGCACCACGGCGGGCGCCCTGTTCTGCTATGGCTTCTCAAGGCCTACGCGAGTGCGTTGCTACACGCGTGAGCGGGGCAGGGAGGCGGAGACTCCAAAGAGTGGCATCGTCAGGCCGATGCATCGCTCGAGGTGGCCAACGCGCAGCTGTTGAGGGCGTGCCTAGGCGCTTCACAGAGGCACGGGCACATACTTCAGCGGACGCAACTCCGCGGAGCGATGCATAGTCGTTGAGGGTGTGCCACAGGGTCCCGAAGCCTCAGCACGCACTCTAGTGCGAAGGTTGCATCCCTGAGAGCATCGCATCATCGCCCAAAGACGCGCTCGGGGGCTCCGCAAGCATGGCCTAGAAAGAGAAAAGCAAAAGGGTTACACCCTGGCTGGCTCTTCCTCCAAGCGACGGTCACAGACCGTCGGCAAGAAGCCCTTTCTGGAGAAGAGACCACCAGGAGTGGTGATTCCTTGCTTGCTGGAGGCTTCAATGCCCCAGCAAAAGATTCAGATGCCGGATCACGGCGCACAGAGATATGTTTTTGATTTTGAGGTTCAGATTGGGAATAGATAGATCCTTTGCTTTTTCCCTTCGTAAGTTTCAAATCTTTGTGTGAGGAGTTTGTGCATACTGGGACCTTCCCAAAGCTCGGTGCACCTTGTCTTTGTTTCGAACTCGTTGAAACGACCTGAACGGCCACAGAGCGCCTTCAAATAGTTGTGAACCTGATCAAGAGAGCAAGCGGCTACGTAGCACTCGATTTTGTCTGAAGCTGCGCTTGGCGATTTCCATGGTTGCACCGAACGTGGCAAGGATCCTTGCCGGTAGTCGCCGGCAAGCTCCCAGATATGCAAGAACAAATCACACAGAGAGCATAATTGAAAAAGGGAAAACAGTCTTTTTTATTCATATGGATAGATACACTTAACTTCACTTACTAAGCGTGGTTATCCTAACCTAAGGACTTTGTGTTTTGACGAGGATTAACCTACATGGAGACTGAAGTTCAAAAAGACAAAAAGGCAGGGCTCGCGGCACGGTCAAGGCCGCCCCCCCAGGGCCGGCGCAGAGCCAGCGAGAACGAGACCGCCCCCGATGGGCGCCGCCTGGCCCCCCTCCGGCCGAGGTGCGGAAGGCGGGGCACGGGAAAGGGTGAAGGATCCGGAGCCAGCGGCCGTGCCTCCTCCCGGAGCCAGGGAACCAATGCCCGCTCCGGTGAGGTGGCTCAAGCAGAGGACCTAGAGACGCAGAGCTGGTGGAGGTGCCTCCTCCTTACACACGAGCCACCGACGCCAGCTCCGGCAAGGTGCCCCCGCCGGGCGGGGGCGAGCCACGAGCAAGCCACGGCGGCGTGGTCCACGTCCGGTCGGGGCCCAGGGAGTCAACACCCAATTTGGCACCCCGTGGCCCTCACCCAACACAGACCTCACCTCCGCCGTTGTCCTCCTCGTCGCTATCGCTCGAGGCAGGACATTCGGCATCGCTCGGGCTCCCTTCACAGTAGTTGAGAAGCACACATGGGGCCCTCTAAAGCAACATGGAGGGCCGCCAAAGAAGCAAGCCCCAGGAAGGCGGAGGCGTTGGAGAAGCGCTCCGCCTCCCCCGGCCTCGACCTCCGCGGCGACCTCGGCCCCTCGCCCTTCCGCCACCACGGGCGTCCGAGCTGTCTTCCACCACGGCACCCCTAGAAGTTGTGGCATGATCCAAGCGGGATCCCCTCGCTGCCCTCACGGCAGACGGTGGCCAACCTCGTCTTCTGACCATGGTTAGGGACAAGCGCCACCAGCGGATAGAGGAAGGTTCAGAAGACCAAGGTTGAGGAGTTGGTGGAATCAGAGGGAGTTGGATGGGAAAAACCCCTCGCAAACCCTCACAATTTATAGGACGGGGCGTGAGGGTTGGTCTCCCTTACTCCAGAATCCTCCACCCTCCACGACCAATCGCTCGAGCTCACGGGCGAACAGAGAACCGCCCTGATGTGCCAATGCATGCACAAACAGGCCCAGCCACTACTAAGCCTTTCAAGGCCTCGACTGTCGCGTGTCCATCAATGGATGTGCATGCCACACGCGTGGTAGAGGCGTTTCAGGAGGCGGAGGAGCCAATCCGCGCACGACTTCCCACTTCGTGCATCCGATGCACGGCGTGGGGAAAGGCAACCGCCAACAGATCCAGCCGCAAGATCCCGTACACCTCTTTGGGCCTGGCCCAACAACGCTCCTATCGGTGCACTAAAGATTGGGGTCTCTAGTGCTCCAGACTTGTGCACGGGTGCAAAGAGCCCCTGACGGCAAGGCACAACGGAATCCAGACAAGACTCGCCCCCAAGATATCCAAGGCCCCAGCAAGCCTATCTTGTCGGGAAGACATCCAAGGCCACGTACGTCCAACGGAGGTGATGAACACACCTTGCACAAGGCCCCGGCGAGGCCCCCTCACCAGGAAGACAGCTGAAGCCCCCGGCAAGCTTCCTTGCCGGGACGAAGCACCAAGGCCTCGGAAAGCACCCTTTTGCCGGGATGACGTGGCAGCGCGCCAGAGGGCGACCGCCCTTGCCATAGTACTACCGCTCCCTCGTATTCCAGCGCATTCTGCATGCGTGAGCGGGGCGTCCAGGTGTCGAAACACCTGGACACATGTCTTCACCAGCACTTAGCTGACGTGGACAAGACGTGCATTTAATGCACCTGACAGCGGTAGATGGATAAGCACTGTTGTAGGTTCACTATAACATCTCGTGAACCTACCATTGAGCACTGTAGGTGACCCCTTTGCCAATAAAAGGAGGCCCTTAGCTCATTCACACGGGGTTAGCCTTTTTGGAGATTGGCCAAGAAGACGATTATCATCACTGTAAACGAACAACAAAAGAACGCTTAATACGATCAGACGAGGAGGACGTAGGGTTTTACGCGTAAGTGGCCCGAACCTCGGTAAAAAGGCTTGGCGGGTGTTGATCGTTTGGTCTGCTCTTGACGTTGTTTTTTCCCGCCCTACGATCACAAGGGTATCACGTTGACCCCCACAGGTGTCGACCTAGCATTGCCGAGAGGTACCAACTAAATTGGTTGAATTAAAGAAGCAAATAAAAGAACTACTTGACAAAGGGTATATTAGGCAAGCTCCTTGGCATGGGGACAACCTGTATTGTTTGCTCAAAAAAGAGATGGAACACTGAGGTTGTGCGTTGATTATCGAGCCCTCAACATGGCCACTATCAAGAATAAATATCCGCTACCTCGAATAAATGATTTATTCGACCAGCTCGCGCAAGCTAATGTTTTCTCCAAGATTGATTTAAGGTTGGGATATATCAGTTAAAAATACGACCAGAGGATATTCGTAAGACAACATTTACCTCCAGATACGGATAGTATGAATTTATAGATATATCATTCGGACTAATGAACGCCCCAACATGTTCTGTGCATCTAATGAACAAAGTATTCATGACGTATATGGACAAGTTCATCGTGGTGTTCATTGATGATATATTGGTCCATTACAAGACACCAGAAGAACACAGACAACACCTAAGAATTGTACTAGGTGAACTGCGGAAACATCGGTTGTACGCCAAGTTCAGCAAGTGTCAATTTTGACTGAAAGAAGTCAAATTTTGGGGTCGCGTAATGGCACAAGAGGGTATTCCCGTGGAACCCGAAAAATTCAAATTCGTGCTTGGATGGCAACAACTCGCCAACATGACAGGCGTAAGGAGTTTCCTTGGAATGGCTTGGTCTTACCAAAGATTTATTGAAGGCTTTTCCACAAATAGCCAAACCGATGACTCACTTACTCAAGAAAAATAATAATTTCGAGTGGACTGAAGCGTGCGAGAAAAGTTTTCAAGAATTGAAGAATAAATTAACCACATCACGAGTATTAATCATCCGTGACTTACACAAAGATTTATAAGTATACTGTGACGCATCGAGAAAACATCTCGGATATGTACTAATGCAAGAAGGAGAAGTCTGGCCTACGCCTCAAGGCAATTACGACGACATTAGGAAAATTATCCTACTCATGACTTGGAATTAGCCACCGTAATGCACGCTCTCAAGGAATGGAGGCATTTCTTGCTCGATAATCGCTGTGAAATATACACACACCACAAAAGTCTCAAGTATATTTTCACATAGCCAGAGCTTAACCTGCGGTAGCACCATTGGTTAGAATTGATTAAATACTATGATGTGGGAATTCATTACCATCTAGGTAAAGCGAAAGTGGTAGCCGATGCTCTCAGCACAAAACCCACCCCAGATAGCGGCATTATGCAAAATTTGTGACCTGGATTCATTCAGGAGTTCGCCAAGCTCAACATGTTCCTAGTTCCAGAAGGCACGGTAGCACGCCTGGAAATACATCTCACATTGGATAGACAAATCAAGAAAGCTCAAGATGGACATCCTAGTATTGAGGGGATAAAAAGGAAAGTGAGTCTAGTTAAGGCCTCAGAATTTAATATCAATGAGCAAGGAATATTATGGTACGATAACAGACTATGGAACCTAACCAAGAAGATATCAAGACACAAATTCTATAAGAAGCCCACACCACGTCATACTCAATCCATCTAGGAGGCACAAAAATGTACAAAGACATTTAGACAAAATATTGGTTGCATGGCATGAAGACAGATATCACCTCTTTCATTGCATGTTGTGATTCATGTCAACGTATTAAGGCCGAGCACCAGAAACCAGTACGCCTATTGCAACCATTGGAAGTACCTGAAAGGGTGTGGGATGAAATTCGCATGGACTTCATCGTCGGACTACCCCGGTCCCGACATGGGAACGATTCCATATGGGTCATCACTGATTTACTCACCAAAGTGGCCCATTTAGTTCCCGTGAAGACCACTTATTCCACACAGAAGCTGGCCCGACTGTATCTCACTCATATTGTGTGTTTGGACGGGATTCCAAGGACTATCGTGTCCGAGAGAGGCACTCAGTTTACGTCGAGATTTTGGGATCATCTACAATAAGCATTGGGGACGCACCTGGTATTTCGTACAGTGTATAATCCCAGACATGAGGACAAACTGAGCGTCTGAACCAAATCTTGGAAGACATGCTGAGAGTGTGTGTTCTGACTTTCAGAACCAGTTGGGAAGACAGCCTACCGTATGCCGAGTTATCCTACAACAACATTTATCACGCTAGTGTGCAAATGTCACCCTTTGAAGCCATGTATGGATGAAGATGTCGTACGCCGCTGAATTGGTCACAGACCGGTTATAGCCGTATCTTCGGCCCAAAAATACTCCAGGAAGCCGAGGACAAACTCAAACTCATCAAAGACAAACTCAAAACAGCCGAGAGTCATCAAAAGAGTTATTATGATCAAAAACATCGAGATGTTAGTTTTGAACCAAATGAATATGTATACCTTCGAGTATCCCCAATGAGGGGTCTGCAAAGGTTTAAGGTCAAAGGAAAATTAGCACCTCGCTTCATCGGACCTGTCCGAATAATTGCATGCAGAGGCAAGCTAGCCTACCAGTTAGAACTACCCACTGAATTGTCAGACGTACATGACATCTTTCACATATCATAGTTGAGAAAGTGTGTGTAACCCAGACAAAAGAGTATCGCATGACAACATAGATGCTCAACCAGATCTTACTTACCATGAGCACACACTAAAAATCTTAAAAGATCAGAAAGAAGGACACGTCAAAAGGTGACCAGAATTTTCAAAGTTCACTGGAGAATTACACCAAGGATGAAGCAACTTGGGAAAGAGAGGAATTCCTGCGGGCACAACACCCACACTTGCTTGAAGGATAGTTGAAATCTCGGGGATGCGACTTTTCCTAAGGGGGTAGGTGTTGTAACCCCCTGAAATTTTTTATTTGGAAATTTTCTAAAAAATATATTTTATTTTTAAAGAGAGTTATTGGAATCTTTATAAAAAACTCTTTTGAAATCTTTTGGAAACTTTATCTTGAGAAAAATTCTTATGAGATTTCTTGACTTAACTTCTGGTTTGACAAGAGTTTCTACATGATTCTTCCATAACGTAAATTTCATTATAAGAATTTCCTCTCTTATTTTATTTGAAATTTACAAATGGATTTATGTTCAAATTTTCTCTCTAGAAGTCTCACTCATTTCTTCCCTCTCCCTATTTCAAAGTTTTCATTCCAATGATCCTCATGTGTCCTAAAGACATCATTTAAAACAGTTTCAAAAAGTTTTGGAGGTGTTTATTATTTCCATCTATTGTAAAATGACTCTAGGAATTTTCTGTAATCATTTTTGGACCCCAAAAATTTGCAAAGGAACCTATAGTTTCCCTTAGCTTCTGACCCCAAGTAAGCTATCCTTGATGGCCCTAGGCGCCCTCAACCTAGTTCACCAAAAACGTTTTGTTTTGCAGTTCAAAATTTTCAAACTATATTCAAATGAAAACTGGGCCAGAAATGATCTTCTTCCTGGATATCCTCCTTCCTCTACTTCAAAAGTTCTGAGAAAAATCAGGGAGCCCCTAGGAGCACCAGTAGACCACCTCTCACCCAAGAAAAAAATTCCTAAGTCCCACTAGCATATGGTCGAACAGGTGGGGTGCACAGTTATTGTCAGGTTCACTAGTGCACTCGTTGGCCCCTTGCTCACTGTGCCCCCTTCCTATCTAGTGCGTCGCACGGTCCTTTGGACGGGTCTGGCCATCGGTGATGAGATGGACTGTCGGCGCCGGCCTCAACCGCAGCGACCGTGACGCCCGTTGCGGCCACCAGAAGCCAACCCCATAGAACGACGCCGCCCAGCACCGCCCAAGCTACTGCAGCCACCCGTGTGTCCATCTCCTGTCCTGCGTGTTCTGTAGCACAGCCACCATGGCCTGAGCGGCAAAGAGCGCGCCGGCTGCAACCGTCATGTCCGTGAATGATGTTCCATCGAGCAGCGGCATTAGGTCGAAGAGGAACTCGATTAGGGGTAAAATGGAACCCCCTGGAACTTGTTCTAGCCATCCCAGTCACCGTAAGCTCGTGTAATCTCTCTGGCTCGCCATGATCAGCACCGGAGTTAGACCCGTCACGGCACCTCCTCGCCCGCCTATAAATAGGAGGCCCTGAGCGACCACAGCGACCATGCACCACTCCATCTCACCTCACGGCCACGCCCAGCCTCTCGGAGGAGCTCAGGAGGGTCTTCTTCACCGCCTCCAGC
The DNA here is from genome assembly GCF_904849725.1 of Hordeum vulgare subsp. vulgare. Taxonomy (NCBI): domain Eukaryota; kingdom Viridiplantae; phylum Streptophyta; class Magnoliopsida; order Poales; family Poaceae; genus Hordeum; species Hordeum vulgare. The sequence goes on along the minus strand of NC_058519.1, from coordinate 237,800,824 downwards.
CGCCCGATCCGCCTCGGGCTCCGTCAAAATTCACTCTCGTGAGCGTGCGTCCGCAGCCATAGATTGGCTAGTACCTTCCTAGAGCACCCACACTTCTGACCCGCGCTCCAATTTGATGGTTGCAGGTTGCTCCAGCCAGATCAGCCTGCACCCGAAGCTGTCGTCCGCCGGAGTGCGAGTTGTGGATGTCGTACTCGCCTACGACCCCTTCCACCACTGTCGTTGCAGAAAGACCCCGTTAGTATGGCTGTTCCATTTCCCTCTCTGGTTCACAGCAGATCGTCGACGGTGACCACCGCAAGCTCTCTGTTGCCGGCGTGGAAGTTCAAACCTGACATGGGTTGCCCACTGTCAAGGTTCTTTTCCTATCAAACCGTTTTCTGAAAAAACCTTCCACCCGAATACGTTTCCTGCTCCAGCTTGTGTAATTTCTTCGAAAAGTTTTCTGTTTTTCCAGCCTATCCCCTGGATAACTTTCTGTTTATCACACATAAGTCACTAGTTTTAGTTTCCTTTTATCTTTTAAACTAAAGAGGGTTTTGGGTTGATTATTTTTCTGAAAAAAAAATGTTGTCTAGTTTTTTCTGGTATTTATTTAAAAGTATTTTAAGGCAACTTTTATACGCGCTCGGTATTTACGTTAGAATCAGATATTATTGTGATGTAGATACCGAAGGAGGAGATGCAGCCGTCAACTTCGCCGAGCTAGCCTCTGACTTCGACGACCCAGGAAAGCATTTTTGAATATTTGATGTGATGTTTGCTAGCATGTTTGCTTGATAAACTTGCTGCATATGAAATTATAGCATGGCATGTGGTATGATTTCATGCATGGTTAAGTTAACGCTTGTGAAGTGATGAGAGGCCTTTGGACAGCCTAGTCACATGGGACGTGATAGGTTGTGGCCTGGTCATGCTGGATGCATGACAGTATGTGAACAAATTAACATCTCTAGTATCAGCATAGATTGAGTCCTATGAGTGTGTCACCTTACTTTTCGTGCTGCCACGGGTCTTTCCGAAAGGGAATATGGTTTAGTAAGATGTGATCCTATTTCCATGTGCACACCAAGTAGAGGGGCCGTATGAAGGTTCCATGGCCCTCGAATATGCCAATCATCCAGTTAGGGGGCATGGGTGTTTCTGGCCTCGGGCCGAGAGGGGGATGTCGTGGGTATAAGCCTGACAGTAGATGTGTAGGGTACGAAAAGGATGGGCAGAGCCTTAGCTACGGCGAGGTTGTATGAGTTCAGGCCCCTCTGCGGTGGAGGTAATAGCCCTACGTCTCAGTGCTCAGGGAGCTTGTTGTCGAGTGGAAATATGGAATACAATGAGTTGCTAACCCCTCTACCAGCGGGGGAGGGTGGCTTATATAGAGTGCGCTACCCTCCACAACGGTTCCGGTACAGGGGTGGAGTAGTGGCGATTGAATGCGTACGTTACAGGTAACGTACGCCCTAAATGCTAATAAGTGCACCTGGAAACGTACGACCGTTTCCCTCCACGGGGGTTACGATGTACCGAGTGGTATCCAGTCGGTTAGCTTGATATCCTCCGAATGCTAGTCTCCGACTGGATGATCGAGGACCTGTTACCGACTGGATGATGGGGACTCCTTAATTCAGTCGGAGCTGACTAAGGGCCTTGTCCTTTGTGAGGGTAGTCCTTGGGTAGGACCTACAGGGCAGGCCTATGACCCTACCCTAGGACTATAACCCCATCATTAGTCCCCGAATGGATTGGGGTTGGAACGACGAAGCGATGTTTGAAGTTTGGATCCGACTGGAGCGGACTTGGCTTGGGTGTTGCTTGCCTCAATCCATTTTATCTTTTCTGACCAACGATCCGAGTGAAAATCTCCGTGGAACAAACTGTCGGAAACCGAGTGTATTCAGGGTATCTCTTGACGCGACCCGTCAACTGACAGCAGCGGATTTTCCGGGATCTTCAAAATTCGGTTTCCGTGCGCTCAGCGGGGATGACGCCAGCGCACTCGATTAGCGTCTCACGCCTCGATTCTCGCGCCTTCAATTCCTCCACTGATAGCGCCGCGGCCAGTCGGGGGATAAGGTTTCGGGGCCACCTGCCAGGGACCCAGTCGGAACCTTACTTAAATCCCGGCGGCAAGGGTTTTTCGTTACGCCCGCCGGATCTTTTGCCATTGCTTCGTCCTCCTCGCCTCCTCCAGCGCACCTAACCTCCCCACTCCTCCTCTTTCTCCGCGAGCTCGCAACTTCCGCCATGACCAAGGGTCAAACCAGCAAGATGGAGGCGAGGAAGAAGAAGGGGAAGGCGGCGGCTCCTGCTCAGCGGCGGCTCCTGCTCAGCGGCGGCAGCGGCCGTTGCCGGCGGGGTGGATTCAAGGCGACTTCCTCCCCTTTACGGCGACGGAGGGGGATCTGCTGCAGTTGGTGGAGGACGGGATGATCGTCCACAAGTCTTGGAGGCTGCCTGCTGAGAACGAGGTCGAGCCGGCACCCCGGGAGGGGGAGCGCGTCTTGCTGCTCAGCCATGTCTACCAAGGTTTCTCCCTGCCCCCCATCCTTTCTTTAGGGGCATCATGAACCACTTCGGGGCACAGCTTCATCACTTTCCTCCGAATGATATTGCCCATCTCTCTGCTTTCATCGTTATGTGCGAGTGTTTCATCGGCTGCCCCCCATTGGGGGTTGTTCAAACATATATTCTTTGCTAGATCTCAGACTATCAAACGACTCAGCCAGTCGGATGATAAAACGCATCTTCTCCAACTCTGCGGAGGTTTAGGTTTCCAGAAAAAGAGTCGGAGTAGTTATCCTGCTCTTCAGCTGAGCGAGTCGGTCAGGAACTGGCAGTCGACGTGGTTCTACTGCCAAGACGTTGCCTATCCGAACGCCTCTTCAGGGTTGCCCCCTTTTAGCCTTGATCGTCCCGCTCCACCTAAGCAGCTCGCGCTCACGAAGGCGGAGAAGCTCGACATCCAGCCCTTGGTCGACGCACTCATAGACGTCGTCAGGAGGGGAGTCACCGGCATGGATTTGCTGGAAACTTTCCTTGGTCGGCGCATACAACCACTGCAGGCTCGCGACCACGCCATGTGGCACTAATCGGGGACCGAGGACTCCACTCGGACTAACGTCTTGAGCGTGACCGAGGAGAAGGTGGCGTCGTGGGTGCTCCAGATCACAGGCGCCTGCGAGAACCCCAGAGGGTCTCGGCGAGTGAGGGCTTTCAGCGCGGACAATCCTCCTCCGAATCAGGTGAGTACCATGTGTTGAGTGCACGTATCTGTTTTGTTTTATCGCTTTCTTGAATCTCTGCTTGTCGCTTGATGTCGCCGACTGTATTTCATGCAGAAGTGGACCAACTGGTTCTCTCCTGTCTCGAACGGGAACCCGGCCGAGGAGGAGGAGGAAGGCAGCCAGGAAGGCAGCGTGGAGAGCGCTGGGTATGTCTCCGACAGCGGGGAGTCGGAGGAAGAGACTAGCGAGGAAGAGGAGGAAAACGAAGAGCAGGACTCGCCGCCTCCGCAATTAGAGCAACGGACCAAGCGCCGACACGAGCCTGCCATTCCCTCGGTCCCTCCGGCATCTTCGAGTGCTCCGCCCACTGCCCCAGCGGTCCCGAGTGCTCGGAGCACCAAGAGGGCCAGGGATGCTGCCGCTGAGCCTGCGTGTTAGTCTTCCAAGGCGGCCAAACCGAGTGGGCCCAAACCTCGGAAGGCTCTGCCGCGGATGAGGGTCTCTGTCCCCGTCACCTCCACGTAAGTGTATCGATCTTCTAATTTCTTCTGATATCCGAGTGAACTCCTGTTTATTGGTCGAATGGATTTCACTCGACAGACTCGCTACTTCTGCCACCTCTCCGGCGCGCCAGGAGGATGACCCCATGGACATGGACAACGTCGTCTCGTCCCAGCCAGGTGCGTTGTGGTGACTCCGAGTGTTTTATACTATCGCATCTCGAATTCCATCATAGGTTCTGCCTCTTTCTTTTTCTGAGATCTCGCGCCGTTCGGTCTATCAGGGGCGATTTGCATGGACGAGGGTGATCAGGGGAGAGCTGAACAAGCTGCGGAGCCTGTTCTTAAGGCTGCTCCGCATGTTGCTGCTCTCGCCGCTGACGTGCTGCCGACTGAGGCGCTGCCGCCGACTGAACCGGCGCTGGTGGTTGAAGAGCCGACTGGAGCGGACCTTGGGATGCCTCTGGAACTTCCGACGATGCCAGGCTCGTCGAATGTCGAGTTCAACATCCAGCGTCTCTCGGAGGAGCAGGTGGGAGCGGCCAAGGGAGCCATGGTGCAGGCGGAGCTGATGGCTGGAGAAGCCAAGAGGGCCTACGACTCCGTCGCATCCTTGTACCAGCGGAGCTTGGAGCTGCGGGATGATATCCGAGTAAGTGGGCTAGTAAGTATTTACTTTTCTCTTGTAACCCGCTGGGTGTTCTTGGATAGCATCTATTGTTTGCAATGGGTTCACTCTGAGTGAACCCAGTGGGTGTAGTCCCCGAGACTTCTGCCGAGTGCTTGCACCGGCAGTTGTCTTTATACATATTGTCTTTGCTTTGGTGAGGTCTGTAAATAATATGACCGACTGCGAGCAGTTGTGGCACTCGGAGTGCACTTACTGTAAGAGTCTCCGAGAGTAATTTGTACTCAGGTCGGGTAGTATTAGCCTCGTAGGCGTGGGTGTTAACATGTATCTCAATAGGGCGGGCCTGCTTGAGTTGCATGCCAGTGGGGTCACTCTCAGTGAACCCACTGGGTGTAGTCCCCAAGACCGCTGTCGACTGCTTGCGTCGGCACGGGTCTGAAGAACTTAGACTTTTATTGTTGAATTATCTGATTGTCTCTTGGTGCTGGCTGGCAGAAAACTTGTGAAATGGGACAGCATATGAGACTCTGAGGGCGGAGAAGATTCAGTTTGCTGGTGAGCGGGATGCGGCACTGCTTGCAATGGATGGTATGAAGGTGGTTCTCGCGGAGCGAGAGAAGTCTTTGGAGGAGGCTCATGAAGCGAACAAAGTGCTGACTGAGGAAGTTGAGAAGATGGGGAAACAAAGGAGCGCTCTGATGGGGCAGATGGACGTGCTGAACAAACGATGCATAGCTCAGGAGAAATACGTCAGTGACCGGGCTCCGCAGATGATGACGCGTCTGGCTGGTAAGTCCTGTGTTTTGCCGAGTGCTTGTCCTATGTGCATCACACTCGGCGCTTATTGTTTGCTTGTCCTTCTGTTGCAGATTTTTGCATTGATGCTGAAGTTGAAGCAGCTGACGTGGAGCGGTCGATTCGCGATAACGTGCAACTCGGCGAGGACGCCAATCGGGATCTGCTCCGGGCGCACATCCGCGTGGGCAAAGTTGGCCCTTTTATCGGTCGAATGAGAGAAGTCGTCGGCCGAATCGACAAGGAGCTTTGGCCAGAAGATGAGTCGCGGCAGGAGATGGAGAACCTGATGGCTCGACTAGAGGAGATTCCGAACCGAGTGCAGTCATGGAAGAAATCTGCAGCTCGTTGTGGTGCAGATGTTGCTCTGTCCCTGGTCCGAGTCCATTGCAAGGAGGTGCGCAAGGAGAAGCTGAAGACATTGAAGGTGGCCAACACGAAGAAACTTCGATTCGAAGACTTCATGGAAACCTTCCTTGAAAGTGCCACCCGCATCGCCGACGGAATCGACCTGGACACCTTCGTGGAGCCCTCCAGTCCTGGCGCTACTCCAAACCACGCGTAAGAAAACTTGATCCTCGGTATGCCGAGTGTTGATATTTAAGAAACTTTGGCCACTGCTGTTGGCCGTCACATTCTTGTTTCGGTGTGGGTAAGCTTGATCCACACCGAGGCACTATCTTTGGTTGAACTTTGAATCGAATCTTTTGCTCTTCTGTTGCAATTTTGACTCGAGTTTTTGTTTGGCGTTTCTTGGTGAAGCCAAAGGCAAACATTCGGAACATGTCAGTTGTCTTGGCATCTGCATGAGCCTCATTGAGGGTCTGTGGAATTTCCGATTGGATCTGTATTGTCACCGAGTGGATCGGTAGGATTGCGGGTTGGTACTGATGTAGTTGTGAGTTGTTTTGACATCCACATGAGCCTCAATGAGGGTCTGCAACTCATGTAGATGTCAGTTGTTTTGACCTCCACATGAGCCTCAATGAGGGTCTGCAACTCATGTAGATGTCAGTTGTTTTGACCTCCACATGAGCCTCAATGAGGGTCTGCAACTCATGTAGTTGTCAGTTTTTACCCGAGTGTACCTGTAGGATACAGTCGAAGGCATGTGGGTGCTTAGGCGATTCTGCATCGCATCTGAGTCCCCGAGTGTGGCGTTAAGTGCACACTCGAAGAAAGTTAATACTTAGGCAATTCGTGATCGCAGCTAAGTCCCCGAGTGTGACGTTAAGTGCACACTCGGAAAAAGTTCATACTTAGGCGATTCTGGATCACAGCTAAGTCTCCGAGTGTGACGTTAAGTGCACACTCGGATAAAGTTCATACTTAGGCGATTCTGGATCGCAGCTAAGTCCCAGAGTGTGACGTTAAGTGCACACTCGGAGAAAGTTCATACTTAGGCGATTCTGGATCGCAGCTAAGTTTTTTTTTGAGACCGGAGTCTACGACCGCGGAAGAACTTTGAACCTGCAAAAAACTCAATCTACTTTATATTATTTCACCAATACTTGTTCTTTACATTGCTTCAGTCGACGGTCACGTGTAGAAGCGCTTCAGGAGTCCGTTCCATGCTCGCGGCTCGTCTATCTCCCTGTCGACGTTGTAGAGTATGTATGCTCCATTGTTCAACACCTTTGAGATGATGAAGGGTCCTTCCCAGGCAGGAGCCAACTTGTGAGGTCTTTGCTGATCCACTCGGAGCACCAGGTCGCCTGCTTGGAACGTACGACTCCTGACGTGTCGCGCGTGAAAACGCCGCAGATCTTGTTGATAAATGGTTGAGCGAGTCAGTGCCATCTCGCGCTCCTCCTGTAGAAGGTCCACTCCGTCTTGCCTTGCTTGTTCTGCTTCAACTTCGGAGAAGAGTTCGACTCATGGAGCGTTGTGAAGTAAGTCACTCGGAAGGACTGCTTCTGCTCCGTAGACGAGGAAGAACGGTGATCGCCCTGTAGATCTGTTCGGGGTTGTGCGAAGACCCCAAAGCACTGAAGGTAGCTCGGTGACCCAAGCGCTAGTGGCATGTCCTATCTCTCGCAGGAGTCGGGGCTTCAAACCTTGCAAAATAAGTCCGTTCGCCCGCTCTGCTTGTCCATTGGACTACGGGTGCGCCACGGAAGCAAAGTCCACTCGGATACCTTGGCTTGTACAGAAACCTTTGAATCTGTCCGAATCAAAGTTTGTCCCGTTTTCCGTGATTATGCTGTGAGGTACACCGAATCTGAAGATGATGTCCCTGACAAACTTGACGGCTGTTGAGGCGTCGAGCTTCTTGATGGGCTTGGCTTCGATCCATTTCGTTAACTTGTCGACTGCCACCAACAGATGTGTGTATCCACCTTGGTCTGTCATGAATGGACCGACTGTATCTAATCCCCACACTGCAAACGGCCACACAAGAGGGATCGTCTTCAACGCAGACGTCGGCTTGTGGGACTTATTGGAGTAGAACTGGCAGCCCTGACATCGATCAACCATATCTTTAGCCATCTTGTTTGCCTACAGCCAGAAGAAACCAGTCCTGAATGCCTTGGCGACAATTGCTCTCGAAGAAGCATGATGACCGCAGGTCCCCGAGTGAATATCTTCCAGGATCAGCTGCCCCTCCTCTGGGGAGATGCATCGTTGAAAAACGCCTGAAACGCTTTCCTTGTACAATTGGCCATCAATGACAGTGAATGACTTCGACCTGCGGACTATCTGCCTGGCCTGGACTTCGTCTTCTGGTAGTTCCTGCCTCAGGATATACGGCATAGTCCAATCGGGGATGACAGTAAGAATCTCCATGACCAGATCAACCACAGCAGGTACATCGACTTCAGTCGGATCTGTTGAACTCTTTGGTTGTACTGGTTCTTCTGTAAAAGGATCTTCTTTGACTGAAGGGAGGTGAAGGTGCTCGAGGCAGACGTCACTCGGGACTGGTCTCCGAGTGGATCCGAGTTTCGCCAATTCATGAGCTGCTTGGTTTTTCAGTCGCGGAACATGGTGTAGTTCCGGACCTTCAAACTTTTTCTCGAGCTTCCTCAGTGCATTGCAATATGTGGTCATGGTGGGGTTCCTGACATCCCACTCTTTCATCACTTGATTGACCACCAAATCTGAATCGCTGTAGACCATCAGGCGACGGACGCCGAGTGAGATGGCCATGCGCAATCCGTAGAGGAGAGCTTCATACTCTGCCTTGTTGTTGGAGGAATCGAAGTGTATCTGCATCACGTACTTGAGTTTGTCGCCCTTTGGCGATATGATCACAACGCCAGCGCCGGAGTCATTCAACATCTTGGACCCATCAAAGAACATTGTCCAATGGGCCGAGTAGATGTGGGTCGGTTGCTGTTGTTCTACCCATTCTGCTATGAAGTTAGCCAGAGCTTGAGACTTAATAGCTTTCTAGGCCTCGAACTTGATATCACAGTACAACATCTCCATTGCCCACTTCGCCACTCGGCCTGACGCGTCCCGATTGTGGAGAATTTCCGACAACGGAGCATCAGAAACGACAGACACCGAATGGTCTTGGAAATAATGAGCCACCTTCTTCGCAGTCATATAAATCCCGTAGATAAGTTTTTGATAGTGGGGATACCTCTGCTTGGAAGGAGTCAGGACCTCGGAGACGTAGTACACTGGCCGCTGAACTTTGTATGCTTTGCCTTCTTCTTCTCGTTCAACTCTAAGAACAGTACTGACGACTTGATTTGTAGCCACAATGTACAGAATAAGGGGCTCTTTACTGAGCGGAGCAGTAAGAACCGGCTGGGTGGAAAGTAGGACTTTGAGGTCGTCGAATGCGACTTGGGCTTCGTCTGTCCACTCGAAAGTATCTGATTTCTTCATGAGTCGGTACAGAGGAAGTGCTTTCTCGCCGAGTCGACTGATGAACCTGCTCAAAGCCGCTAGGCAACCTGTGAGCCGTTGAACATCGTGTATTCTGACCGGCCTCTCCATTCGGACGATGGTCCCGATCTTTTCGGGGTTGACATCGATCCCTCGTTCGGAAACGAAGAAACCGAGTAACTTTCCGCTGGGAACGCCGAATGAACATTTGGCAGGGTTGAGCTTGATATCGTACCTATGAAGGTTGGCGAATGTTTCTGCCAAGTCAGTCAGCAGGTTGGAACCTTTGCGTGACTTGACTATGATATCATCCATATACGCCTCCACATTCCGACCGATCTGGTCGAGGAGACATTTTTGGATCATGCGCATAAAGGTGGCTCCTGCATTCTTCAAACCGAATGGCATAGTGATGTAGCAGAAGCGCCCGAATGGGGTGATGAAGGCTGTTTTTAACTCATCGGGACCATACAGACGGATCTGATGATAGCCCGAATAGGCATCAAGAAATGACAAACGCTCGCAACCCGCAGTCGAATCGACAATTTGATCTATGCGGGGGAGTGGAAAATGTTCTTTCGGGCAGACCTTATTGAGATGCTTGAAGTCGATGCACATTCGGAGCGACTTGTCCTTTTTGGGCACCATGACAACATTGGCGAGCCACTCGGAGTGGTGAACCACGCGAATGAAGTTGGCTGCCAGCAGCTTGGCCACCTCCTCCCCGATTGCCTTCCTCTTGTGCGCGGCGGACCGGCGCAAGCGCTCTCGGACGGGCCGAGCGACGGGGTCCACATGCAGTCGGTGCTCAGCCAACTCCCTGGGTGCACCTGGCATGTCAGAGGGTTTCCATGCGAAGATGTCCCAGTTCTCATGGAGGAATTGGGTGAGCTCGGCTTCCTATTTAGGATCGAGGGTGGTGGAGATGTTCGTCGGGGCAGCAGTGTCGTCCATCGGGTGAATGCTGACCTTCTTCGTCTCTCCCGCCGACTGGAATGCGGATTCAGAAGCTGGCTTCTTTGAGCGCATCAGGTCGGCGGGGTCGACTGTTTTCTTGTACTCGTCGAGCTCGAGGACGGCCATCTGCTGGTCGGCGATTCTTGATCCCTCCTGCAGGCACTCTTCGGCTCGCTGTCGATTGCCCGTGATGGTGATCACGCGTTTCGGGCCTGGCATCTTCAGCTTCAGGTATACGTAACATGGACGGGCCATGAAACGTGCGTACGCCGGGCGGCCCAGAATTGCGTGGTAAGCACTCTGAAAGTCCACCACTTCGAACGTCAGCTTTTCCTTGCGGAAGTTCTTGTCGGAGCCGAAAACGACGTCCAACGCGATCTGGCCGAGTGACTTGGCCTTCCGTCCAGGGACGACTCCATGGAACTGCATGCTCCTCTCGCTGAGTTTGGACATCGGAATGCCCATCCCCTTGAGAGTGTCGGCGTACATGATGTTCAAGCCGCTGCCGCCGTCCATGAGGACTTTGCGCAATCGGACTCCTTCTACCACCGGGTCGACGACCAGAGCTTGTCTTCGTGGGGTGGGTACATGTGCTGGATGATCCGACTGGTCAAAGGTGATCGTAGTCTGAGACCATTTGAGGAACTTGGGGCTGGCAGGGGTGGCCATGTTCACCTCCCTGTTCACCAGCTTCAGTCGACTCTTGCTCTCAATGTCAGCAAAAATCATGAGAGTTGCATGGACTTGGGGGAACGGATCCTCCTTGTCCTCCTCATCCTGTTCGTTGTCCTTTTCACTCGGTTGCCCTTCGCCGAACCCCTGGATCAGGAGGCAACACTGTCCAGTGGTATGCTTCGCATATATGGGGTTGCCCTCTTCATCCATCTTCGTATGAACCGGACATGGCTGGTCCAGGATGGGGTTATTGAACTGCTTCTTCTTGGGGGTGAACTGAGCCTTTCCTTTGCCCTTGAACTTGGCATTGGTTACGGCTGCAGCTTCTGCTTGGGGAGCAGTCGGAGCTTTCTGCTTCTGCTTCCGAGTGTTGCCCCCATCTCCATCAGCGACTGTTTTGTGCTTGCCGCTTCGGATGCGGTCTTCTTCTTCGCCATTAGCATAGCGCGTCGCTATTTCCATCATCTTGCTCATGGAGATGTCGCCTGTTCGGCCGAACTTCAGGTACAGATCTCTGTACCGCACGCCTGCCTTGAAGGCGCAGACTGCTTGATGCTCGGTGACGTTCTCCACCGTGTGGTAGAGAGTTGTCCAACACTGAATGAAGTCACGCAGGGGCTCATTCTGCTTCGGGACGCAATGCTAGAGCTCCACGAGGCCTGTAGGGCGCTTGCACGTCCCTTCGAAGGTCTTGATGAACACTCGGGCCAGATCTGCCCAACTGTAGATGCTGGAGGGGGCCAACTGGTTCAGCCACGCTCGCGCCGAGCCGTCGAGCATCAAAGGGAGGTGCTTCATGGCGACATGGTCGTCCCCTCCTCCGATCTGGACCGCCACTCGGTAGTCATCTAGCCATGTTTCCGGCTTGGACTCTCCTGTAAACTTGCTAATTCCCGTCGCCAATCGGAAGTTGGGCGGGATGTCAACCGAGCGGATGGCTCGACTAAAACACTCGGGACCAGACACGATGGTCCTGCTTCCACTTGGACGGTCCATATCGTGATCATCGCGGTGGGCTCGGCCCCTATCGACCCTTCGCTGGGCGAGACGCCCTCTTGCGTTGGGCCTTGGGTCGTAAGTGTCACCGACTGAACGCCGATCATCATGATGTCGGGGCCCGTAGGGCCCACCCCGCAGAGGGGTGCGTGAAGGGCGGCGATCTTCGTGATTTATAGAACGGCTGCCTCCTCTGTGCCGCTGATGGGAACCAGGGCTGTGAACCGACCGATGCATATTCGCATGAACGGAACTATTATGGATCCTGTTATGCGACTGAGAGACTGCCGAATTCTGCTGCTGCGCCGTGTGCAACTGGGCTCGGATCTGCTCGATTCCCCTACCAGCGTGTGAATCAGTCGGCTGGAGGGAATCGACTATCTTGGCAGCTGCAGCCAAGTTGAGGAGGGGTGTGCGGAACAACTCCACGTTGCTCCGCCGAGTGTGTCGACTGGCAGAACGGCGAGGCGGACGACGCGCGCCGGACATTTCGCTGATCTCGTGCTTGTTCCGACCAGCTTGACGGGGATCTTCATGGGAGTTGGCCATGTGTACTTCTGCTGCAGGCCCGCGACCCACGTATTCGGAAGGAAACTCAGTCGGAACCGAGCCCGAGTGTTGGGACTGCGGGGCAACCACAACAGACTCTAGAACCGCCACTTGTGAAGACCCGTTCTGGCGCGCCTGGGCGTGTTGCACCCAACGCTGAAGTCGCGGACGGCGGGACCGCTTGCTGCGGCGCGTGACGGCGGTGTAGGTTGACACCGGAGTCGACTGTTGGAGAAGAAGAATGCCGCGGGCGCCGGCACGGAAGTATGTAGCCCCACGACGGGGAAGCGCCTCGACGTCGAGGGGCGCATCCCGAAGCCACGCCGAATCGTCGACGATGAAGGAGAGAGCGCCGAAGAAGATCCGGTGACCCATGCTCGAATCTCCACCGGACGACATGACGAAAGGAAGTAGTCGCAAACTCACCGGAAGTCGCTTAGACGCCTGTCCCATGGTGGGCGCCAACTGTCGTGGGTATAAGCCTGACAGTAGATGTGTAGGGTACGAAAAGGATGGGCAGAGCCTTAGCTACGGCGAGGTTGTATGAGTTCAGGCCCCTCTGCGGTTGATGTAATAGCCCTACGTCTCAGTGCTCAGGGAGCTTGTTGTCGAGTGGAAATATGGAATACAATGAGTTGCTAACCCCTCTACGAGCGGGGGAGGGTGGCTTATATAGAGTGCGCTGGTTCCGGTACAGGGGTGGAGTAGTGGCGATTGAATGCGTACGTTACAGGTAACGTACGCCCTAAATGCTAATAAATGCACCTGGAAACGTACGACCGTTTCTCTCCAGGGGGTTACGATGTACCGAGTGGTATCCAGTCGGTTAGCTTGATATCCTCCGAATGCTAGTCTCCGACTGGATGATCGAGGACCTGTTACCGACTGGATGATGGGGACTCCTTAATTCAGTCGGAGCTGACTAAGGGCCTTGTCCTTTGTGAGGGGTAGTCCTTGGGTAGGACCTACAGGGCAGGCCTATGACCCTACCCTAGGACTATAACCCCATCACGGGCACCCCTTAGTAGCGCGCGGTATAAAATTGATCCCATGCTATTCGAGGATGTTGGCCTCCCCGTCTTATAGTGATTCCGGACCTCGCTGGGTAAATGTGGGCGTGTGTTGATTAGTTGTGTTTACATTTAAATACCGTACACGGGATAAGTCCTTGTGACTATTGAAACCCGTTGACTGTGGGTAAAGAGTACACCCTCTACAGAGTCGAAACTATTTGAGTAGTCGCGTCCACTGTCAAGGACGACCGGATGATAGATCAAGTGTTGGTCTTCATGTTGGTCTCTGGAGAACAAAATACTATTTATAGAAACTCTTACTTTTGATTATATGATTGTGACGTTTACAGCCAACATGTTGAAACCTGGGTTGTGTTGAGTATCATGTAGGTTGGTTGTACCACCCGGATATTCACTTGTTGTTATTGAATTATTTATGCCCTTTCCGTGGTGTCGCCTAGACGCTCAACTGTGACAAGTATTTATTTTATTTATGCCCTTTCCGTAGTGTCGTCTAGATACCCGACTATGGAAAGTATTTATTTTATTTATGCCTTTTCTGTGGTGTCGCTTAGACACTTAACTGTGGTTTGTTAGTTTATTATTAAGCCATGTATGTGGTGTCGCTTAGACGCCCGACTAGGGCCAGTTATTTTATTATTTAGCCCTGTACGATGTGTTGCTTAGACGCCCGACTGTGGCCTGATAACTTATTAATAAGCCATGTACGCGGTGTTGCTTAGACACATACTATGCCTTGTTAATTTATTATTAAGCCCAATATGCGGTGTCGCCTAGACGCCCGACTGTGGCAGTTTACTTTTTTATTAACCTTTTGAGGCGTCGCTTGAGACACCCAGTCGGTGTATTTTTATTTTCTGGGATATTTCGGGATGACTACCGCCCGACTTATCTACATTTACGTTACTTAAACTTACATCTAATTTATTAACCGTGCTCATTAAGACAATTAAATTAACTTGTGCATGTGCATTATGCTCACATTCATTTTATCTTATGTCCGAACTATCTTGCGAGTACTTTCATATTACTCATTGGCTTGTTGATTTGGACAGATATAGATGAAGGAGATCTCATGTATGAAGAGCACGATAGCTAGTACGAAGCCTAGAGGAATCCCATTCAGTCTTGCGGTCTTGGAGTCCGTCATTGTATTATTCCACCACATCCGCCACCATGAATAAATTGTCGAGCCTCACTCCCACGCTTGACAGGTCGTAATAGTTTGAGTTGTGTCACTTCACTCAGTTGTGACACGTCCACCTATATATATGCAAGTTAGTAGTGCTAACGTTGAGATGACATTCATGACTGATTTCCGATAACTAGATTATTTGGAAACCAGTCCTGATAGCGAATAAACGACCATCTTGAGAATACCTTATTTATCATGGAGGATACCGACCGCCACGTCGCCACATGAGCGGTACGAGTGCACAAAACAGATGTTTGTTTGAATGTTTAAAGGTGGCACATACAAATTTACTTCGAACGTCAGAGTAATACCGCATATATGTAGGTATGCTGGACTCATATGAAATAACTTGGTTTAAGGATTTTTGGATGCACAAGCAGCATTCCCGCTTAGTACACATGAAGGCTAGCAAAAGGTTGAGACGCGACGAGCTAGAGAGCAAAATCGGTCATAAGCATGCATTGTGAATAATTAACATTGGATATTAGCATGAGTAGGATATGAACACTCTAAATTTAAACAACATGAAGGATGCATTGGTTTGGAATCAACTACATGTTTGCACATGGCCTAAGTCAAGCCGCTCGAATTACTCATAGGGAAGTACCATACTTTCATAACACATGATAACTATTTTAATGCATATTAACACACAAGATAAATCATTATTCACTCCTAGCTATTTAATCCTGGCATGACAAACTATATTCTCTAATTGTCATCATAAACATGTTCACTCATGATATACCGAATCAAGATCGAACGAGCTAAACATATTTAAAAAAACGTAAAACAAGAAGAGTTCATACCAGTTTGAATGTTGTCATTATTGCCTTTCACCTGCACAACCGAATGATGTGGAAATAATAATAGTGCAGGTGCGGTGTGGACTAAGTTCGAACCTGCAAGGTGTTTGTGCAAAGGAGATGACTTGGTAATATTTTCTCTTGGTTAGATCAACAATAATGCATATGTGAGCCACTCAACATTTTCATCGTGGTCTTATCCTTTCAATGACTCAAACAAAAGAACAGAAATTCAGACAAACACACTGAAATATTTTTGGAGTTTTTGTTTTTCTCAAGAAAGCAAAGAAACCAAGGAAAATCAAAGACGAGAAAAACTACTTACATGAGAAAGCTCTCAACAAGTGAAGGAAATCCTTTTGGGTTTTTTTTGAAGTACTACAGCTAAATAAATGGAAAAGGAAAACCGAAAAGAAGCAAGAAATATTTTTGATTTTTCTAATGTTTTTCAAACACACAAGAAGAAAGCGAAAAATAAAACTATCATGGATTTACAATGAAAGAGGACGAACACCGACAATTTATATGAAGTTTGTGGACATGAATGTAATGTCACTCAGAAATACGTACTCCCCCAAGCTTAGGCGTTTGCCTAGCTTCGCGATCACCATCACTGGTCCGCATAATAGTCAAAGTGGTTGCCTGGGGAGGCGTTCCGTGTTGCCTCATCTTCCAAGTATGATGCCTCCACTTTAGCGTTCTACTCTTGCACCTCTCTCTCAAGAACATAATATCTCCATTCATTTTGAAAGTCAAAGAGAGCAGGCTCGGCAAAGTGACAGAAACATGATTATATTTATTGAATATTAAATTATACTCATATCATGTGGAACTATCCATAATGAAGTCATGATGGCGCATGGCTTCAAAGTCTAAATATTTCTAAGGTAGCATACGGTCTTTAAGTTGGGGTGAAATGTTGAGTTTCGCGGCTAAGGCAGGGGGTCTATGGATCCCACAGGCCATCTGGGCGCGCCCATAGGGTTGGCAGGCCATGTTGTCTTGTGGCCCACAGGTGCACCTCCCTGCTGTATTTTGTGCACCAAATATTCTAAAATATTCCAGAAAAAATGATGTTAAAAATTCGTGGCAATCTGAGACTTTTTATTTTTGGATCATTTTTCTATTGCATGAAAAAAAATTAGAAAACGGGATAATTATGTCATTTCAATTTTCTTAACTAAGAATAAAAGAGAATAAACTTCTGATACACAGAGTTGTGAATACTTAATTCATCAATCACATGTCTTTAAAAAAGGATCCATTAATAAGGTTGATCAAGTCTTATTAACAATTGTTTCCGATTGACATGAAACCAAAGAATTTTCGTATAACACTAGGTTACCTCAATGGGGATTTGCGTCTCCCCAACAATAAGAGTATACTATATTTTCTTGGCAGTAGATAGAGGGATTTTAAAATCTCCAATGATAATAGTGGCTCTAGGGTCAATGAACTTAATATTATTAACCAAAGTTTGCTTCTTCGGAAAATGCACGGTAAGTTTCTTGTCATTGACATGAAAGTAATCTTGCTTTCCTTGCAATCAATAACAACAACTACAATATTTAAAAAGGGTCTATGAAGGATGATCGTCGTATTTCGTCCTTAGACATATCAAGAATAACAAAGTCTGTGAAGATAGTAACATTTGCAACCACAATAGGAACGTCCTTGCAAATTCCAGTGGGTAAAGCACTAGATTTATCAGCCATTTGCAAACATATCTTCATGGGTGTAAGATTACTAAAATCCAGTCTTTTATATAGAGAGAAAGGCATGAGACTAACATCGACTCCTAAATTACATAGAGCACTTTTAACATAATTTCTTTTAATAGAGCAAGGTACTATGGGTATACTAGGATCTCCCAACTTCTTAGGTACTCCACCATCAAAAGAATAATTAGCAAGCATAGTGGAAATTTTAGTTCTAGGTATTTTTATTTTGATTGGAATAATATCCTTCATATACTTAGCATACACAGGCATTTTCAATATATCAGTCAAGCAAGTGCGCAAAAAGACAGGTCTAATCATTTCAGCAAAGCGTTTAAATTCTTCCACATCCTTACTTTTAGAAGGCTTAGGAGGGAAGGGCATGGGTTTCTAAACCCATGGCTCTCTTTTTTTCCATGTTTTCTAGCAATGAAGTCTTTATTATCATAGTGTTTCTTCTTAGTGTGTGGGTTATCAAGATTTTCAACAGGTTCTGTCTCCACATCATTATTAGGTTCCTTATTACTATCTCATGGAGCCTGTAAATGAACACCATTATTATCATTATCATTATCACTAAGTTCATGTTCACTACCAGATTGTTTCTCAGCATCACAAATAGAAACATCATTATTTTTCTCAGCAAGTTCACTAGAAGCATGCAGAGCCCTATAATCTTTCTATTTCTTTTTCTTTTTAGATGATCTAGGTGCATCTTCATTAGTTCTGTGAGAATCTTGTTCAATTCTTTTCGGGTGACCCTCGGGATAGAGAGGTTCCTGAGTCATTCTACCTCCTCTAGTCATTACCCCAAGAGCATAATCATTCATATTATTATTTGTTTCAGCAAGCAAAACATTTTGTGACTTAGCAACTTGGTCTAGTTGGGTGTGAACCATATAAGCATATTTACCTAGACCTTTCACATCATTAGCAATTCTAAACATCAAGTCACTTAAGCAGTACATCATCATGGCATTACGTCTTAATTGATCCTTATCATAATTATTGAAGTGCTTTTGCTTTATGGCGTAATTATCAAATGCAGCCATGCATTGACTCGGAGCCTTAATATAAGGTATATCACTTCATTAAAGGAATGAAGAGAAATTATCTCTACTACCTGTGTCGGGTATCAAGTCAATTTATTTCTTTGATAGGTGGTAAATTCTAGACATCTTCAGTTTTAATACCTTTCTCTTGCATAGATCTTTTTGCTTCTTGCATATCTTTAGGGATGAGGAATAGAATACGTCTATTCTTTCGAACAGATACCGGAGAAGGTTCACGCAATGTCCAATCATGAGCATTTCGCAATATGATATTCAACAATTCTTCAACTTGTCCACCAGTTCTTTCCGTGAAAACAAAACGAACAGAACTATCTAGGAAGTCTCTAGAAGCATCGGTTAGCCCATTATAAAAGATATCAAGAATTTCTTTTTTCTGAAGATGATGATGAGGCAAAGCTATAAGTAACTGGAGAAGCCTCCCCCAAGCTTGAGCGAGATTCTCATCTTCAATTTGCGCAAAGTTAAATATTTCTTGTAAGGCAGCTTGTTTCTTATGAGCAGGAAAATATTTTTCAAAAAAGTAATAAAGCTTATCCCGGGGACTAGATACAACCAGGAGCCAGAGAAAGGAACCATTCCTTGGCCTCGCCTTTTAGCAAGAAACGAAAAGGCTTAAGGATGTAACAATAGCATATCTTTTCATCATTGGTAAACAAACCAGCAATATCATTCAGCTTAATGAGGTGTTCGACAACAGTTTCATTTTCATAGCCATTGAAAGGATCATACTGTGCTATAGGAATCAATTCAGGGTCTATAGATAATTCATAGTGCTTATCAGTGACAAATATGATAGAATCGGAAAATTTAGGATCATGTTTTATTTTCTCCATCATAGAATTTTCTTTTGGTTTGCATAGTAGTTTCTTCAAATCGTCTCTATCTTCACAAGCAAGAAAGTCCATGGCTACTTTCCCATCTATAACATAACCTTCAAGTACATAAAGCAATTCATATCTATTCGCAGAGCAAGGTGTAACACATGATTCAAAATCTTTATCGGTTTCAACTATCGGGACCCCGATCCAAAGCCATACGAATCCAGCCTTTAACACATCGCATCTCTTTGCGGTCTCACGCACGGTTATCCCCACGGCTGCAGCCTTACCTTAGCCGGGACCGTTTGCGCCTTTTGACTCGCGTATGCGATTGTGTCGCTAGCAATCCAATGTCAAAAAACCCGGATCGACATGTCTAGTCATAAACTAAAGTGGTAGTTCCGTACAGGGACAGGCATACATGACCCAGCAAAGCAGGTGTCGGTCATCAGCGAATGTAGACGAGTCATAGCAAGCTACAAGGACTCCATTACAATGCGTGACATTTCCCAAAGGGACAGACACAGCAGCTAAGAAGGACACATGCCGGTCAACCAATGTGTCCGGAGCAGTAGCGAACTACCATGGCTCGATGGAATCACAAAGGGGAATTTGTCCGTAAGGAGTGCTACTAAGGCATACGACTAGGTATTCGAATCCCATACATATCAAGTACAACACACGTACTGATGGCATACCGATATGTATAGATACATCGATGGCATCACAACATAACCATAAACATACAAACTTTATTTAAGAGGCTCGGAAGAGCCTCACACATAGTATTACAAGATAGGGGTCTCACGACCCATCATCACAAGTCATACACACAATTCTTACAAGCCAGCAGAAGATTTAAAACTGTCTGAGTACAGACAGATGGAAAGATAAAGGCACATGGCCTGACTATCTACAGACCCATCCTAGGGCCAGATCACAGCTGGGATACCAGCTACTCGTCGTCGTCGATGTCTAGGTAGAACCCTCCATTAGGGTCATTAACAACCTCTGCAACAAATTATTAAGCAAACGTGAGTACGAAAGTACTCAGCAAGACTTTAGGAAATCTATCTACTCATGCAATGTATCAACAAGGAGTTGTGGGGTTTCATGCAAAAAGCCAACATTTGACTCTTGGCTACACAACTTGCATTTTTAAATAGTTTTGACAACTATGTTTCTCGCACACGAGTCCACTAACACCACAACAATACTCCATCGTGGAATCATTCTGTCTCCCTATGGAAATGCCGTCCACGACGATCACACTTATCTTGATAATTTTATGAGTAGCTATTATAGTTGTCTATGAACAACATATGTTTCCAAGTAGTCCATATCCGCGGATGCGGATATTCGAATAGATCATAACCCTGCAGGGGTGTACCTCTTCACACACGCTCTCGCCACTTATAGCCATGTGCACGTCATGCACCTCGGTAACCTTCAAGCAGAAGCCCAGCGAGGGAGTCGGCCACGACCTTAACCATGCTAATACATAGTCCAAGTCTATCGCCTATCTGAGGTTAACCCGCACAGAAGTCCGGCCGAGGTTTCCGCCACGGCCCCAAACGATGTACACAGGGTTCCCAAGCCCACCATCCGGGTGCCACTTGGTACACCGTGCCACTGCCTACCGCATCATAGCCCACCTCTAAGGTCAGCGCTACGCACGGCCTCTAGCATGACTATAAACACCAGAAACTACTTGCAACTCCTGGACCGAGTACTAAGCGGTTAATAAGTCGAGCGGGGTCATATTTCAGGGCCCAACATGTGGTAGTATCTTGTCTTGGATTACATACACGAAACTCAGTTCCGAAGGACGGTTCCAATGAAACAACCCGCCATGTACTCCTACAAAGCCTTTCACCAGTACCTTTACCAAATCAGGTTCAACACACCACCTTTACTTACTGAACATATTGTCACAATTCTGTTCATCACCCAGATGACATACCATACACAACTCTAAGCATAGCATGCATAGCAGGATAAGGCACATCATGACTCAAGCATCTACCAGGTATGCTAGGTTGTAAGGTTCAGCTATTTACTGTGACAAGGACAGGTCATGCAAAGGAAGTGGGTTCAACTAACGTGATAAAAGCAGTGAAAGCACTTTGACCTAATGCAATAAACAAGAGCAGGAGCGAGAACATGGGATTTATCGGGATGATCAAGATGGTTGCTTGCCTTGTTGCTCAGCAGAGGGTTGATATCCGTTAGTCAGATAATCAGACGTATCCGGAGGGGCGGAGCCTACCGGGATAACAACAATCAATCAATATCAAACATATGCAACAAAATGATGCATGAAATGCAATGTAGCATGGTTTGAGATGACCAACAAAACCTTTTGGTGATCTTGATTTGAAATCATAATTCAAATATCATTTGAATTATAATTTATCAGATTCTTTTAATTGATTTGACCTCATGCTGTTTCATAACTTTGTTTTTAATGCATGAAAATAGCACCATTGGATTCCTTGAATTGTTATGATCCATTTACATATATTATTTGTCAAATTTGGAGTTATATTCAATTTTCTATGAATTTCCAAAGTTTTGAACTTATTCTGGAATTATTTTTAAACAGAAAAGCTTTTATTGCATCAGCAGGTCCAACTGACCATTGAAAGTCAAACCTGGCCAGTGGGACCCACTGGTCAGTGTCTCTGGCCAGTTTTTATTTAGATTTAACTTAATTAGTTTATTAACAGAGTAGGACCCACCTATCAGTGTCTGATTAAGTTAATTAAATAAGTTATTTTTATTTTTTTACTAAACTTAATTAGCCAGTTGCTGGCCCCACCTGTCATAGGCTCAGTGTCACATCCCTAACCCTTAAGCAAGTTAGTCTTGTGCTCATGTCTTCTTTGCATTTGCATCTAATAATTCTCCAATCAAGAACAAGAAAGTGGCAAAGGAAAAAAAACTCAAAAACCCTAGCGACTACTTTAAATAAAGAAAATCTCAAACTAGTTGAAATCAATGAACCCAAAATGGCCTCAAGAAATGTTCAAACTTTCTGATAAATCATGAAAGTAAATGAGCATTGGAGAAAACTATTTTATTGACACTTTAAGCATTTTAAATTAAAGCAAAAGCCACTGGTTTGAAACTTTAAATTTGAAATCAGAAACTATAAATTTTCAAAAATGTTGAAAACTTTGGAAATGGTTGAGAATATTATAACAAATATTCAGGTGTGTTTAAATTAGTTTTTACAACCTTTTTGGAGCTGAAATAAATAGCAAATCAATGCCAGAAATTAAAACAGAAATAAAACAGAAGGAAATGGAAAAAGGGTTACCTGACGCCTAGCCTGGCCCGACCCATCTCCCCGAGTCGTCCCCTCCCTCGCGCTAGTAGGAGCAGGAGGTGGCCGCCGCCTTCTTCGGCGTGGCCACGCACCTGTGCGCCTGCTTGGCCGCCGCCTCGCGCTGGCAAGGCCGGGGATAAGCTCCCCGAGGCCACCGCTATCCATTCCCAGCGTCGGTTTCTTCCCTTCCTCTCGGATCTCTCCTCCCCCTCCTGCCGCCATTGGAGCCGAGCAAAGCTCGAGCTGCTCGTGCCCCTAGCCTTAGCCTCCTCTTGATGAGCATGCCGTTAGCTCCGCCTCGTCGAGCCGATCCTCTCTGCAGAAGCCGAAGCTTCCCCGAGCTCTGCATCGCCCCCAACGCCATCGTCTTCCACCTCCGGCCGCCGAACCTCTCCCGTCGATTCGCTCCCTCCGGCGCACCCCCGAGCCCCTCAGCAACACCATCGGAACCGCCGTGAGCTCGTCATCGTTTCCCCTCTCGCCCCACGCTCTTCCGTGCATCGTAGCCCCGTTCCCCACCAAGGCCAAGAGCTCCTCGCCGCCGGTCATGTCGTCGCCGTCGCTGTGGTGTCTGATCCACGCGCTTGAGCTAGGGTTCGAGCTCCTGGAGCCTCCAGGAGTGTGATGAGCGCCTCAGCTGTCCTCCCCGTGCCCTAGAGCCATCAACTGCGGGAGGCCGAGCTTCGGCCGCCGTTTCGGCTCGTCGCCGGCGCCTCTCCCGGCGACCCTAGCCTCCCCTGATGCCCCTGCCAGATCGGCTACTTCGCCAGCGTTCTGTAGCTGCAAACCGTGTTCGAATTGGTGCTGTGCAGCGCCGTTTAGGTCGTCTCCGGCGAGCCCTCCGCCGCGGGCTTGGTCGCCGGCGACCACCCTCCGGTGGGGGCCGACGTGACAAAGCTAATCCAACAGATTAGGAGCTTAATCTCTCGCTGACGGTGGGCCCAAGGCCAAGTCAACTCAGTTTAGGGGCTGGTCAGCGCGGGATTAGTCCCAGAGAGGCTGACCAGTGGGTCCCCCTTGTCAGGTTTGACCTGAGCAGGTCGGCTGACCTGCTGACGTCAGTCTGATGCAATAAAGAGAATTTCCAGTATAGAAATAATTCCAGGAAATTGCTAAAACTTGTAAAAATCATAGAAATTAATCTGTAACTCCAATGAAAATAATTTATATATGAAAAAGTATCAGAAAAATTCAAGGATTCTGATAGTGCCATTTTCAACCATGTTTGAAAAAGTTACAGGACCCTAACATGTAGAATCAGGATTAATTCAATTCTTATAATTACTCTTTTAATGGAATTTGGAAAGTATTCAAATTTCAATATGAATGCCATGATCACACAGTGTCCTACTTACAAATCAGTACCCTAACATGACATCTCATGCATGTTAACATCAAGTTGATCTGAGCATCAGGTCGAATCAATTAAATTGGTATTCGAGAATACCCGTTTGAATTGATATTCGAATGTGATTCAAATCAACTCTAAACCTAATACATATTGATTATAATAACTTATCACCTTGCATTCTCATGCCATGCTCATGCATCATTTTGATTGCATATGATTGTTATTGAATGTTGCCATTCATTTTGGTAGGCTCCGCACCCCCGGATTCCACCGAATATCCGTCTGACGGATATCGTTCCTCCTCTGAGCAACAAGGCAAGCAACCCTTTTGATCATCCCGATAAATCCCATGTTCTTGCTCCTGCACCTATTTATTGCATTAAGATCAAATGCTTCAACTGCTTTTGCCACGATAGTTGAACCCACTTCCTTTGCATGACCTAACCTTGTCACAGTAAATAGCCGAACCTTGCAACCTAGCATACCTGGTAGTTGCTTGAGCTATGATGTGCCTTATCCTGCTATGCATGCTATGCTTAGAGTTGTGTATGGTCTGTCATCTGGGAGATGAACAGAATTGTGGAAGGTGTTCGGTGAGCAAAGTTTGTGTGTTGAACTTGATTTGGTAAAGGTACCGGTGAAAGGCTGTGTAGGAGTACATGGCGGGTTGTTTCATCGGAACCGTCTTTAGGAATTGAGTTCCGTGTATGTAATCCAAAACTAGATACTACCACATGCTGGGCCCTGAAATATGACCCCGCTCGGCCTATTAATCGCGTAGTACTCGGTCCAGGAGTTGCAAGTAGTTTCTGGTGTTTATAGTAATGCTGGAGGCCGTGCATGGTGCTGACCTGAGAGGTGGGCCGTGATGCGGTAGGTAGTGGCACGGTGTACCAAGTGGCACCCGGATGGTGGGCTTGGGAACCTTGCGCACATCGTTTGAGGCCGTGGCGGAAACCTCGGCCGGACTTCCGTACGGGTTACTCTCAGATAGGCGATAAACCTGGACTAGGTACTAGTGTGGTTAACGGTCGTGGCCGACTCCCTCGCTGGGCTTCCGCTTGAAGGTTGCCGAGGTGCATGACGTGCACATGGCGATAAGTGGCGAGAGCGTGTGTGACAAAGTACACCCCTGCAGGGTTATGATCTATTCGAATAGCCGCGTCCGCGGATATGGACTACTTGGAGACATATGTTGTTCATAGATAACTTCAATGGCTACTCATAAAATTGCCAAGATAAGCGTGAGTGTCGTGGATGGCATTTTCGTACGGAGACGGAATGATTCCACGATAGTGTATTGTTGTGGTGTTAGTGGACTCGTGTGCGAGAAATCAAGTTGTCAAAATTATTTAAAATGCAAGTTATTTAAAATTACTCGTGTGGCTTTCCGCATGAAACCCCACAATACCTTTTTGATACCTTGCATGAGTAGTTAGTTATCCTAAAGTCTTGCTGAGTACCTTCGTACTCATGTTTGCTTAATACATGTTGCAGAGGTTGCTAATGACCCTAATGGAGGGTTCTGCGTAGACATCGACGACGACGAGTAGCTGGTGTCCCAGCTACTATCTGGCCCTACGTTGGATCTGTAGTATAGTCAGGCCATGTGCCTTCTAGTTGCCATGTCTGTACTCAGACAGTTTAAACTCTTCCGCTGGCTTGTAACTGAATGACTGCTATTATGGGTCGTGAGACCCTTAATGTGTAATATTATGTGTGTGGCTCTTCTGAGCCTCTTAAATAAAGGTTGTATGTTTATGGTTATGTTGTGATGCCATCGATGTATCTATACATATCGGTATGCCATGCGTACGTGTGTCGTACTTGATATGTATGGGGTTCGATTACCTAGTCGTGAACTTTAGTAGCACTCCTTACTAGGAAATGCCCCTTTGTGATCCAATGAGCCTTGGTAGTTCGCTACTGCTCCGGACACATTGGTTGACCGGCATGTGTCCTTCTTAGCTGCTGTGTCTGTCCTCTTTGGGGAAATGTCACGCGATGTAATGGAGTCCTTGTAGCTTGCTACGACTCGTCTACATTCGCCGATGACCGACACCTGCTTTGTTGGGTCATGTATGCCTGTCCTTGTGCGGAACTGCCACTTTGGTTTATGACTAGACATGTCGATCCGGGTTCTTTGACATTGGGATGCTAGCGACACTATTGCATACGCGGGTCAAAAGACGCAAACGGTCCCGGCTAAGGTAAGGCTGCAGCCGAGGAGTTAACCGTGCGTGAGACCGCAAAGGGATGCGATGTGTTACAGGCTAGATTCCTGTGGCCTAGGATCGGGGTCCCGACAGCGTTGGTATCAGAGCCTGACTGACTGTAGGATTACTAAGTCAAACTGGTCGAAGTTGAGTCTAGAATTGCTTTAGTTATATATAAGGGAATTGTTTGTGGAAGGGAACGTAAGACTCTTGTTCTCTTCTCAAGTTATTCTATTCTGGTCATCCTCGTCTTTTCAGCGGGAATTAAGGACTAGGTTACTCATCTTCTTCTAGGCTCGTGTTTCTGATCGGTAGATTATAGGACTACGGGTCAAGAGATATGTGGTTTTTGTCATTCCTAGGAAAAGGAAGTAGGTTTGATGATCAGAGAGTTGAACTTGATAGTTGAGTGGTTACGCTATTCCATTTTTGGGTTGTCTCAAAATTTGTTTTTGAGCATTTACAGCCGTTATGCTGCCCAATTTTGCATTCAGAGCTCTAATGCTTTTGCATTACTCTCTATTTACAGATGCCTGGTCGTCTTTCTCGTCAGGTGGTACGTCTGACCAGGTGCATTGATGTGCCGGGTCATACGGCCATGCCGGTCAGGGTGATGTCGGTGTGCGGTTACCGCTGGTACCCCCAGTACACAGTAGAGGAACAGTACCGAGACTTCAACCAGAGCCAGTACGTCTGCACTGTTAGGGTATTTCCAGACTACCCTGGAGCTGAGGAGCCAATCCATTGGTCCTATGGGTTGGGAGTCACTATTGACATGGAAGTACAAGATGCTGCGTATTCAATGCTGACTATTATGAGAGCGAGACATGCACTGCTGCAGAATTCAGAGTTCTGCTATGTTCCGGCCTCTCAGCCTGGTGAAGAGGGATACCTTAGTGGAGTCTATTTCGATTCTTCTATGGAGGATCCACTACTGCAGTCCACTGTTGAGATGCTAGAGAACAGAGACACGGATGCTCGTGCTCTCCGTATGGAGCTTTATGCTACCCGTGCCCGTCTGTGGACAGCTTTGACGCAGCTGACACCGGTAGTCCAGACAGGGTATGGAGAGATGGAAATGCTGAACCCTGTTAGGACCCATCTTCCGGCCCACGTTGACTGGCCAGCTATAGGAGGAGTCACACCTCTTCGGGGACCCCTCTTACCACCAGTCAGGGGACCAAGGCCACATCCATGTCCTTATGGATCCCAGGGATCTCAGGCTAGAGTGTTTCCTGATCCGCAGGTTGAGCTTCCAGGTCATGGAGGCAATCTCTATGAGGTGTTTTATGCGGATGCCTGAGCTGTGAGCGGAAGGATAGTATGGTAGTAGCCGTACGTTCACAGTCCTGCATGACTTGTGAAGTATGCATGTAATGTGAAATGAATTCCGGAGGCCTAGATAAATAATGTATAGGAAGCTTGTAAGCCTCTGATGAGTAGTTTCATAAGTTCAGTAGTTTGCTCTTCGGTTAAGGTTGTACTGAACTATGTAAGGGTGTGTATGAACCATGGTGTATATATAGCAGTTCTTGTTACCATGCTGTTCGGATATTCATTTCCCCATTCCGTGTGTTCAGTACATTCTTAATCCATAGCTAGTATTGATATGATGTTGGTCTAAGCTATGAGTTTGTTTGTCAGGATGGTGTTCACCAGGTTGAACCATGCCCCTGCTCATGAGCAAGGCGAGGGTAGTCAAGCGTCGCAGGAAGACCTGCCTCACCCGCCTTCTCTGGTGGAAGTGATGCTTGAGGCAGAAAGAAACAAAAGGGAGACCAATCGACTACTAGAGCGTATTGAGCAGAATACGTCTCGACAGCCTGGGAATGCCGTAGTGTCCCTCAATGACTTTGTGAAGCTGAATCCTCCAAAGTTTCATCATTCCATCGATCCCCTCGACGCTGATGACTGGCTGTGCAGCATCTCACGCAAGATTCGCTCTGCGAATGTGTCTGAGGCCGACAAGGTGACCTTTGCGTCGTATTTCCTGGAAGGACCCGCCAATTTGTGGTGGGAGAATTTTGAAGCTATGCGTCCCGCTAAACCAGTGGCCACATGGGCAGACTGTCGGGACCCCGATCCTAAGCCATAGGAATCTAGCCTGTAACACATCGCATCCCTTTGCGGTCTCACGCATGGTTAACTCCTCGGCTGCAGCCTTACCTTAGCCGGGACCATTTGCGTCTTTTGACTCACGTATGCAATAGTGTCGCTAGCATTCCAATGTCAAAGAACCCGGATCGACATGTCTAGTCATAAACCAAAGTGGCAGTTCCGCACAAGGACAGGCATACATGACCCAACAAAGCAGGTGTCGGTCATCAGCGAATGTAGACGAGTCGTAGCAAGCTACAAGGACTCCATTACATCGCATGACATTTCCCCAAAGAGGACAGACACAACAGCTAAGAAGGACACATTCCGGTCAACCAATGTGTCCGGAGCAGTAGCGAACTACCAAGGCTCATTGGATCACAAAGGGGCATTTCCTTGTAAGGAGTGCTACTAAAGTTCACGACTAGGTAATCGAACCCCATACATATCAAGTACGACACACGTACGCATGGCATACCGATATGTATAGATACATCGATGGCATCACAACATAACCATAAACATACAACCTTTATTTAAGAGGCTCGGAAGAGCCACACACATAATATTACACATTAAGGGTCTCACGACCCATAATAGCAGTTATACAATTACAAGCCAGCGGAAGAGTTTTAAACTGTCTGAGTACAGACAGGGCAACTAAAGGCACATGGCCTGACTATACTACAGATCCAACGTAGGGCCAGATCGTAGCTGGGACACCAGCTACTCGTCGTCGTCTATTCTACGAAGAACCCTCCATTAGGGTCATTAGCAACCTCTGCAACATTTATTAAGAAGACATGAGTACGAAGGTACTCAGCAAGACTTTAGGAGAACTAACTACTCATGCAAGGTATCAAAAGGTATTGTGTGGTTTCATGCGGAAAGCCAGCATTTGACTCGTGGCTAGACAACTTGTATTTTAAATAATTTTGACAACTTGATTTCTCGCACACGAGTCCATTAACACCACAACAATACACTATCGTGGAATCATTCCGTCTCCATACGGAAATGCCGTCCACGACACTCACGCTTATCTTGGCAATTTTATGAGTAGCCATTGAAGTTATCTATGAACAACATATGTCTCCAAGTAGTCCATATCCGCGGACGCGGCTATTCGAATAGATCATAACCCTCCAGGGGTGTACTTTGTCACATACGCTCTCGCCACTTATCGCCATGTGCACGTCATGCACCTCGGCAACCTTCAAGCGGAAGCCCAGCTAGGGAGTCGGCCACGACCGTTAACCACACTAGTACCTAGTCCAGGTTTATCGCCTATCTGAGAGTAACCCGTACGGAAGTCCGGCTGAGGTTTCCGCCACGGCCTCAAACGATGTGCGCAGGGTTCCCAAGCCCACCATCCGGGTGCCACTTGGTACACCGTGCCACTGCCTACCGCATCACGGTCCACCTCTCAGGTCAGCACCATGCACGGCCTCCAGCATTACTATAAACACCAGAAACTACTTGCAACTCCTGGACCGAGTACTACACGATTAATAGGCCGAGCGGGGTCATATTTCAGTGCCCAGCATGTGGTAGTATCTAGTCTTGGATTACATACACGGAACTCAGTTCCTAAGGACGGTTCCAATGAAACAACCCGCCATGTACTCCTACACAGCCTTTCACCGGTACCTTTACCAAATCAAGTTCAACACACAACCTTTGCTCACCGAACACATTCCACATTTCTGTTCATCTCCCAGATGACAGACCATACACAACTCTAAGCATAGCATGCATAGCAGGATAAGGCACATCATAGCTCAAGCAACTACCAGGTATGCTAGGTTGCAAGGTTCGGCTATTTACTGTGACAAGGTTAGGTCATGCAAAGGAAGTTGGTTCAACTAACGTGGCAAAAACAGTTGAAGCATTTGATCCTAATGCAATAAATAAGTGCAGGAGCAAGAACATGGGAATTATCGGGATGATCAAAAGGGTTGCTTGCCTTGTTGCTCAGAGGAGGAACGATATCCGTCAGACGGATATTCGGTGGAATCCGGGGGTGCGGAGCCTACCGAAATGAATGGCAACATTCAATAACAATCATGTGCAATCAAAATGATGCATGAGCATGGCATGAGAATGCAAAGTGATAAGTTATTATTTTCAACATGTATTAGGTTTAGAGTTGATTTGAATCACATTCGAATAGCAATTCAAACGGGGTATTCTCGGATACCGGTTTAATTGATTCGACCTGATGCTCAGATCAACTTGATGTTAGCTTGCATGAGATGTCATGTTATGGTACTGATTTGTATCTAGGATAGTGTGTGATCATTGCAATCATAATGAAATTTGTATATTTTTCCAAGTTCCATTTAAAAAGTAATTATGAGAATTGAATTATTCCTTATTCCACATTTTAGGGTTCTGTAACTTTTTCAAACATAGTTGAAAATAGCATAATCAGAATCCTTGAATTTTTATGATACTTTTTCATATATAAATTATTTTCATTGGAGTTACAGATTAATTTCTATGATTTTTACAAGTTTTAGCAATTTCCTGGAATTAGTTTTATACTGGAAATTCTAATTATTGCATCAGACTAACGTCAGCAGGTCAGCCGACCTGTTCAGGTCAAACCTGACAGGGGGGACCCACTGGTCAGCCTCTCTGGGACTAATCCCGCGCTGACCAGTCCTAATTGAGGTTTGACTTGGCCTTGGGCCCACTTGTCAGCGAGTGATTAAGCCCTGAGCTGCTGGGTTAGCTTTGCCACGTCGACCCCCACCGGAGGGGGGTCGCCGGCGACCAGGCCTGCGGCGGAGGGCTCGCCGGAGGCGAACTAAACGGCGCTGCACAACACCAATTCGAACGCGGTTTGCAGCTACGGCACGCTGGCGAAGTGGCCGATCTGGTAGGGGCATCAGGGGAGGCTAGGGTCGCCGGAAGAGGCGCCGGCGACAAGCCGGAGCGGCGGCCGAAGCTCGGCCTTCTACGAGCGATGGCTCTAGGGCACGGGGAGGGCAGCTGGAGGGCTCATCGTACTCCTAGAGGCTCCAGGAGCTCGAATCCTAGCTCGAGCGCGTGGATCAGACACCACAGCGACGGCGACGACATGGCCGGCGGCGAGGAGCTCTCGGCCTTGGTGGGGAACGAGGCTACGATGTACGGGAGAGCGTGGGGCGATAGGGGAAACGACGACGAGCTCACAGCGGTTCCGATGGTGCTGTTGAGGGGCTCGGGGATGCGCCGGAGGGAGCGAATCGACGGGAGAGGTCCGGCGGCCGGAGGTGGAAGACGACGGCGTTGGGGGCGATGCAGAGCTTGGAAAGACTTCGGCTTCTGCAGGGAGGATCGGGGTGACGAGGCGGGGCTAACAGACTACTCGGAGGAGGGTTCCCATGGCTAGAGGTGCTGCGGCTCGAGCTCGAGCTCGGATCCAATGGCGGCAGCTGGAGGGAGGGCAAGATCCGAGAGGAGAGGAAGAACGGTGCTGGGGAATGGATAGAGGAGGCCTTGGGGAGCTTATCCCCGGCCTTGCCAGCGCGAGGCGGCGGCCAGGCAGGCGCACAGGTGCGTGGCCGCGCCGGAGGAGGCGGCGGCCACCTCCTGCTCCTACTGGCGCGAGGGAGGGGACGAGCCAGGGAGATGGGCCGGGCTAGGCTAGGCGACAGGTAAGGGTTTCCCATTTTTTTCTGTTTTTATTTTTCTGTTTTGCTAACTATTGTTTTGCTATTTATTTCAGCTCCAAAACAAAAAGTAAAAACTATTTCAGACATCCTGAAATATTGTTATAATATTCCCAACCATTTCCAAAGTTTTCAACATTTTTTGATAATTTATAGTTTCTGATTTCAAATTTAAAGTTTGAAACCAGTGGCTTTTGCATTAAATTAAAATGCTTAAAGTGTCAATAAAATAGTTTTCTCCAATGCTCATTTACTTTCATGATTTATCAGAAAGTTTGAACATTTCTTAAGGCCATTTTGGGTTCATTGATTTCAACTAGTTTGAGATTTTCTTTTATTAAAGTAGTGGCTAGGGTTTTGAGTTTTTCCTTTGCCACTTTCTTGTTCTTGTTGAAAAAAATTCTTAGATGCAAATGAAAAGAAGACATGAGCACAAGATTAACTTGCTTAAAGTGTCAGGGATGTGACAACTCACCCCCACTCAAAAGAATCTCGGCCCGAGATTTAGAAGTCCTCGGGAATAACGCAGGATACTCAACTCGGAGACGATCCTCTCTTTCCCAAGTTGCCTCCTTTTCAGAATGATTTGACCATTGAACTTTAAGAAACTTGAGGTTTCGACGTCGAGTGGTACGCTCAGCTTGATCAAGAATACGCACGGGGTATTCTCGGTATGAAAGGTTATCTTGGAGATCAAGCGTTTCGTGGTCCACTTCACGGATAGGATCCGAAAAGCAACGCCTGAGTTGCGAGACGTGGAAAACATCATGAACCTTGGAAAGATGCGGAGGAAGTTCCAACTGGTAGGCAACTTCTCCTCGTTTGGCAAGAATGCGAAAAGGACCAATGTAACGAGGAGCCAATTTGCCCTTGATACCGAATCGATGGGTACCCTTCAAAGGTGTAACCCGAAGGTAAGCCTTCTCGTCAACTTCAAAGGTCACAGCCTTATGATGACGATCATATTGGCTCTTTTGACGAGACTGGGATGTTTTCAACTTTTCACGAATAATGCGAACCTGCTCTTCTGCATCCTGGATCATATCCGGACCAAACAGTTGCCTCTCTCCGGTTTCTGACCAATTAAGAGGTGTTCGACATCTTCGTCCATAGAGAACTTCAAAAGGGGCTTTGCCCAAGCTCGATTGGTAACTATTGTTATAAGCGAATTCAGCGAATGGGAGACACTTCTCCCAATTCATACCGAATGATATAACACAAGCTCGGAGCATATCTTCTAGAATTTGATTCACTCTTTCTACTTGACCACTTGATTGGGGATGGAAAGCAGTGCTAAAAGATAAGTGAGTCCCCATGGCAATCTGAAAACTTTCCCAGAAGCGAGAAGTAAAGATACTCGCACGTTCCGAGTTAATTTCCAGGGGAACACCATGAAGAGACACTATTCGAGAGATATATAACTCTGCTAGCTGGCTAGCTGTTATACTCTCACGAACAGGGAGAAAATGAGCCACTTTGGAAGGACGGTCAATGACCACAAAGATAGCATTATTTCCTTTCTTGGTCTTGGGTAATCCGGTAATGAAATCCATGCTAACTTTATCCCATTTCCATTCAGGAATAGCTAGAGGTTGAAGGGTGCCAGCAGGCCTTTGATGTTCTGCCTTAACTCGACGACAAACGTCGCAGTTAGCAACGAACTCAACAATTTCTCTCTTCATCCTAGTCCACCAGAACCTCTGGCGTAGGTCCTGATACATCTTAGTACTACCGGGGTGAATGGTGAGAGGAGAATCATGAGCCTCCTTAAGGATTAACTGCCTTAGATGTGGGTTCTTAGGAACCACTAAACGATTCTGGAAGAACACAACACCTTGATCGTTCATGGAAAATTCTTTAGCGTTTTCGCTAAAAATATTCTCCTTGATCCGTGATATACCCTTGTCACGCTTTTGGCCAGCTATAATTTGATCCTTAAGAGTAGGCTTCGCCACCAGGGTAGAAAGGAATCCTTGAGGAACAATATGAAGATTCAACTTCCGAAAGTCCTCATGGAGATGTGGTTGACCTTGTTGTAGCATCAAATTGTTACAATAAGATTTACGACTTAGCGCATCGGCCATAACATTGGCCTTCCCCGAGGTGTAAGTTATCCCTAAGTCGTAATCCGGGATCAACTCAACCCACCGTCTTTGCCTGAGATTCAAATCCGGCTGGGTGAAGATATATTTCAGACTTTGGTGATCAGTGAATATTTCACAACGATTACCCAGAAGGTAATATCGCCAGGTTTTTAGTGCATGGACCACAGCTGCCAGCTCAAGGTCATGTGTGGGATAATTATCCTCACGTGGACGCAACTGTCGAGATGCGTATGCGATCACATGACGATCTTGCATGAGAATGCAACCTAATCCTTGTCGCGAGGCGTCGCAATAGATAACAAAGTCGTTAGAAAAATCTGGTGGTAGCAACACAGGTGCGGAAGTCAGGCGTCTTTTCAGTTCCTGAAAACTATGTTCACACTATGGTGTCCACTCGAACTTTTTATCCTTCTTGAGGAGTTCAGTTAGAGGCTTTGCAACCTTGGAGAAATTCTCGACAAAGCAGCGACAATAGCTCGCTAGACCAAGAAAACTCCTAACTTGCTTAACCGATTCAGGTTGAGTCCAATCAAGGACAGCTTGGACTCTCTCGGGATTGACAACAATACCCTTACCAGAGATTACGTGGCCTAGATAGGTCACTTCTGGTAACCAGAATTCACATTTTGAAAATTTGGCATAAAGGCGATGCTCTCAAAGTTTCATCAATACCAGCCTTAGATGCTCGGCATGTTCTTGTTCATTCTTCGAGTAGATGAGAATATCATCGAGGTATACCACGACGAATTTATCCAAATACTCCATGAAGATTGAGTTCATCAGTCGAGAGAAGGTGGCTGGGGCATTGGTTAAACCGAAGGACATAACGGTGTACTCATATTGGCCATAACAAGTAACAAAAGCCGTTTTTGGAATGTCCCCGTTCTTAATCTTGAATTGATGGTATCCCAACCTCAAATCCATTTTGGAGAAGACTAAGGATCCAGCGAGCTGATCGTACAAGTCGTTGATCCTGGGGAGCGGATACTTGTTCTTAATGGTGACCAGATTAACTGGTTGGTAATCTACAACCATCCGATCCGTTCCGTCTTTCTTCTTGACGAAGAGGACGGGACAAGCCCAAGGAGAAGAGCTAGGACGAATGAAACCCTTGTTCAAGGCCTCATCTAATTGCTTCTTAAGTTCGGCTAGCTCCAGGGGTGCCATCTTATAAGGTCTTCTGGCTATTGGGACAGTTCCCGGAACAAGATCTATTACAAACTCTACATCTTTGTCAGGTGGAATTCCTGGCAGTTCCTCTGGAAAAACATCCGGGAAGTCACGGACTACCAGAATGTCTTCAAGTTCCGGAAGAGGGTTGGCATTTAGGGAATAGAGTTGGCATTTGGAAACTCGAGTAGAGACATTTACTATCTCACCCGAGGGATGGGTAAGCTGGACATTTCTAGAATGAGTATCAATCTTGGCATAGTGAGCTGACATCCAGTCCATGCCCAAGATGATATTAATATCCGAAGATTTCAAGGCTATCAATGAGGCTAGAAAAACTAGCATGTCTACTAGAATTTCATTGTCATAAGTTATCCTAGAGGTTTGCCATTTACTACCAGGGGTTTGGACAACCAATGGGATTGGCATATCACAAAAAGACATGTTATGCAACTGTGCATAACTTTTGAAATGAAGGAATGAGAAGACCCAGTGTCAAAGAGAACGAACGCTGGGTGATGATTAACAAGAAGCGTACCCAGCATGACGTCGGGATCCTCTGCACCTTCTTCTGCTGACACATAGTTCACACGGCCACGTGCAGGAGTTGGCTTCACATAATAAGCTTTGCCCGACTTGGCCTGCCCAACGGACTTTCCGGGTTGCTTGGCACCCACATTCTGAGGACACTCACGGGAATAGTGCCCTGGTTCTCCACACTTGTAGCATATCACCTGGTTGGCACGTGGTGTAGCATTGCTAGCTGGACCACCATAAGCTTTTGCTGGAGGGTTGGCCTGATTCGTCTGAGGCGCCACGTAGGATGGCCTCGGAGTGTATCTTGGCGGCAGAGAACTGTTTGGAACCCACAGCCTGCGTTTTGGAAACGCAGAACCAGAAGACGAGCCAAAGTCACGGGAGTGCTTCCTTGTGGCTTCGAAGTCAGTATGACCAGTCTCGGCACTGATCGCTTTGTTGACCAGGGCTTGAAAACTTGCACACTCAAGGAGGCGCAGATCATGACGGAGCTCAGGGCTCAGACCCTTATGGAATCTTGCTTGCTTCTTGGCGTCAGTAGACACATCCTCTGTTGCATAGCGGGCGAGGTTACCGAACTCGCGGCTATAGGCATCCACAGACAACTTGCCCTGAGTGAAGGCACAAAACTCCTCTCTCTTTCTGTCCATCAGGCCCTCTGGAATATGGTGCAGACGAAAAGCTGCGCTGAAGTCTGCCCATGTGGCCACTGGTTCAGCGGGACGCATAGCTTCAAAATTCTCCCACCACAGATTGGCGGGTCCTTCCAGGAAATACGCCGCGAAGGTCACCTTGTCGGCCTCAGACACAATCGCAGAGCGAATCTTGTGTGAGATGCTGCACAGCCAGTCATCAGCGTCGAGGGGATCGACGGAATGATGAAACTTTGGAGGATTCAGCTTCACAAAGTCATTGAGGGACACTGCATCATTCCTAGGCTGTCGAGCCGTATTCTGCTCAATACGCTCTAGAAGTCGGTTGGTCTCCCTTTTGTTTCTTTCTGCCTCAAGCATCACTTCCACCAGAGAAGGTGGGTGAGGCAGGTCTTCCTGCGATGCTTGACTACCCTCACCTTGCTCATGAGCAGGGGCACGGTTAACCCTGGTGAACACCATCCTGACAAACAAACTCATAGCTTAGACTAATATCATATCAACACTAGCCATGGATTAAGAATGTACTGAACACACGGAATGCGGAAATGAATATCCGAACAGCATGGTAACAAGCAACTGCTATATATGCACCATGGTTCATACACACCCTTACATAGTTTAGTACAACCCTAACCGAAGAGCAAACTACTGAAATTGTGAAACTACTCATCAGAGGCTTACAAGCTGCCTATACATTATTTATCTAGGCCTCCAGAATTCATTTCACATTGCAACCATACTTCACAAGTCACGCAGGACTGTGAACGTACGGCTACTACCATACTATCCTTCCGCTCACAGCTCATGCATCCACATAGAACATCTCATAGAGATTACCTCCATGACCTGGAAGCTCAACCTGCGGATCAGGAAACACTCTAGCCTGAGATCCCTGGGATCCATAAGGACACGGATGTGGCCTTGGTCCCCTGACTGGTGGTAAGAGGGGTCCCCGAAGAGGTGTGACTCCTCCTATAACTGGCCAGTCAACGTGGGCCGGAAGATGGGTCCTAACAGGGTTCAGCATCTCCATCTCTCCATACCCTGTCTGGACTACCCGTGCCAGCTGCGTCAAAGCTGTCCACAGACGGGCACGGGTAGCATAAAGCTCCATACGGAGAGCACGAGCATCCCTGTCTCTGTTCTCTAGCATCTCAACAGTGGACTGCAGAAGTGGATCCTCCATAGAAGAATCTAAATAGACTCCACTGAGGTATCCCTCTTCACCAGGCTAAGAGGCCGGAACATAGCAGAACTCTGAATTCTGCAGCAGTGCATGTCTTGCTCTCATAATGGTCAGCATTGAATAGGCAGCATCTTGTACTGCCATGTCAACAGTGACTCCCAACCCATAGGACAAATGGATTGGCTCCTCAGCTCCAGGGTAATCTGGAAATACCCTAACAGTGCAGATATACTGGCTCTGGTTGAAGTCTCGGTACTGTTCCTCTACCGTGTACTCGGGGTACCAGCAGTAACCGCACACCGACATCACCCTGATCAGCATGGCCGTATGAGCCGACACATCAATGCACCTGGTCAGACGTACCACCTGATGAGAAGGACGGCCAGGCATCTGTAAATAGAGAGTAATGCAAAAGCATTAGAGCTCTCAATGCAAAATTGGGCAGCATAACGGCTGTAAATGCTCAAAAACAAATTTTGAGACAACCCAAAATGGAATAGCATAACCACTCAACTATCAAGTTCCACTCTCTGATCATCAAACTTACTTCCTGCTTCCTAGGAATAAAAGAAACCCAATATGTCTCGACCCGTAGTCCTATAATCTACCGATCAGAACACGAGCCTAGAAGAAGATGAGTAACCTAGTCCTTAATTCCCGCAGAGAGACGAGGATGACCAGAATAGAATAACTTGAGAAGAGAACAAGAGTCTTACGTTCCCTTCCACAAACAATTCCCTTATATATAACTAAAGCAATTCTAGACTCAACTTCGACCAGTTTGGCTTAGTAATCCTACAGTCAGTCAGGCTCTGATACCAACGCTGTCGGGACCCCGATCCTAAGCCATAGGAATCTAGCCTGTAACACATCGCATCCCTTTGCGGTTTCACGCACGGTTAACTCCTCGGCTGCAGCCTTACCTTAGCCGGGACCGTTTGCATCTTTTGACTCACGTATATAATAGTGTCGCTAGCATTCCAATGTCAAAGAACCCGGATCGACATGTCTAGTCATAAACCAAAGTGGCAGTTCCGCACAAGGACAGGCATACATGACCCAACAAAGCAGGTGTCGGTCATCGGCGAATGTAGACGAGTCGTAGCAAGCTACAAGGACTCCATTACATCGCGTGACATTTCCCCAAAGAGGACAGACACAGCAGCTAAGAAGGACACATGCCGGTCAACCAATGTGTCCGGAGCAGTAGCGAACTACCAAGGCTCATTGGATCACAAAGGGGCATTTCCTTGTAAGGAGTGCTACTAAAGTTCACGACTAGGTAATCGAACCCCATACATATCAAGTACGACACACGTACGCATGGCATACCGATATGTATAGATACATCGATGGCATCACAACATAACCATAAACATACAACCTTTATTTAAGAGGCTCGGAAGAGCCACACACATAATATTACACATTAAGGGTCTCACGACCCATAATAGCAGTCATTCAGTTACAAGCCAGCGGAAGAGTTTAAACTGCCTGAGTACAGACAGGGCAACTAGAAGGCACATGGCCTGACTATACTACAGATCCAACGTAGGGCCAGATCGTAGCTGGGACACCAGCTACTCGTCGTCGTCGATGTCTACGAAGAACCCTCCATTAGGGTCATTAGCAACCTCTGCAACATTTATTAAGAAAACATGAGTACGAAGGTACTCAGCAAGACTTTAGGAGAACTAACTACTCATGCAAGGTATCAAAAGGTATTGTGGGGTTTCATGCGGAAAGCCAGCATTTGACTCGTGGCTAGACAACTTGTATTTTAAATAATTTTGACAACTTGATTTCTCACACACGAGTCCATTAACACCACAACAATACACTATCGTGGAATCATTCCGTCTCCATACGGAAATGCCGTCCATGACACTCACGCTTATCTTGGAAATTTTATGAGTAGCCATTGAAGTTATCTATGAACAACATATGTCTCCAAGTAGTCCATATCCGCGGACGCGGCTATTCAAATAGATCATAACCCTGCAGGGGTGTACTTCGTCACATTCGCTCTCGCCACTTATCGCCATGTGCACGTCATGCACCTCGGCAACCTTCAAGCGGAAGCCCAACGAGGGAGTCGGCCACGACCGTTAACCACACTAGTACCTAGTCCAGGTTTATCGCCTATCTGAGAGTAACTCGTACGGAAGTCCGGCCGAGGTTTCCGCCACGGCCTCAAACGATGTGCGCAGGGTTCCCAAGCCCACCATCCGGGTGCCACTTGGTACACCGTGCCACTGCCTACCGCATCACGGTCCACCTCTCAGGTCAGCACCATGCACGGCCTCCAGCATTACTATAAACACCAGAAACTACTTGCAACTCCTGGACCGAGTACTACACGATTAATAGGCCGAGCGGGGTCATATTTTAGGGCCCAGCATGTGGTAGTATCTAGTCTTGGATTACATACACGGAACTCAGTTCCTAAGGACGGTTCCAATGAAACAACCCGCCATGTACTCCTACACAGCCTTTCACCGGTACCTTTACCAAATCAAGTTCAACACACAACCTTTGCTCACCGAACACATTCCACATTTCTGTTCATCTCCCAGATGACAGACCATACACAACTCTAAGCATAGCATGCATAGCAGGATAAGGCACATCATAGCTCAAGCAACTACCAGGTATGCTAGGTTGCAAGGTTCGGCTATTTACTGTGACAAGGTTAGGTCATGCAAAGGAAGTTGGTTCAACTAACGTGGCAAAAACAGTTGAAGCATTTGATCCTAATGCAATAAATAAGTGCAGGAGCAAGAACATGGGATTTATCGGGATGATCAAAAGGGTTGCTTGCCTTGTTGCTCAGAGGAGGAACGATATCCGTTAGATGGATATTAGGTGGAATCCGGGGGTGCGGAGCCTACCGAAATGAATGGCAACATTCAATAACAATCATATGCAATCAAAATGATGCATGAGCATGGCATGAGAATGCAAAGTGATAAGTTATTATTTTCAACATGTATTAGGTTTAGAGTTGATTTGAATCACATTCGAATAGCAATTCAAACCGGGTATTCTCGGATACCGGTTTAATTGATTCGACCTGATGCTCAGATCAACTTGATGTTAGCTTGCATGAGATGTCATGTTATGGTACTGATTTGTATCTAGGACAGTGTGTGATCATTGCAATCATAATGAAATTTGTATATTTTTCCAAATTCCATTTAAAAAGTAATTATGAGAATTGAATTATTCCTTATTCCACATTTTAGGGTTCTGTAACTTTTTCAAACATAGTTGAAAATAGCATAATCAGAATCCTTGAATTTTTATGATACTTTTTCATATATAAATTATTTTCATTGGAGTTACAGATTAATTTCTATGATTTTTACAAGTTTTAGCAATTTCCTGGAATTAGTTTTATACTGGAAATTCTAATTATTGCATCAGACTGACGTGAGCAGGTCAGCCGACC
The DNA here is from genome assembly GCF_904849725.1 of Hordeum vulgare subsp. vulgare. Taxonomy (NCBI): domain Eukaryota; kingdom Viridiplantae; phylum Streptophyta; class Magnoliopsida; order Poales; family Poaceae; genus Hordeum; species Hordeum vulgare. The sequence continues at coordinate 237,760,257 of NC_058519.1, read as the reverse complement.
TGTTCAGGTCAAACCTGACAGGGGGGGCCCCACTGGTCAGCCTCTCTGGGACTAATCCCGCGCTGACCAGTCCTAATTGAGGTTTGGCTTGGCCTTAGGCCCACTTATCAGCGAGTGATTAAGCCCTGAGCTGCTGGGTTAGCTTTGCCACGTCGACCCCCACCGGAGGGTGGTCGCCGGCGACCAGGCCCGCGGCGGAGGGCTCGCCGGAGGCGACCTAAACGGCGCTGCACAACACCAATTCGAACGCGGTTTGCAGCTACTGCACGCTGGCGAAGTGGCTGATCTGGCAGGGGCATCATGGGAGGCTAGGGTCGCCGGAAGAGGCGTCGGCGACGAGCCGGAGCGGCGGCCGAAGCTCGGCCTTCTACGAGCGATGGCTCTAGGGCACGGGGAGGGCAGCTGGAGGGCTCATCGTACTCCTGGAGGCTCCAGGAGCTCGAATCCTAGCTCGAGCGCGTGGATCAGACACCACAGCGACGGCGACGGCATGGCCGGCGGCGAGGAGCTCTCGGCCTTGGTGGGTAACGAGGCTACGATGCACAGGAGAGCGTGGGGCGAGAGGGGAAACGACGACGAGCTCACGGCGGTTCCGATGGTGCTGTTGAGGGGCTCGGGGATGCGCCGGAGGGAGTGAATCGACGGGAGAGGTCCGGATGCCGGAGGTGGAAGACGATGGCATTGGGGCGATGCAGAGCTTGGGAAGACTTCGGCTTCTGCAGGGAGGATCGGGGCGACGAGGCGGGGCTAAAAGACTACTCGGAGGAGGGTTCCCATGGCTAGAGGTGCTGCGGCTCGAGCTCGAGCTCGGCTCCAATGGCGGCAGCAGGAGGGAGGGCAAGATCCGAGAGGAGAGGAAGAACGGTGCTGGGGAATGGATAGAGGAGGCCCTGGGGAGCTTATCCCCGGCCTTGCCAGTGCGAGGCGGTGGCCAGGCCAGCGCACAGGTGCGTGGCCGCGCCGGAGGAGGCGGCGGCCACCTCCTGCTCCTACTGGTGCGAGGGAGGGGACGAGCCAGGGAGATGGGCCGGGCCAGGCTAGGCGACAGGTAAGGGTCTCCCATTTTTTTTCTGTTTTTGTTTTTCTGTTTTGCTAACTATTGTTTTGCTATTTATTTCAGCTCCAAAACAAAAAGTAAAAACTATTTCAGACCTCCTGAAATATTGTTATAATATTCCTAACCATTTCCAAAGTTTTCAACATTTATTGAAAATTTATAGTTTCTGATTTCAAATTTAAAGTTTGAAACCAGTGGCTTTTGCATTAAATTAAAATGCTTAAAGTGTCAAGAAAATAGTTTTCTCCAATGCTCATTTACTTTCATGATTTATCAGAAAGTTTGAACATTTCTTGAGGCCATTTTGGGTTCATTGATTTCAACTAGTTTGAGATTTTCTTTTATTAAAGTAGTGGCTAGGGTTTTGAGTTTTTCCTTTGCCACTTTCTTGTTCTTGTTGAAAAAAAATTCTTAGATGCAAATGCAAAGAAGACATGAGCACAAGACTAACTTGCTTAAAGTGTCAGGGATGTGACACAGACTTCAGTGCAGCTTTTCGTTTGCACCATATTCCAGAGGGCCTGATGGACAGAAAGAGAGAGGAGTTTTGTGCCTTCACTCAGGGCAAGTTGTCTGTGGATGCCTATAGCCGCGAGTTCAGTAACCTCGCCCGCTATGCAACAGAGGAGGTGTCTACTGACGCCAAGAAGCAAGCAAGGTTTCGTAAGGGTCTGAGCCCTGAGCTCCGTCGTGATCTGCGCCTCCATGAGTGTGCAAGTTTTCAAGCCCTAGTCAACAAAGCGATCAGTGCCGAGACTGGTTATACTCACTTCGAAGCCACAAGGAAGCATTCTCGTGACTTTGGCTCATGTTCTGGTTCCGCGTTTCCAAAACGCAGGCTGTGGGTTCCAAACAGTTCTCTGCCACCAAGATACACTCCGAGGCCATCCTACGTGGCGCCTCAGACGAATCAGGCCAACCCTCCAGCAAAAGCTTATGGTGGTCCAGCTAGCAATGCTGCACCACGTGCCAACCAGGTGATATGCTACAAGTGTGGAGAACCAGGGCACTATTCCCGTGAGTGTCCTCAGAATGTGGGTGCCAAGCAACCCGGAAAGTCCATCGGGCAGGCCAAGTCGGGCAAAGCTTATTATGTGAAGCCAACTCCTGCACGTGGACGTGTGAACTATGTGTCAGCAGAAGAAGCTGCAGAGGATCCCGACGTCATGTTGGGTACGCTTCTTGTTAATCATCACCCAGCGTCCGTTCTCTTTGACACTGGGTCTTCTCATTCATTCATTTCAGAAAGTTATGCACAGTTGCATAACATGTCTTTTTGTGATATGCCAATCCCATTGGTTGTCCAAACCCCTGTTAGTAAATGGCAAACCTCTAGGATAACCTATGACAATGAAATTCTAGTAGACAGGCTAGTTTTTCTAGCCTCATTGATAGCCTTGAAATCTTCGGATATCAATATCATCTTGGGCATGGACTGGATGTCAGCTCACTATGCCAAGATTGATACTCATTCTAGAAATGTCCAGCTTACCCATCCCTCGGGTGAGATAGTAAATGTCTCTACTCGAGTTTCCAAATGCCAACTCTATTCCCTAAATGCCAACCCTCTTCCGGAACTTGAAGACATTCCGGTAGTCCGTGACTTCCCGGATGTTTTTCCAGAGGAACTGCCAGGAATTCCACCTGACAAAGATGTAGAGTTTGTGATAGATCTTGTTCCAGGAACTGTCCCAATAGCCAGAAGACCATATAAGATGGCACCCCTGGAGCTAGCTGAACTTAAGAAGCAATTAGATGAGGCCTTGAACAAGGGTTTCATTCGTCCTAGCTCTTCTCCTTGGGCTTGTCCCGTCCTCTTCGTCAAGAAGAAAGACGGAACGGATCGGATGGTTGTAGATTACCGACCAGTTAATCTGGTCACCATTAAGAACAAGTATCCGCTCCCCAGGATCAACGATCTGTATGATCAGCTCGCTGGATCCTGAGTCTTCTTCAAAATGGATTTGAGGTTGGGATACCATCAAATCAAGATTAAGAACGGGGACATTCCAAAAATGGCTTTTGTTACTCGTTATGGCCAATATGAGTAAACCGTTATGTCCTTCGGTTTAACCAGTGCCCCAGCCACCTTCTCTCGACTGATGAACTCAATCTTCATGGAGTACTTGGATAAATTCGTCGTGGTATACCTCGATGATATTCTCATCTACTCGAAGAATGAACAAGAACATGCCGAGCATCTAAGGCTGGTATTGATGAAACTTCGAGAGCATCGCCTTTATGCCAAATTTTCAAAATGTGAATTCTGGTTACCAGAAGTGACCTATCTAGGCCACATAATCTCTGGTAAGGGTATTGCTGTCAATCCCGAGAGAGTTCAAGCTGTCCTTGATTGGACTCAACCTGAATCGGTTAAGCAAGTTAGGAGTTTTCTTGGTCTAGCGAGCTATTGTCGCCGGTTCGTGAAGAATTTCTCCAAGGTTGCAAAGCCTCTAACTGAACTCCTCAAGAAAGATAAAAAGTTCGAGTGGACACCACAGTGTGAGCATAGTTTTCAGGAACTGAAAAGACGCCTGACTTCCGCACCTGTGTTGCTACCACCAGATTTTTCAAAGGACTTTGTTATCTACTGCGACGCCTCGCGACAAGGATTAGGTTGCATTCTCATGCAAGATCGTCATGTGATCGCATACGCATCTCGACAGTTGCGTCCACATGAGGATAATTATCCCACACATGACCTTGAGCTTGCAGCTGTGGTCCATGCACTAAAAACCTGGTGACATTACCTTCTGGGTAATCGTTGCGAAATATTCACTGATCACCAAAGTCTGAAATATATCTTCACCCAGCCGGATTTGAATCTCAGGCAAAGACGGTGGGTTGAGTTGATCTCGGATTACGACTTAGGGATAAGTTACACCCCGGGGAAGGCCAATGATATGGCCGATGCGCTAAGTCGTAAATCTTATTGTAACAATTTGATGCTACAACAAGGTCAACCACATCTCCATGAGGACTTTCGGAAGTTGAATCTTCATATTGTTCCTCAAGGATTCCTTTCTACCCTGGTGGCGAAGCCTACTCTTAAGGATCAAATTATAGCTGGCCAAAAGCGTGACAAGGGTATATCACGGATCAAGGAGAATATTTTTAGCGGAAACACTAAAGAATTTTCCATGAACGATCAAGGTGTTGTGTTCTTCCAGAATCGATTAGTGGTTCCTAAGAACCCACATCCAAGGTAGTTAATCCTTAAGGAGGCTCATGATTCTCCTCTCACCATTCATCCCGGTAGTACTAAGATGTATCAGGACCTACGCCATAGGTTCTGGTGGACTAGGATGAAGAGAGAAATTGTTGAGTTCGTTGCTAACTGCGACGTTTGTCGTCGAGTTAAGGCAGAACATCAAAGGCCTGCTGGCACCCTTCAGCCTCTAGCTATTCCTGAATGGAAATGGGATAAAGTTAGCATGGATTTCATTACCGGATTTCCCAAGACCAAGAAAGGAAATAATGCTATCTTTGTGGTCATTGACCGTCTTTCCAAAGTGGCTCATTTTCTTCCTATTCGTGAGAGTATAACAGCTAGCCAGCTAGCAGTATTATATATCTCTCGAATAGTGTCTCTTCATGGTGTTCCCCTGGAGATTAACTCGGACCGTGGAAGTATCTTTACTTCTCGCTTCTGGGAAAGTTTTTAGAATGCCATGGGGACTCACCTATCATTTAGCACCGCTTTCCATCCCCAATCAAGTGGTCAAGTAGAAAGAGTGAATCAAATTCTAGAAGATATGCTCCGAGCTTGTGTTATATCGTTCGGGATGAATTGGGAGAAGTGTCTTCCATTTGCCGAATTCGCTTATAACAATAGTTACCAATCAAGCTTGGGCAAAGACCCTTTTGAAGTTCTCTATGGACGAAGATGTCGAACACCTCTAAATTGGTCAGAAACCGGAGAGAGGCAACTCTTTGGCCCGGATATGATCCAGGATGCAGAAGAGCAGGTTCGCATTATTCGTGAAAAGTTGAAAACAGCCCAGTCTCGTCAAAAGAGCCAATATGATCGTCATCATAAGTCTGTGACCTTTGAAGTTGACGAGAAGGCTTACCTTCGGGTTACACCTTTGAAGGGTACCCATCGATTCGGTATCAAGGGCAAATTGGCTCCTCGTTACATTGGTCCTTTTCGCATTCTTGCCAAACGAGGAGAAGTTGCCTACCAGTTGGAACTTCCTCCGCATCTTTCCAAGGTTCATGATGTTTTCCACGTCTCGCAACTCAGGCGTTGCTTTTCGGATCCTATCCGTGAAGTGGACTACGAAACGCTTGATCTCCAAGATAACCTTTCATACCGAGAATACCCCGTGCGTATTCTTGATCAAGCTGAGCGTACCACTCGACGTCGAAACTTCAAGTTTCTTAAAGTCCAATGGTCAAATCATTCCGAAAAGGAGGCAACTTGGGAAAGAGAGGATCGTCTCCGACTTGAGTATCCTGCGTTATTCCCGACGACTTCTAAATCTCGAGACGAGATTCTCTTGAGTGGGGGTGAGTTGTCACATCCCTAACCCTTAAGCAAGTTAGTCTTGTGCACATGTCTTCTTTGCATTTGCATCTAATAATTCTCCAATCAAGAACAAGAAAGTGGCAAAGGAAAAAAAACTCAAAAACCCTAGCCACTACTTTAATAAAAGAAAATCTCAAACTAGTTGAAATCAATGAACCCAAAATGGCCTCAAGAAATGTTCAAACTTTCTGATAAATCATGAAAGTAAATGAGCATTGGAGAAAACTATTTTCTTGACACTTTAAGCATTTTAAATTAAAGCAAAAGCCACTGGTTTCAAACTTTAAATTTGAAATCAGAAACTATAAATTTTCAAAATTGTTGAAAACTTTGGAAATGGTTGAGAATATTATAAAAAATATTCAGGTGTGTTTAAATTAGTTTTTACAACCTTTTTGGAGCTGAAATAAATAGCAAATCAATGCCAGAAATTGAAACAGAAATAAAACAGAAGGAAATGGAAAAAGGGTTACCTGGCGCCTTGCCTGGCCCGACCCATCTCCCTGAGTCGTCCCCTCCCTCGCGCCAGTAGGAGCAGGAGGTGGCCGCCGCCTTCTCCGGCGCGGCCACGCACCTGTGCGCCTGCCTGGCCGCCGCCTCGCGCTGGCAAGGCCGGGGATAAGCTCCCCGAGGCCACCGCTATCCATTCCCAGCGTCGGTTCCTTCCCTTCCTCTCGGATCTCTCCTCCCCCTCCTGCCGCCATTGGAGCCGAGCAAAGCTCGAGCTGCCCGTGCCCCTAGCCTTAGCCTCCTCTTGCTGAGCACGCCGTTAGCTCCGCCTCGTCGAGCCGGTCCTCTCTGCAGAAGCGGAAGCTTCCCCGAGCTCTGCATCGCCCCCAACGCCATCGTCTTCCACCTCCGGACGCCGGACCTCTCCCGTCGATTTGCTCCCTCCGGCGCACCCCCGAGCCCCTCAGCAACACCATCGGAACCGCCGTGAGCTCGTCATCGTTTCCCCTCTCGCCCCACGCTCTTCCATGCATCGTAGCCCCGTTCCCCACCAAGGCCGAGAGCTCCTCGCCGCCGGTCATGTCGTCGCCGTCGCTGTGGTGTCTGATCCACGCGCTCGAGCTAGGGTTCGAGCTCCTGGAGTCTCCAGGAGTGTGATGAGCGCCTCAGCTATCCTCCCTGTGCCCTAGAGCCATCAACTGCAGGAGGCCGAGCTTCGGCCGCCGTTTCGGCTCGTCGCCGGCGCCTCTCCCGGCGACCCTAGCCTTCCCTGATGCCCCTGCCAGATCGGCTACTTCGCCAGCGTTCCGTAGCTGCAAACCGCGTTCGAATTGGTGCTGTGCAGTGCCGTTTAGGTCGTCTCCAGCGAGCCCTCCGCCGCGGGCTTGGTCGCCGGCGACCACCCTCCGGTGGGGGCCGACGTGGCAAAGCTAATCCAGCAGATTAGGAGCTTAATCTCTAGCTGACAGTGGGCCCAAGGCCAAGTCAACTCAGTTTAGGGGCTGGTCAGCGCGGGATTAGTCCCAGAGAGGCTGACCAGTGGGTCCCCCCTGTCAGGTTTGACCTGAACAGGTCGGCTGACCTGCTGACGTCAGTCTGATGCAATAAAGAGAATTTCCAGTATAGAAATAATTCCAGGAAATTGCTAAAACTTGTAAAAATCATAGAAATTAATATGTAACTCCAATGAAAATAATTTATATATGAAAAAGTATCACAAAAATTCAAGGATTCTGATAATGCCATTTTCAACCATGTTTGAAAAAGTTACAGGACCCTAACATGTAGAATAAGGATTAATTCAATTCTTATAATTACTCTCTAAATGGAATTTGGAAAATATTCAAATTTCAATATGAATGCCATGATCACACACTATCCTACTTACAAATCAGTACCCTAACATGACATCTCATGCATGTTAACATCAAGTTGATCTGAGCATCAGGTCGAATCAATTAAATCGGTATTCGAGAATACCCGTTTGAATTGATATTCGAATGTGATTCAAATCAACTCTAAACCTAATACATATTGATTATAATAAATTATCACCTTGCATTCTCATGCCATGCTCATGCATCATTTTGATTGCATATGATTGTTATTGAATGTTGCCATTCATTTCGGTAGGCTCCGCACCCCCGGATTCCACCGAATATCCGTCTGACGGATATCGTTCCTCCTCTGAGCAACAAGGCAAGCAACCCTTTTGATCATCCCGATAAATCCCATGTTCTTGCTCCTGCACCTATTTATTGCATTAAGATCAAATGCTTCAACTGCTTTTGCCACGATAGTTGAACCCACTTCCTTTGCATGACCTAACCTTGTCACAGTAAATAGCCGAACCTTGCAACCTAGCATACCTGGTAGTTGCTTGAGCTATGATGTGCCTTATCCTGCTATGCATGCTATGCTTAGAGTTGTGTATGGTCTGTCATCTGGGAGATGAACAGAATTGTGGAAGGTGTTCGGTGAGCAAAGTTTGTGTGTTGAACTTGATTTGGTAAAGGTACCAGTGAAAGGCTATGTAGGAGTACATGGCGGGTTGTTTCATCGGACCCGTCCTTAGGAACTGAGTTCCGTGTATGTAATCCAAGACTAGATACTACCACATGCTGGGCCCTGAAATAGGACCCCGCTCGGCCTATTAATCGCGTAGTACTCGGTCCAGGAGTTGCAAGTAGTTTCTGGTGTTTATAGTAATGCTGGAGGCCGTGCATGGTGCTGACCTGAGAGGTGGGCCGTGATGCGGTAGGTAGTGGCACGGTGTACCAGGTGGCACCCGGATGGTGGGCTTGGGAACCTTGCGCACATCGTTTGAGGCCGTGGCGGAAACCTCGGCCGGACTTCCGTATGGGTTACTCTCAGATAGGCGATAAACCTGGACTAGGTACTAGTGTGGTTAACGGTCGTGGCCGACTCCCTCGCTGGGCTTCCGCTTGAAGGTTGCCGAGGTGCATGACGTGCACATGGCGATAAGTGGCGAGAGCGTGTGTGACGAAGTACACCCCTGCAGGGTTATGATCTATTCGAATAGCGGCGTCCGCGGATATGGACTACTTGGAGACATATGTTGTTCATAGATAACTTCAATGGCTACTCATAAAATTGCCAAGATAAGCGTGAGTGTCGTGGACGGCATTTCCGTACGGAGACGGAATGATTCCACGATAGTGTATTGTTGTGGTGTTAGTGGACTCGTGTGCGAGAAATCAAGTTGTCAAAATTATTTAAAATGCAAGTTGTCTAGCCACGAGTCAAATGCTGGCTTTCCGCATGAAACCCCACAATACCTTTTTGATACCTTGCATGAGTAGTTAGTTATCCTAAAGTCTTGCTGAGTACCTTCGTACTCATGTTTGCTTAATACATGTTGTAGAGGTTGCTAATGACCCTAATGGAGGGTTCTTCGTAGACATCGACGACGACGAGTAGCTGGTGTCCCAGCTACGATCTGGCCCTACGTTGGATCTGTAGTATAGTCAGGCCATGTGCCTTCTAGTTGCCCTGTCTGTACTCAGGCAGTTTAAACTCTTCCGCTGGCTTGTAACTGAATGACTGCTATTATGGGTCGTGAGACCCTTAATGTGTAATATTATGTGTGTGGCTCTTCCGAGCCTCTTAAATAAAGGTTGTATGTTTATGGTTATGTTGTGATGCCATCGATGTATCTATACATGTCGGTATGCCATGCGTACGTGTGTCGTACTTGATATGTATGGGGTTCGATTACCTAGTCGTGAACTTTAGTAGCACTCCTTACAAGGAAATGCCCCTTTGTGATCCAATGAGCCTTGGTAGTTCGCTACTGCTCTGGACACATTGGTTGACCGACATGTGTCCTTCTTAGCTGCTGTGTCTGTTCTCTTTGGGGAAATATCATGCGATGTAATGGAGTCCTTGTAGCTTGCTACGACTCGTCTACATTCGCCGATGACCGACACCTGCTTTGTTGGGTCATGTATGCCTGTCCTTGTGCGGAACTGCCACTTTGGTTTATGACTAGACATGTCGATCCGGGTTCTTTGACATTGGAATGCTAGCGACACTATTGCATACGCGGGTCAAAAGACGCAAACGGTCCCGGCTAAGGTAAGGCTGCAACCGAGGAGTTAACCGTGCGTGAGACCGCAAAGGGATGCGATGTGTTACAGGCTAGATTCCTATGGCTGAGGATCGGGGTCCCAACACTCAGGGGGGTCAGATCCACCGGCGGCGAGGTCGATCTCGCCGGCGGTGAGCCTCCGGCGACCACCAGAACGGCGGAGGGGATCGGAAATGCAGCTCCGATGACCAAACTTCACGCGGAGGGCACCAAACGAACGACACTTCACCCGCGGATCCATTTTAGGGGATGAAATGGCCGGAGCTGACGCCGGCGAGGAGCTTGGCGGCGGACAAAGCTCGGGCTATGTCAGGATCGACGAAACCGAAGGCAAAACGAGCAGGGATTAGCTTATAGAGCACCTACGCGTCGCACTGAAGCCATTGGTGGCCTCAGATGGACCAGCCGTTCATCGGAGAGCTACCGGCTACGAGGTCCCATGGCAGATCTCGTCGGGCTCCGGTGGAATCGGGGCATTGAGGAAGGAATCGACGGGGAAAACTTAGGGGAAAGGACCCTGAGCTCACAGGGAGTGCAGAGGCGTCGAGAGTGGGCGCGGGGATGGCCCGAGGAGGGAGAACGACGGCGGCAAGCTGTGGTGACCCGAGGAAGAAGACGATGGCTTCACGGTGTTTCAGAGCTTCTCGGCGTCGTGCAATTAGCTGGAGAGCTTCAGGGGATCACGGCGAAGCTGTTGCACGGCTCAGGAGAGAGGGGGAAGGGCAGGAGTGACGGTGAGCTCGAGCTCAAGCTTCGGTCATGGTGGCCGAGAGAGAGAGAGAACAGGGGGGAATGAGGAGGGTATGAGCACGGGGAGGCCTCGGGGAGCTTATCCCCGTTCGCGCCAGCGAGACGCGGCGGCCAGGCAGGCAGGCACCTGCGTGGGCACGTCGGGGAACGCGGCGGCCACCTCATGCTCCGACTGGAAGGAGGAAGACGATAGGAGCTAGGTGGGCTGGGCCTCAGGTGAGCGACAGGTAAGCTTTTTGCATTTCTTTTTTTTTCTGTTTTCTATTTATTCTTTCTGACATTTGTTTTGTTTTATTTTTGGCTCCAAACTATTCCTAAAATAGTTTGAAAAATACTAGGGTGTTAGTTGGAATATTTCCAACCACTCATAAAGTTTTCAACATTTTTGGAAACTTTGAATTATTTGAAATCAAATATATAATTGATTTCAGTAGCTTTTAGCTTAAATTTAAAATGCCAAAAGTAGTTTGAAAATAAGTTTCACCTCTGATATTTTGTTTTCTATATTTATCAGAAAAGATGAACTTTTCTAATGGCCATTTTGGATTCATTGATTTTTGACAATAGTTGGATTTCTTTTGAATAAGAAGTGGCTAGGGTTTTGCTTTGAATTTCACCACTTCCTTTGGGTTCATTTCCATTTCTTGGATGCAATGAAAGAAGACATGAGCACAAGTTGTTAAATCCTAACAGGGAATCCAGGGATGTGACATCAACATTTTCAAGTCCACTAGCTTTAGCAATATGAGCATCAAGTAATTCATTCAATGGCACAATTTTAGTTACATAAAATAAAGAAGTAGTGCCATTATTAATTTCAGAAGTATCATCAAACAGTTCATGTGACATATCAGGACGAGCAACAGGCGGTGGTGTAACAAACTGATTCAAAATGGTAGATGAATCAAAAAGCAGAGCTAGATGGCAGTTCCTTACCTCCTCTGGTCCCAGAGGGGATGATCTTAGTTCGAGTATCTTTCAGATTTCCATAGTAGCAATTGGATATCCTCAAGTTAACACAATAAAGATAGATATGCTCCCCAGCAACGGCGCTAGAAGAAGGTCTCGATAACCCACAAGTATAGGGGGTCGCGACAGTCTTCGCGGGTAGTATTTCACCCCCAATTTATAGATTTCACAATAGGGGATCCAAAGAATATTTATAGGCCTGGTAATTGAGTTCTCAATTCAAACACACGTAGGATATCTCTCTACAGAAAAGGTTTAGTAGCATGGCAAATAATATTAGTAGTAGTAACAATGATAGAAGCAATTTTGGTAACAGCACTAATAGTAGCAATTGAGTGGCAGGTGTCATAGTAACATCACGAGTAGTAACTTAGCAAGATTCAGTATATATAAAGCATATGCACATGGATTAGAGATGGAAAGATGTGGATGGAATCAATCATGTAACAGTTACACACTAGAGCGACACAGAACTAGCTCAAATTCCTCAATATAATGTAGGCATATATTTCGTATATAGTCATACATGCTTGCGATAAGAACTTGCGTGAAATCTTTTGTCCTACCCTCCCGCGGTAGCGGGGTCCTATTAGAAACTTAGGGATATTAAGGCCTCCTTTCAATATAGAACCGATACATAGTGAATACATGAACTCATCATACTACCGCAATCGCCGGAAAGAATCCCAATTATTGTCACCTTGGGGTACGCAGATCAAGACACATAATAGGTGAATACAACTTGCAAGATAGGATCTAAACACTTTTCATATTCAGAGAGAAGATAAATTTTTTAGGACTGAATTCATGGCACTCAAGCCCTAGTGACAAGCATTTAGCATACCAAAGTCATAGCAACATCAATCTCAGAACATAATGGATACTATGGATCAAGCCCAATCAAACTTAATTCGATTACATGATCAATCTCATCCAAACTCATCACCATCCAACGAGCCTACTAAGTAATTTATCATTCCCGGTGGTGAGCATCATGGAATTGTTGATGAAGAAAGGTTGGTGATGACAGCAGCGACAAATGCCACTCTCCGGAGCCCCAAACAAACTCTAGATCAGCCCTCCCAAGGAAGAATAGGAGGTGGCAGCGGCTCCATCTCGTAAAATGTGATGAAATCTTCTCTTGGATTTTTCTTTGAAAACGTGAATTTATAGGACTAGAATTAGGGTTGGAGGAGCCACGTGGGCCCCACAAGCCATCACGGCACACCTTGTTGGCTTGTGGCCCATACGCAGCCCTCCTCCAGCGTACTTTTGCTCCATAATTCATTATATATTCTAGAAATAATTCCCAATTTTTTTTGTCCAATTCCAAGAACTTTTATTTTGGCACAAAAATAACACCTAGGTAGTTGTGGTGAAAACAACGTTAGTCCTGGTGAATCCCATTCAAATCATGCAAATTAGAGTCCAAAACTAGAGCAAAAGTGTTTGGAGAAGTAGATACATTGGAGACGTATTGGTAGGCTCTTGGGGATGTTGGGCGGCCTGGGCCTCATCCAGTAGACCTTGACAGCGCACAATCTCCTGCTTGTCACGCCCGTGGAACCGCTCCATCTCTTTATCTTCCCACTGGTAGTGAATTCCATGCATGACCTGCTCCCACAAGATATCACAATGCTATTGTTCTACTCCGTAGGGGATGTCATCTCCGCGGATGAGGTGCGTGAGCATGGCCACATAATAGTCGGTCAATGATACATCTCCAACGTATCTACAATTTTTGATGATTTCATGCTATTATCCTGTCAAACTTTGGATGTTTTGCATGACTTTTATATATTTTTTGGAACTAACTTATTAACTCAGTGCCAAGTGTTAGTTCCTATTTTTTCCATGTTTTTGACCCCTTTTAGAGGAGATTTTGAAATAGAGTCCAAACGGAAGAAAATCCCCGAAAAGATTTTTTCTGGAAGGGAAGATCGGGGAGCTTGGGAGCCAAGGCAAGGGAGCCCCAGGGGCCCCACAAGGCCCACCCCGCGGCCAGGGGGGAGGCCGGGCCATCCAGGATTGTGGGCCTCCTGAGCGTCCCCTCACCTAGGGGTTGCGCCTATAAATTCCCTAAAAATCGCAAAAAATCAGGAGATCATCGAAAGTACTTTTCCGTCGCCGCAAGCTTCTGTCTCTGCAAGATCCCATCTGGGGCACGTTCTGGTGCCCTGCCGGAGGGGATATTCGGACACGGAGGGCTTCTTCATCAACACCATGACCTCTCCGATGATGCGTGAGTAGTTCACCATAGACCTACGGGTCCACAGCTAGTAACTAGATGGCTTCTTCTCTCTCTTGGATCTTCAATACAAAGTTCTCCATGATCTTCATGGAGATCTATCCGATGTAATCTTCTTTTGCGGTGTGTTTGTCGAGATCCGATGAATTGTGGATTTATGATCAGATTATCTATGAATCTTATTTGAGTTTCTTCTGATCTCTCTTATGCATGATTTCATATCCTTGTAATTCTCTTCGAGTTGTGGGTTTTGTCCGGCCAACTAGATCTATGATTCTTGCAATGTGAGAAGTGCTTGGTTTTGGGTTCATACTGTGCGGTGACCTCACCCAGTGACAGAAGGGGGAGGGAGGCACGCGTCGTGTTGTTGCATCAAGGGTAAAAAGATGGGGTTTTCATCATTGGTTTGAGATTATCCCTCTACATCATGTTATCTTGCTTAAGGCGTTACTCTGTTCGTCATTGAACTCAATACACTAGATGCATGCTGGATAGCGGTCGATGTTTGCAGTAATAGTAGTAGATGTAGAAAGTATCGGTCTACTTGTCTCGGACGTGATGACTATATGTATGATCATTGCCTTAGATATCGTCATGACTTTGCGCGGTTCTATCAATTGCTCGACAGTAATTTATTCACCCACCGTGATATTTGCTTTTAAGAGAGAAGCCTCTAGTGAACACTATGCCCCCCAGGGTCTACTCCACACAGTATTTTCAGCATTACAGTTTTTACTACGTTGCACTTTCCGCCGCCAGATCTCACTTTGCAAACAATCTTGAAGGGATTGACAACCCCTTTGAAGCGTTGGGTGCAAGCTTGTTTGTGTTTGCGCATGTACTCTGGACTTGACGAGGCCCTCCTTCTGGATCGATACCTTGGTTCTCAAACTGAGGGAAATACTTACTGCTCCTGTGCTGCATCACCCTTTCCTCTTCAAGGGAAAAACCGACGCAAACCAGAGAAGTAACAAGAAGAATTCTTAAGCGCCAGGGAAGGACTTTTGTTGCCGCAGCAGAAGATTTTCTAGCGTTGTTGCCGGGGAGGAAGATCAAGTCAAGAACTCATCCACGTAAGTGTCGCAAACTCATCTCTTGCATTTACTTTGTTTGCAAGTTGCCTCTCATTTTCCTCTCCCCCACTTCACCAATTTGCCTTTTCGGTTGCCTTTTTCGTTCTCCTTTTCGTTCGCCCCTTTCTCTCACTTGCTTTCTGTTCGCTTGTGTGCCATGTGCCTTCAATATGCTTGCATCTTCGCTTGCTGAAAATCTAGTGATATGGATCCTCATCCACTTGCTAATCTCTTTAAGAGATCCAATTATGTTGATCCAATTGCTAGCGAGTTGAGTGCACTTGACTATCTTTATGGAGTTTTGCTTGAGATGCGTGAATCTGAAAATTGTGAGGAAGAAATTTGTGAAGTGATTCATGAGGGCTCCTTGGATGAAAAGCATGATTGCAATGGTTTCACTATAATCTCTATTAGTGAAAATCATGCTAAGAATATGCAAAACCCTAAGCTTGGGGATGCTAGTTTTGGTATGTCCACTACTTGTTGCAATGATCATGAGTGGGGCGATGATTTTTCTTATGATCTTGAAAATTTGTTTAAGCCTCATGATGAATATGATATTTTAAATATTATTGAAAGTGGGTTTGGAGAAGTCATGACTTTAGTTGATGATAATCCCACTATTTTTGAAGAGCGTCAACCTTGCATGCATGTGGATCATGAAAAGAATATCCTATTTGATAGTTACATTGTTGAATTCGAATATGATCCCACATGTAATTGCTATGAGAGAGGAAAATATTGTGGTAGAAACTTCTATGTTACCCAATTACGTCTCGTTATGAGGAGATTGCTATTGTCTCTATCTTCTTCCTTGCATATGGTAACTATTGGTTGTCTTGACAATCTGATTTCCTATAAAATGCCTATGCATAGGAAGTATGTTAGACTTAGATGTGATTTTCACATGCTTTATGATGCTCTCGTTGTGCTTCAATTCTTGTCTTTTGTGTGAGCATCATTGAATTATTAATGCCTAGCTAAGGGCGTTAAACAATAGCGCTTGTTGGGAGGCAACCCAATGAATTTATCTTTTTCATTCTATTTTGTTACGTCTACACCATCACAATTCTGTTTTGATTGTGTTTTTTGTGTTTATTTTTGTGTTTGAGCCAAGCAAAAACCTTTATGACTAGTCTTGGTAATGGTTGTTTGATCCTGCTGGAAAAAGACAGAAACTTTTCGCTCACGAGATGATTTTTCATTTTTATTCAGAGAGAGATTTTTAGTTTATTCTTTTTTCTGCTGGTTTATATGCTTTTTTCCCAGGCCGTCGTAATGTTTCAGAGTTTTTGAGGTACTAGAAGTATACGAAGTATACAAATTGCTACAGACTGGTCTGTTTTTGACAGATTCTGTTTTTGTTGAGTTGGTTGCTTGTTTTGATGAAACTATGGTTAGTATCGGGGGGTACTAGCCATGGAAAAGTGAGAATACAGTATCCCATCATCAATATAGATAGAATTCAAGTTTGCTATAGTACTAAAAGCAGTGGTAGTTTGTTTTCTTGTACTAATGTTATCACAAGTTTCTGTTTAAGTTTTGTGTTGTGAAGTTTTCATGTTTTGGGTGATGTTCTCATGGACAAAGAGATAAGGAGTGGAAAGAGCTCAATCTTGGGGATTCCCAAGGCATCCAAAGCCAAATTCAAGGACACCAAAAAGCCTAAGCTTGGGGATGCCCCGGGAAGGCATCCCCTCTTTCCTCTTCAATCCATCGGTAACATTACTTGGAGCTATATTTTGATTCACCACATGATATGTGTTTTTGCTTGGAGCGTCTTGTATCGTAGGATTATTTTACTTTTGTTGTGTCAAAATCATCCTTGATGCAAACCTTTTTGAGAGAGAGAGACATGCACTCATCGTGATTTTTGCTAGAATGCTCATAGTGCTTCACTTATATCTTTTGAGCTAGATACTTTTGCTCTATGTGCTTCACTTATATCTTTTAGAGCACGACGGTGCGTGATTTGTTAGTTGACTTATGCTATGAAAGTAGTCCCAAAAGTTATAGATACCCAAAGAGGATGCAAAAACCTCCAGCTTCATGTGCATTGAGTAGAAAGAGAAGTTTTGATTCCTCTCAAATAGTTTTGAGACATGGATTTGGTAATATTGAGAGTTATGTTAGTAGGGTGTTGTGAATCTAGAAATACTTGTGTTGAAGTTAATGATTCCTGTAGCATGCATGTATGGTGAACCGCTATGTTAGGAAGTCGGAGCATAATTGATCTATTGATTGTCATCCTTTGTGTTGAGGTCGGGATCGCGCGATGGTTTACACCTACCAACCCTTCCCCTCGGAGTATGCATTTAGCACTTTGTTTCGATTACTAATAAAAACTTTCGCAACAAGTATGTGAGTTCTTCATGACTAATGTGAGCCCATGGTATAGATTCACTTTCACCTTCCACCACTGCTAGCCTCTCTAGTGTCGCACAATTCCCGCCGGTGCACAAACCCACCAAATTCCTTCCTCAAAACAGCCACCATATCTACCTACTATGGCATTTTCATAGCCATTCCGAGATATATTGCCATGCAACTCCCACCATTCCGTCTCATGACTTGTGCCGTCACTCTCATATTGCCATTGCATGATCATAAGATAGCTAGCGAGATGTTTCAACGTCATACGCCATGCTAGATCGTTGCACTTGCACATCCCGGTACGCTGCCGGAGGCATTTCCTATGGAGTCATCATCATTGTGATCTTTGAGCTGTGAGTAAATAAAAGTGTGATGATCATCATTGTTAGAGCATTGTCCCATGTGAGGAAATAAAAAAAGGAGGCCAAAGAGCCCAAAAACAAAAGAAAAGAGAAAAGAAAAGAAAAAAAGAGGCCTAATAGCCCAAATGAAAAAAAGAGAGAAGGGACAATGCTACTATCTTTTTCCACACTTGTGCTTCATGATAGCACCATGTTCTTCATGATTGAGAGCTTCTTGCTTTGTCACTACCATATGCTGGTGGGAATCTTCATTATATAACATGGCTTGTATATTCCAATGATGGGCTTCCTCAAAATTGCCCTAGGTCTTCGTGAGCAAGCAAGTTGGATGCACACCCACTAGTTCTCCTTTTGAGCTTTCACATACTTATAGCTCTAGTGCATCTCTTGTATGTCAATCCCTACTCATTCACATTGATATCTATTAATGGGCATCTCCATAGCCTATTCATACGCCGAGTCAATGTGACCATCTCCTCCCTTTTTGTCTCACAACCACCACCACACTCTAATCCACCTATAGTGCTATATCCATGGCTTGTGCTCATGTATTGCGTGATAGTTATAAAAAGTTTGAGAAAGTAAGAGTGCGAAAACAACTACTTGGCCAATACCTGGGTTGTGCATGATTTACATTAGTTGTGTGAGGATGATGGAGCATAGCCAGACTATATGATTTTGTAGGGATAACTTTCTTTGGCCTTGTTATTTTGAAAGTTCATGATTACTTTGCTAGTTTGCTTGAAGTATTACTATTTTCATGTCAATAGCAAACTATTGTTTTGAATCTTACGGATCTGAACATTCATGCCACGTGAAAGAAGTTGCAAAGGAAAACTATGCTAGGTAGCATTCCACATCAAAAAATCATTTTTATCACTTCCCTACTCGAGGACGAGCAGGAGTTAAGCTTGGGGATGCTTGATACGTCTCCGACGTATCTATAATTTTTGATGGTTTCATGCTATTATCTTGTCAAACTTTGGATGTTTTGCATGCCTTTTATATATTTTTTGGAACTAACTTATTAACTCAGTGCCAAGTGCCAGTTCCTGTTTTTTTCCATGTTTTTGACCCCTTTCAGAGGAGATATTGAAACGGAGTCCAAACGGAAGAAAATCCCCGAAAAGATGTTTTCTAGAAGGGAAGAAGATCGAGGAGCTTGGGATCCATGGCAAGGGAGCCCCAGGGGCCCCACAAGCCCCCACCCCGTGGCCAGGAGGGGAGGTCGTGCCATCCAGGCTTGTGGGCCCCCTGAGCGTCCCCTGACCTAGGGGTTGCGCCTATAAATTCCCTAAAAATCCCAAAAAAATCAGGAGATCATCAAAAGTACTTTTCCGCCACCGCAATCCTCTGTCTCCGCAAGATCCCATCTGGGGCATGTTCTGGTGCCCTGCCGGAATGGGCGATTCGGACACGGAGGGCTTCTTCATCAACAATATGACCTCTCCCATGATGCGTGAGTAGTTCACCATAGACCTACAGGTCCACAACAAGTAACTAGATGGCTTCTTCTCTCTCTTGGATCTTCAATACAAAGTTCTCCATGATCTTCATGGAGATCTATCTGATGTAATCTTCTTTTGCGGTGTGTTTGTCGATATCCGATGAATTGTGGATTTATGATCAGATTATCTATGAATCTTATTTGAGTTTCTTCTGATCTCTCTTATGCATGATTTCACATCCTTGTAATTCTCTTCAAGTTTGGGTTTTGTCTGGCCAACTAGATCTACGATTCTTGCAATGGGAGAAGTGCTTGGTCTTGGGTTCATACCGTGCGGTGACCTCACTCAGTGACAGAAGGGGTAGCGATACACGCATCATGTTGTTGCCATCAAGGGTAAAAATATGGGGTTTTCATCATAGGTTTGAGATTATCCCTCTACATCATGTCATCTTGCTTAAGGCGTTACTTTGTTTGTCATGAACTCAATACAATAGATGCATGCTGGATAGCGGTCGATGTGTGGAGTAATAGTAGTAGATGCAGAAAGTATCGGTCTACTTGTCTCGGACGTGATGCCTATATGTATGATCATTGCCTTAGATATCGTCATGACTTTGCGCGGTTCTATCAATTGCTCGATAGTAATTTATTCACCCACCGTGATATTTGCTATTATGAGAGAAGCCTCTAGTGAACACTATGGCCCCGAGGGTCTACTCCACACCATATTTTCAGCCTTACACTTTTTACTTCGTTGCACTTTCCGCCGTCAGATCTCACTTTGCAAACAATCTTGAAGGGATTGACAACCCCTTTGAAGCGTTGGATGAAAGCATGTTTGTGTTTGCGCAGGTACTCTGGACTTGACGAGGCCCTGCTTCTGGATCGATACCTTTGTTCTCAAACTGAGGGAAATACTTACTGCTCCTGTGCTGCATCACCCTTTCCTCTTCAAGG
This sequence comes from Hordeum vulgare subsp. vulgare, assembly GCF_904849725.1. Classification (NCBI taxonomy): domain Eukaryota; kingdom Viridiplantae; phylum Streptophyta; class Magnoliopsida; order Poales; family Poaceae; genus Hordeum; species Hordeum vulgare. The sequence goes on along the minus strand of NC_058519.1, from coordinate 237,740,427 downwards.
GAAAAACCGACACAAACCAGAGAAGTAACAAGAAGAATTCCTAAGCGCCAGGGAAGGACTTTTGTTGCCGCAGCAGTCAACGATGACACAGCGAGGGTGAGCATGACAAAGCTACCCATATACCCGCTCAGCAATTAATTGCATATGGTTTTTTCCCATTCTTGACGGGGCCTTGGGCTGTTGAAGGGCACCGATGATGAAGGCTCTTATGGTGGGTCCTCAATCATGCAAACAAGCATCTCTGGATCTTGTGCATGGTGGGTGGCAAGCAACTCTTCATACTTCTCCTATAATAAAACCAATACACGCCCAATGAATTGCACATTGAGATCGGTGCCAATCGGCCAAGGTGCCACCGAATCATTCTCCTCGTTTAAGATCATATCCAAGAAGGGTCGAGGGTTATTGTTGGCCTCCAAGCTTTGGTTGCCTCGCAAGGCGCTGATGTCGACCTCCGACCTTTGGTTTCCTTGCAAGGGGTCGTCGTCGACCTCCGAACTTTGGTTGCCAAGCAAGGGGCCGACATCGACCTCCGAGCTTTGGTTGCCTACAAGGGGCTTCTGTCAACCTCTGAGCTTTGCTCGCCTAACATTCTTGGAATTATTAATGGAAGATAGGCATGGACTAGATCTGCACATAGTGTCACCGCATTGCCACAAGGGTCATATGGAGCTAGCCACTCGCTCGTGGTGGGAAACCGACGGAGGAAGAGGCAGGAAGAGTTGGTGTGGATTACAGGACACGCGTATAACCCCATTGATTTCTCGAGTGGGGCATCTCTGTTCGTAGGTACTAGGTGATGCATGCCATCACTAGTTGTACACGGGCCGGTTTCAGGGTTTCTCCTAGTTTATATGCATGTAAATAATTTATTGAGGTAGTAGGTTATGTAAATGCATGTTTAATTTTGTTATGCATCTTGTATTATTTTTTCGCAAATACACAAAGCTTGCATACAATTGCATTGGTTATGCAACTTGTATTTGTAAGAATTTATCTTCTTGTTCTGTATAGAGCAAATCACATCGTGAAAGATTAAACCAACAAACACGACGATGATGATTTCAACAATCACATACAAGTGTTGAACAACAAGCATTTTCCCACACCACACAAGGCTTATTAGCAAAATTTGTATTAACTATTATCGGTCTTCACACACAATTCAGATAACTGAGATGTTTGACCGTTATCACACACATCTTATTACGCCAAATCATTTCTGTTATTTCGGCTCATCGCGCACAGTTCATCCGAGTGACATGTATGTTGTATATCGCACACATCTTGATCTGAGCAACAATTTGTGTTATTTTGGCTAGTCGCAAATAGTTCATCTAGGCAACGTGTTTCTTGTCTATCGCGCACATGTTGATATGGGTCATTTTTTGTGTTATTTTATGTCATTGCAAACAGTTCCTCCGGCTGACATGTATGCCATCTATTGCACACATGATCATTTGGACAATCGTTTGTGTTCTTCTTGATCAGCGCAAATAGTTTACCCAGGTCAATTGTATGTCGTACATTGCACACACCTATATTAAGTTAACTGTTTGTGTTATTTGGGTCTATCACAAACAGTCTGCACGGGTCAACTTTCTGGCATAGATTGCACACGAATGTTCGTGTTATTAGCGATGGAGCTTAAACAATATTGTTTGCGATTCATGGATCACACACAATTTCATGGAAGGGTGTGTCATTGATGTGTCGTCTTTGGACCATCGTGCAGTAGTGTGATACACATCAGTCAACCCTAATGTCAGCTAGATACTCCAATGTCACCACAAGTATATGTGTGTTAATTATTCGACATGCAACAAACAAGTTCGGAATCATCATATTCAATCTAACACAATGAACTTCAAAGAGTACCCAAATATTTCTATCACGGAAAGTAGGATGGAAACTTATATCAACCCATGTGCATAGATTCCCCAATGTCATAGGAACCGGCAAGTTGATTCCATAACATATATCAAGTGAATCAATAGAATACCCCATTGTCACCACGGGTATCCACATTCAATACATACATCAAGCATTCTCAAGCCCAAAGTATTTAATGCAATATAACGAAATCTCGAAGGGGAAGATTTAATTCATCACATAAATATCACAAGCAAAGAACACCATATGATCCAACTATATTAACAAGGCTCGTGATACATCAAGATCGGGATTTCAAGAACACGAGAGCGAGAGAGATATAAAACACATAGATACTGGTACATACCCTTAGTCTCGAGGGTGAACTAATACCACCTTGTCATGGAGACCACCGGGATGACGAAGATGACCTCCAGTGATGATTTCCCCGTCTAACTGGTGCTGGAACAGGGCTTCGGATGAGATTTCTTCGGTACAGAGGCTTGCGGTGGTGAAGCAGAACTTTTAGGTCAACTTCTGGGGGGTTTGGGATATATAGGATTTTTCACCATTGTAATCACGCTAAACGGAACCATAGGGTGGTCCCAAGCCATCATGGTGTGCCTAGGGGGTCTTCGCGCCCGGCTTGGGGCCACCTGCCCCCCTGTGGGTTTTTGCTCCAATATTTCTAATTTGTTCCAAAAAACTTCAAAAAGTTTCGGGTGATTTCGATATTTTTATTTTCTTCACAAAAACAACACCACGATAATTATGCTCAACAAAGCATTAGGCGGGGTTAATTCTGACTAAATCATATAAAGTGCATCTAAATCATATAAAAATATTGTAAACATAGGTAAATATTTCATGAATACTTCATAAATTATCGATACGTTGGAGGCGTATCAACATCCCCAAGCTTTATTTCTACTCGTCCTTGAGTAGGTAAATGATAAAAGAAGTAATTTATGAAGTGTGAATTATACCATAGTATATAAGTTTGATCAATGATAATTCCAATTTTTCTAGCATCATAACCGACAACTATTTCTCATAAAAGTGATCATGTTAGAATAGCAATTAATTCACATGTCATGGTTCAAACAATGCATTCTCTTGAAACTTAACAACCTATATTCTTAGTCGTCAAACAATTTCAATGCATCTTATTTTCAGCAAAGTCTAAGTATGATCTCCGCATACTCAATTATCATATAGTATTCTATGAATGCTAATACTCAAGCATATTTTTACAACAAACAACATACATCGAACAAATAGAAAGATAGGGGCTTAATGTTTCGTCTCCCAACACACTTATCATAAAGATAATTGTGAACAATAATGAATGATGATCAAATATATTTGACTATACATATATATGCCTGGATCTTTCCTCACCACATGATGCTTGACAAATAATAGATTGAGGTTGGAATAAGAAGTTGACTCAACATCAAAAGTAAAAAACCTAAACGCAAAAGAGTGTCCCCTCGCAGAGGTAATCAGGGATTTGCAGAGGTGCAAGAGCTCATTGCTTAAAACAGAGATGAATATATTTTGGGTGGTGTGCCTTTCGTGTCAATATTATGACAAGGGATTTCAATATCTTCCATGTTAATCACATTATTGGCGGTTCCCAACTAGAATTGAAATTTTACTCCCCCTCAACCATTCAAACATATTCCATGGCTAACCGTCTCCACGGGTGCCCTCCAAACAACCAACTTTCTAAGGGGAGTTCTTGTTCATTTATTTTTGTATTATGCAGGACAAGGAATCCTTTTTACCAGCCTCTCTCTTGCAATGGAAAGTGAATAAACACTCATCATGAGAGTAACCCGCTTAACATGGAACATATTGACCGCCCTGATCGCTCCATGAGCGGTAGAGGTACACAAAATGGATGTTTATTTGATGGATTTAGAACTGGCTCATGCATATTTACTTGGAATGTACCATATATAGGTTGGTATGGTGGACTCTCATGGAAGAAACTTGGCTCGAGGATTTGGATGCACAAGTAGTATCTCTACTTAGTTTGAAGTTTTGGCTAGCAAAAGGTTCTAACCAAGCACCACATGTTGGAGGATCCATAATAATATAATTTCTATGCAAATATACCCAAATATAACCATTTGTTTTTCTTCCTTGTGCAACTTCAACAATATAATCAAAGTTGAATACAATTAATGGGTATTCACAATCATAAAATATGTCCAAGATAACATATTTGTATGTGAAAGTTATCTTTCTTATACTAATCATTCAGGAATTATTTTCAAACTTCAATAGATTTTAGTTTATAAACCAAGTGTGAAAATACTACTAAGCATAAAGAACATTTATAATTTCAGATTTATGGTATTTCGTTCATTCACAATTTACTCTTAAGATATAAGTGAAGCATAAGAGTAAACATCAAACTACTCTCAAAAGATATAAGTGAAGAACAATGAGTAGTCAAATAATCTAGAAGCCATGTGTGGAATCAATATCTCATAAACTTACATATATTAGATTTACTTGAATCAACAAAGAAAACAAATTACACTCCAAGAATAGCTCATATCATGTGAACCAATAAAAACTTAGGATCAACATAGGCTAACCAATATTTGTTGACGAAGAGAGGAAGGATGCATAGCATCCCCAAGCTTAGATGCTTCAAAATTTCTTGTAATATTGACTTGGGGAGCCTTGGGAATCCCCAATCTTGAGCTTTTGTGTCTTGTTCAACCCTCTCCTATCCCGGTTTCACTGAATTCTCAAAAACATTATCCAAACAAAACTTGAAAAGAACTCGTGAGATAGACTAGTAGACATAGGAATAAATCAAAACTTTATGTACTGCCAAGACAGATTTCATAATAATTTTCAAACATTATTTGTTGTATAATATCATTTCCACAATTTATATCTACCAATATAAGCCATGAAAACTCTAGGATAAGAAGATAACAAAAGTATGACAAAAATTTCTCGAAACAGAATAGTCTGTAGCAATTCATTTCAAAAGTGTACTTCTGTAACTCCAAAAATTCTGAAAATTTAGGAAGGGATATATAATTTTTATTAAATTACTTTGTACAAATTTCAGAAACTTTCCACGTTCTAGTAAAATTTCATAATTAAAATACTACAAGAAATGTTTCTGTTTTTGTGCAACACACATCACACATGCAATTCAAGCATTCTAAAGGAAATTCTTGGAATTTTTTATTGAAAGACATGATTATAAATAACATAAATAAAAAAACAAATACTAACAAAATAAAATTACCATCCAAGCAAAACACATATCATGTGATGATTAAAAATATAGCTCCAAGTAAGATATACTGATAGTGTTGAAGACGAAAGAGTGGATGCCTTTCGGGGCATCCCCAAGCTTAGACATTTGAGTATTCCTTGTATATTGCCTTGGGGTAACTTACTAATACCCAAGCTTACGGTCTTGCTGCTCCTTATTCTCCTAATATCGATATCTCACCCAAAACGTGAAAACTTTAATCACACAAAACTTAACGGAACTTTGTGACATGGGTTAGTGTAATAAAGATAGATCATTCACTTAGTAACTCTCAAGACAAGATTCATAATTGTTATCACATAATTACTAATGTATTATATAATTCCCATAATTTATAAGCTATGGAAATGCTAAAACAAGCAAACTATGCATGCAAAACAGAATTTGTCAAGAACAGATCATTTTATAAAGATCGAAACTAAGAAAATACTTACCTAAAAATTAGAACAGTGTAGATAATTTGCATAGAATTACTGTGTAATAATTTCAGAATGTTTTATCTCTCCAGTAAAATCACATAATTCATATATTGGACGCATAAGTTTTCTTTTTGCAAACAATCAAGTCAACATGTATCCACACTATCCCAAAGGCTTTACTTGGAACATTATTGAATAAAAAGACACAAAACATGATTACTATAGTAGCTTAATCGTGTTAACAAACAAAAACAATAATCAAAGATATTAGGTTGTCTCCCAACAAGCGCTTTTCTTTAATGCCTTTTAGCTAGGCATGATGATTTCAATGATGCTCTCATAAGAATAGTAATTGAAACATGCAAGAGAGCGTCATGAAGCACATGGCAAGCACATTTAAGTCTAACCCACTTCCTATTCATAGGTATTTTTCAAGAAAACAATTTATTGTAACAAGAATCAACTTGCATAGGAAGGAAAAACAAGCATGAGTTCAAAACTTTGAACACATACGGAGGAAATTTGATATTATTGCAATACATGAAAGCATATGTTACTCACTCGTAATAATTTCCAATAGCATCATGATGGCACTCAACAATATAACTACCACATAAATCATTATATTCATGATTCACAAGTATAGAGAATTTATTACTTTCCCCCACAAGCAAACTTCTCATACATAATAGTGGGAGTATCATAAGAGACTCAAATACTATAAATTGTTTCCACACTAAAAGAGTAATGTTCAGAAAAAGGCAATTCATAATTATGGCAAGTTTTACAATAATAATCATTACTACTTTTCATAACCTAAGTATCATCACAATAATCATCATAAATAGGAGGCATGCAGTCATCATAAAAAAATTGAACATTTGAAGTAGGGGGCTAAGAAGATCATCTTCATTAAGCATAGCATCCCCAAGCTTGGGGAAAACATTAATTGCATCAAATATATTCTTGAACATGTCATTCTCATCAAGCATAGCACCCCCAATCTTGGTACAAACATTAATTTCAACAAATTATTTCTAAAAAATGTAGCATCCCCAAGCTTGTGGGTTTGCATATCATTAGCATAATCCCTCTTATAATTAATAGTAAGAATGACACCAATATTATAACAATTATTATCATCATAATTTTCCAAGTTGGTTCCAAAAATATTTTTGAGATTATAAGAAGTATCATTATCTTCCCAATCATAACTATGATGACAATTAATAGGCATAGCAACATCATCAAGTGTATCATAACCCTGAATACTATAGGATTCATTCTCGTTAATTTGGATATATACATTTTGCCCTTTAATTTTCCTTGTTTTCCTCTAATCCACCATATCACGAGTGGATTTAATCAATTTTTCCGAGCTTCTTATGAATGAGGTTGGTTGGATAGGAAGCTCCTTTTTGTAACATGTTTCATTGCGAGAGACAATAGGAGGGAAAGTGGAAATATTTACCCTTTCATTAGTAGTCCTTTTATATTTTATTGGTTTTCCCGTCTTCCTATAGTTGGCAATATAAGCATTCTCATTGCAATTTACTAAGAAAAACATAATAGTTCATGTAGACTAGTTTCAAAATAGTCTGTGAATAAGAATGCGTCAAACCAACTATTTTTTCTGTCAATTCTTCACACCCCAAAAATAAACAAAGTTCATTGCAAAGTTCAAGGGTGATCAACTTATTACAATATTTGGTCACGATGCAATCATGAAAAAGTATGCATTGAAAATTAAGATAATGAACCCTCTTGCAAAGTTCACAAGTAACGGGATCAAGAGCGCATAATTTCATAGAAACTTCATCTATCCCTTTAAGCCACAAATTGTTTTTATCATGTTTATGCTTCTTATAAAATCTATCATCCCTATAAACCATGACTTCATAAGTTGTATTCACTCCACAAAAATTGGCATGCTTATACAAAATATTTTTATCTTGACTACTGCAATCATGATTAGTATCATGGATATTCAAGGAATTCAGACTAACAAAATTTCTATAATGCTCGTCATTCAAGGATTTATTACCAAACATTTCATTAAACTCTTCTTCTAACACTTTGGCACAATTTTCCGAACCATCTTTTTCAGGAAAGACATTATAAAGACGGGGCATTTGAGGCCACCTCAATTCATTTTTTTGTTTTATGATATAAAACAAACTAGTGATAAACAGGAAACTAAATGATTTAGTTGCAAGATCTAAATATATACCTTCAAGCACGCACCACCCTGGCAATGGCACCAGAAAAGAGCTTGATGTCTACTATGCATCTTTATTCTTGTAGACGTTGTTGGGCCTCCAAGTGCAGAGTTTTGTTGGACAACAAAAAAATTCCCTCAAGTGGATGACCTAAGGTTTATCAATCTGTGGGAGGTGTAGGATGAAGATGGTCTCTTTCAAACAACCCTGCACTCAACTACAAGAAATCTATTGTGTCCCCAACACACCCAATACAATGATAAATTGTATGGGTGCACTAGTTCAACGAACATATGGTGGTACAAGTGTAGTATGGATAGTAGATATAGGTTTTTGTAATCTGAAAATATAAAAACATCAAGGTAACACGTAATAAAAGTGAGCATAAATGGTATTGCAATTCTTGGAAATAAGGGCTAGAGTTCATAATTTCAATAGTGTAATATCTTAACAATGCTAACATAATAGAATCATATGATCATCCCTGAATGTGTGTCAAAGAATCACTCCAAAGTTCATATCTAGTGGAGAACAAAACTGAAATGGTTGTAGGTAGTACAACCACCTCAAAGTTATTATTTCTGATCAACCTATTGAGCTATTCCTATAAGTGTCACAAACAGTCCTAGAGTTCGTACTAGAATAACACTATATGATACGCAACAATGAACCCTAACGTCACCTAGATACTATAATGTCACTGCAAGTATCCGTTGGTTAACTATTCGACATGCATCAAACAATTTCATATTCATCATATTTAATCCAACACAAAGAACTTCAAAAAGTACCCCAAGATTTCTATTAGAGAAAGTAGGATGAAAATGTACATCAACCCATGTGCATAGATCCCCCAATGTCAAGAGAATCCGCAAGTTGATTCCATAACATATATCAAGTGAATCGATACAATACCCCATTCTCACCACAGGTATCCACATGCTATACATACATCAAGTGTTCTCAAACCCAAAGTATTCAATCCAACATAAAGAAATCTCAAAGGGAAAGCTTCAATTCATCACATCAAGATAACAAGGGAAGAACACCATATGATCCTACTATATTAACAAGGATCATGATACATCAAGATCATGACATCTCTAGAACACGAGAGAGAGAGAGAGGGAGAGAGATCAAACACATATCTACTGGTACGTACCATCAATGCAAAGGGTGAACTACTCCCTCGTTATCATGGACACCGTCGAGATAATGAAAATGGCCTTCTATGATGATTGCCCCCTTCGACACGGTGCTGGACCAGGGCTCCCGATGAGATTTCTTTGGCACAAAGGCTTGCGGCGGCGGAGCGGAAGTTCTAGGTTAACTTTTGGGGTTTTTGGGATTTATAGAATTTTTCAGTGTTTGAATCACGCTAAACGGAGCCATGGGGTGGTTGCAAGCCATCACGGCGCACCAAGGGGAGATTGTGCCCTGTTGGCTTGGGGACAAATGGTGGCCCCCCTCCGGTGGTTCTTCGCTCAAATATTTATTATTTCTTCTAGAAAAATCATCAAAAGTTTCCGGGCGGTTCTGAAAACTTTTATTTTCTGCACAAAATCAACACCACAATAATTCTTCTCAAAACAACGTCAGTCCATGTTAGTTCACATTAAATCTTATAAAGTGCACAAAACCATATAAGAATATTGTAAACATAGGTAAATATGGCATGAATACTTAATAAAGTATTGATACTGGGAGACGTATCAGCCTCCACATCCATATAGTGGGTGAGGAGCCCATATTCGACAATGGGAGTCCCGAAACCAGCCCCAAATGACTAGGCAAGCCGCTCGGTTAGTGCTTGGACGGAAAAAACGCTACCTAATAGGGTGCCCCACTTCCATCCCAAACACATGGGCTTATCGGCAATCCCCATATCCATCCCAAATTTGGGGCGAATATGGGGATGCCCAGACATGTGTGTCACATCGGATCTGGCCGACCCTACACCACATAAATTTAATCCTATCTACACTCGAGTCGAAACCTTAGCAGCATTCCACTTCACTCCCCTTGCCTCCCACGCTACCAAGCTCCTCTTCGGCCATCTCTAGCATTCTCCTCCATGGAAGCTAGTAGATCCGACTCTGACATATCCCAATCCGAGGATTGGGAGCTCATCCCTTGTAGCCCCAAGGAGTAGATTGTCGTACAAATGTTGCTTTCCAACGCTCCCTAGAAGAGTGTGCCCTCGTGCAGTCTTCAGCAAGCCAGTGGAATGGGGATGGAGACGATATCCTATTCTTCACACATAAAACCCATTGGGGACCTGCTTTTTGACTGGGACACTACAGTCAACCTTAAAATATGCACAAACAAACTCGTGAAAACAAAAAAGCCCTCAAGAAAATATTAAACCTACCTGACATCGTCATCTCATTCACCACCATGACCAAGAATTTTGTACGACCTTGATCGGAATTAGCACGATAAGGGCAAAACCATGTATATATGTTGATTATCGTCTATCATATTATGTATATTTCCATTTGTTTATGGGGATGGGGACCCTAATGGGTCCCCGTTCCCAGGTTGGGCATGGATATGTGTAAATTTCATCCCTAGTCACCTAAAAAGGATGGGATATGTTAGAAGGGGTATAGAAGGAGGATTAATGTAAGGTGTTGGATGTATTTTTGAGCCTTGAGGGTGAGTATATATTGGGTACAAGAATTGGAGGGCAAGACACCTCCTAGAGATAAGATGGAAACGGTTCTATGTAATCCTGGAGAATCTCTAGATAGTAAATACATCTCTAACACCCCCCGACAGTCATAGCAGCAGCTTTGCAAACAACAGGAGCATCGTTGGTGGTTAGACTGGATAGAATAGCATTCCGCAAGCTGCCATCCTACCGCGTTTACAATGGAAGCATCATGCATGGTGTGACGTGCACACGCGTGGACTATAGAGGAACATGACGACTTGCTCAAGTGAGGTGATAGAGCTTTGTGCCATTGTCGAGGTAGCCGAGAGCATAGGGTGGTGTAGTTGTCGTTGAGGTAGCTGTGCAAAGAACGTCGTGGTCGATGTCGAATAGGAGTTGTAGGTGCCAAGGAAGTCATCATGGAGCCACGGCACAAGGAGGCACCGAGTTATTCATGGGCACAATGGTGTCGAAGTAGTGGTGCACCTGGGAATTAAAGACGTTGTTTACGAGTCATCGCACCAGGTTTGCCAAGCCCGGGGACATGTCATGGAGAAAGGCACACATCAGTGTTGTCAGCATCGTGCATGCATAGAGGGATGAAGTCAATGTTAATGAGGTGCTGCACCAAGCTTACCAGGCCCGAGGACATGTCGTGGACGAAGGCACGCCTCAGTGTTGTCAAAACCACGCGTACATAGCGAGAAACTAGCAAGACTTGTGTGCCATGTCGAGGGGGCTAGCAGAGTATGACTCGATGTTTGTTGCGGCGCCAATCGGCGTGAGGAAATATCACCTGCGGTGGTTGGAGTACGTGAAGTGGTCGAGGAAGATGACGGTGAGGCTAGCGATGATCTAGTGCTAGACGAAGATGAAGCGGTGGACAACGGCGACTGGGGATAGCAGCGATGGCTGATACGTCTCCGTCGTATCGATAATTTTTGATTGTTTCATGCCAATATTCTACAACTTTCATATACTTTTGGCAAATTTTTATACTATTTTTGGGACTAACATATTGATCCAGTGCCCAGTGCGAGTTCCTGTTTGTTGCATGTTTTTTGTTTCGTAGAATATCCATACAAAACGAAGTCCAAACGCAATAAAAATTTACGGGGATTTTTTTGGAATATTTATGATTTTTGGGAAGAAGAATCAACGCGAGACGGTGCATGGAGTGCCCACAAAGCCCACCAGCCGCGGCCAGTGGGTGGGCCCGTGGCTGGCAGGCTTGTGGCCACTCCTTAAGGCGTTTGGTGCCCTTCTTTCCCCGCAAGAAAGATAATATCCGGAAGAAAATCATGTTAAAATTTCAGCCCAATCGGAGTTACGGATCTCCGGGATTTTAAGAAACGGTGGAACGCAGAATCTGGGAGCGCAGAAACAGAAGGACACAGAGAGAGCGAGATCCAATCTCAGAGGGGCTCTCGACCCTCCGCCACCATGGAGACCATGGACCAGAGGGGAAACCCTTCTGCCTCTCTCCCAGCGGTGCCGGAACACCGCCCAGGACATCATCGTGTGACGGCGATCTACACCAACACCTCCGTCACATTCACCAACATCTCCATCATCCTCCCCCATCTATATTTAGCAGTTCACTCTCCCTCAACCCGTTGTACCCTCTACTTGAACATGGTGCTTTATGCTACATATTATTATCCAATGATGTGTTGCTATCCTATGATGTCTGAGTAGATTATCGTTGTCCTATCGGTGATTGATGAATTGCTATGTTTGGTTTAATTTGCTTGTGGTTATGTTACTTCCTTTGGTGCCTATCATATGATCGCGCGTGTAGATCACACCATAGGATTAGTTGTATGTTGATAGGACTATGTATTGGCAGGCTAGAGTGACAGAAGCTTCAAACCTAGCATAGAAATTGATGCATATGGGATTGAAGGGGGACCAATATATCTTATTGCTATGGTTGGCTTTTTCCTTAATGAACGTTAGTAGTTGCGGACACTTGCTAATAGTTCCAATCATAAGTGCATAGAATTCCAAGTAAGGGATGACATGCTAGCAGAGGTCTCTCCCACATGATACTTGCTATCGATCTAGTAACGTTGTTAATTTCTTAGGGACAATTCCGCAACTCGTACCACCACTTTTCCACACTTGTTAGACACTCGTAGTTGTTTCTTTATCTAACCAGCCCCAAGTTTTATTTATGTGTTCTTTACTTTCTTGCAAGGCTATCCTATCTCTCCTACAAAGTACTTCTAGTTTCATACTTGTTCTAGGTAAAGCGAACGTAAAGTGTGCGTAGAGTTGTATCGGTGGTAGATAGAACTTGAGGGAATATTTGTCCTACCTTTAGCTCCTTGTTGGGTTTGACATTCTTACTTATCGAGAAAGGCTACAATTAATCCCCTATAATTGTGGGTTATCAAGACCTTTTTCTGGCGCCGTTGCCGGGGAGCAATAGCGTGGGGTGAATATCCTCGTGTGTGCTTGTTTGCTTTATCACTAAGTAGATTTATTTTTTGTTCTAAGTTGTTCTCTATCTTTAGTTATGGATATGGAACACGAAATAAAAAAAATTAGGTGTACTTGCTACTCATGGAGATGGGGAACCTCCTAAAACCCTCGAGGCTCGTTATGTGGAAAATATTATGCACTTCTTTAATAATCCTAAGAAAGCCCCATTCAATTATATAATGGGATACACGTTGGATCAATGTGAATACTTTAGGGATTATCGCTTGACTGAAAAAGGGAAACTTTTATGGGATCATCCATTTCTTGAAATGGTATGCTTGGGAACTATGCAAGAGATATGGTGTTACTTGTTGCTCTAGGATGAAGGCTCCACACCTTCCCTTTTCTTGTGAATTTAATGATCATAGAACCTTGGCTTCTTATGCTATTGGTATATATGATTACTATGATGTGGAGCAAATAGAAGAGTTTGTTGCTTTTATGGGTGCTTATGAAATTGAGGCTGTGTTTAAAGGGTGTGATGATAATGATGATGCTCCTTACCGATCTGAAAATTTGGCCATGCTTCGTTATTGTTATACTAATTATGAATATAATGCCCATATTGAACGATTTAAGGAGAAATTCTATGCTGCCCAAGAAGAGACTATTATTTTGTTGGAAACTATGGAAGAACAAAATGTTGAAATTGTGAGCTCATTAGATGAAAAAGACGAAGAGGAGAGCGGAGAACAGAAGGAGGAAGAGCGGACTAGCTACCTGTGTCCATCTTCTAATGAGAGTAACTCTTCTACCCATACATTATTTAATTTCCCTTCGTTCTTACTGAAGGATGAATGCTATGATCCCTTGGATTCGTTTGAAATATCCCTTTTTGATGAACTTGATGCATGCTATGCTTGTGGCCATGTTGCCAATATGAATGATACTTATGAAGATGAGCTAGCTATAGTCCCTTATGTTAAACATGATGATTTTGATGAATATAATATGCATGTGCTTCCTGCTCCTACTTGCAGTTATTATGAGAGAGGAACTACATCTCCACCTCTCTATGTTTCCAATACGATAAAATTGCAAGAAACTGCTTATGCTATGTATTGGCCTTTACTTGGTGTGCATGAATTGTTCTTTTATGACATGCCAATGCATAGGAAGAGAGTTAGAATTTGTCATTGCTTGATATATGTTACCTTGAGCTCACTACTAAATTTCAAATCATTGCTAATTAAAATTGGCTTTGATATACCTTGGGATATGGGTGGATCCATTACTTGAGCACTTTATACCTAGCTTAATGGCTTTAAAGAAAGCGCTGCCTGGGAGACAACCCGAAAGTTTTAGAGAGTCATTTATTTGTGTTGAGTTCTTTTATTTAGTTTAAAAAACAAAAAAAATATAGAGGGGAACTTAAAACTTTTTCAAAAAGAGAAGCCATTGAAAGGTGATGCATTGCGGAAGTGAGGGTCGACCTTGAACACTTGTGTTCATGCTCATGGAAAAAATGTATAATTTTTCATGGAAGTTTATCACAAAAATAATTATCCCCTTGTACAATTCCTTTGTGTTTTGAAAAAATAATGTGCCAAGTAAAGCCTTTACGATTAGTTCGGGTGATAGTTGTTTGATCACGCTGAGAAAAGACAGAAACTTTATGCTCACGAAATTAATTTTCATTTTTATTATGGAAGAGATTTTCAGTTGATTCTTTTTGCTTCTGATTTATATGCAAATTTTCCAGATGTTCGTAACTTTTCAGATTTTTTGAGATATCAGAAGTATACGTAATATACAGATTACTACAGACTGTTCTGTTTTGGCAGATTCTGTTTTCTATGCATTGTTCTCTTATTTTGATGAATCTATGGGTAGTATCGGGGGGTATGAACAATGGTGAAGTTGGATTACAGTATATATAATGCTAATATGAATTTAGAATGAGTTCACAACATTACTTGAAGTGGTGATTTATTTTATTATACTAACGGATCTCATGAAGTTTTGTTGAGTTTTGTGTGATTGAAGTTTTCAAGTTTTGGGTGAGAGCACGGTGGATGAAGGAATAATGAGAGGCAAGAGCCTAAGCTTGGGGATGCCCGAGGCACCCCAAGGTAATATTCAAGGAAGACTCAAGCGTCTAAGCTTGGGGATGTCCCGGAAGGCATCCCCTCTTTCGTCTACAATCTATCGGTAATTTTACTCGGAGCTATATTTTAATTCGTCACATGATATGTGCAAATGCTTGGAGCGTCTTTTGTGTTTATTTTTCCTTTTTCTTTTATGCACCATGCTGGTATGAGATAGTCCTTGGATGGCTTTATAGAATGCTTCTTGGGCTTCACTTATATCTTTTGAAGTTTGGATTGCCTGTTTCCCTACACATAGAAAACCGCCATTTGTAGAATGCTCTTTTGCTTCGCTTATATTTGTTAGAGCGGGGCATATCTTTTGTACAAAGAATTAAACTCTCATGCTTCACTTATACCTATTTAGAGAGTTAACAGGAGTTAGTCATTCACATGGTTAGTCATAAAATCCTACATAAAACTTGTAGATCAGTGAATATGATATGTTTGATTCCTTGCAACAGTTTTGCGACATAAATATGTGATATTAGAGTCATGCTAGTGAGTAATTGTGCATTTTTAGAAATACTTGTGTTAAGGTTTGTGATTCCCGTAGCATGCACGTATGGTGAAATGTTATGTGATGAAGTCGGAGCATGATTTATTTATTGATTGTCATCCTTTTTGTGGAGGTCGGGATCGCGCGATGGTTAACTCCTACCAACCTTTCCCCTAGGAGCATGCGTGTAGTACCTTGTTTCGATGACTAATAGACTTCTGCAATAAGTATGTCAGTTCTTTATGACTAATGTTGAGTCCATGGATTATTCTCACTCTCACTCTTCCACCATTGCTAGCCTCTCTAGTACCGCGCAACTTTCGCCGGTGCATTACACCCACCATATAGCCTCTCTCAAAACAGCCAACATACCTACCTATTATGGCATTTTCATAGCCATTCCAAGATATATTGCCATGCAACTACCACCGTTCCGTCCCATGACATGTGCTACCACTTCCATATTGCCATTTCATGATCGTAAGATAGCTAGCATGATGTTTCCATGGCTTTTCCGTTTGTTGATGTCATTGCTATACTAGATCATTGTCACGGTACACTACCGAAGGCATTTCATATAGAGTCATCATTGCTCTAAGTATTGAGTTGTAAGTGTGATGATCATTATTAATAGAGCATTTTTCCATGTGAGGAAATAAAAAGGCCAGCGAAGCCCATTTACAAAAAAAGAGGCCAAAGATGCCCACAAAATAAATAAGAAAATATAAAAATATAAAAAAAGAGGCCAAAGAGCCCACAAAAAAATGAGAGAAAAGAGAGAAGGGACAATTGCTACTATCCTATTTCCACACTTGTGCTTCAAATAGCACTATGATCTTCATGATAGAGAGTCTCCTATGTTGTCACTTACATATACTAGTGGGAAATTTTCATTATATAGCTTGGCTTGTATATTCCAATGATGGGCTTCCTCAAAATTGCCCTAGGTCTTCGTGAGCAAGCAAGTTGGGTGCACACCCACTAGTTTCTTTTGTGAGCATTCACACTTATAAGCTCTAGTGCATCCGTTGTGTGGCAATCCCTACTCACTCACACTGATATGTACTGATGGGCATTTCCATAGCCCGTTGATACGCCTAGTTGATGTGAGACTATCTCCTCCTTTTTTTGTCTTCTCCACGACCACCATATTCTATTCCACCTATAGTGCTATGTCCATGGCTCAATCTCATGTATTGCTTGAAAGTTGAAAATGTTTGAGAACACTAAGGTATGAAACAATTGCTTGGCTAAAACCGGGGTTGTGCATCATTTAAATACGTTGTGTGGGGAAGATGGAGCATAGTTAGACTATATGATTTTGTAGAGATAACTTTCTTTGGCCATGATATTTTGAGAAGACATGATTGCTTTGTTAGTATGCTTGAAATATTATTGTCTTTACGTTAAATGATAGACTATTGCTTCGAATCACATGCCATGATGAGATTTTATGATCAAGATTATATGATCGAGCTGAGCGTATTCTTGATCAAGCTGAGCGTACCACTCAACATCGAAACCTCAAGTTTCTTAAAGTTCAATGGTCAAATCATTCTGAAAAGGAGCCAACATGGGAAAGAGAGGATCGTCTCCGACTTGAGTACCCCGTGCTATTCCTGACAACTTCCAAATCTCGGGACGAGATTCTTTTGAGTGGTGGTGAGTTGTCACATCCCTGGATTCCCTGTTAGGGTTTACCAACTTGTGCTCATATCTTCTTTCATTGCATTCAAGAAATGGAAATGGACCCAAAGGAAGTGGTGAAATTCAAAGCAAAACCCTAGCCACTTCTTATTCAAAAGAAATCCAACTATTGTCAAAAATCAATGAATCCAAAATGGCCATTAGAAAAGTTCATCTTTTCTGATAAACATAGAAAACAAAATATCAGAGGTGAAACTAATTTTCGAACTACCTTTGGCATTTTAAATTTAAGCTAAAAGCTATTGAAATCAATTATATATTTGATTTCAAACAATTCAAAGTGTCCAAAAATGTTGAAAACTTTATGAGTGGTTGGAAATATTCCAACTAACACCCTAGTATTTTTCAAACTATTTTAGGAATAGTTTGGAGCCAAAATAAGACAAAACAAATGTCAGAAAGAATAAACAGAAAACAGAAAAGAAGAAAAATGGAAAACACCTATCTAGCGCTCACCTGAAGCCCAGCCCACTTAGCCTATCGTCTTCCTCCTGCCAGTCGGAGCAGGAGGTGGCCGCCACGTTCCCGGCGTGCCCACGCAGCTGCGTGCCTCCCTGGCCGCCGCGTTGCGCTGGCGCGAACAGGGATAAGCTCCCTGAGGCCTCCTCGTGCTCATCCCCTCCTCATTCCCCCATGTTCTCTCTCTCTCTCGGCCGCCATGACCGAAGCTTGAGCTCGAGCTCGCCGTCGCTCCTGCCCCTCTCCCTCTCTCCTGGGCCGCGCAACAGCTTCTCTGTGATCCCCTGAAGCTCTCCAGCTAGTGGCGCTACGCCGAGAAGCTCTGAAACACCGTGAAGCCATCATCTTCTTCCTTGGGTCACCGGAGCTCGCCACCGTCGTTCTCCCTTCACTGGCCATCCCCGCGCCCACTCTTGACGCCTCTGCACTCCCCGTGAGCTCAGGGTCCTTTCCCCTAAGTTTTCCCCCTCGATCCCTTCCTCTAGGCCCCGATTCCACCAGAGCCCGATGAGATCCGACGCAGGACCTCGTCGCCGGTAGCTCTCCGGTGAACGGCTAGTCCATCTCAGGCCACCAATGGCTTTAGTGCGACGCGTAGGTGCTCTAGGAGCTTAGCCCCGCTCGTTTTGCCCTCGGTTTCGTCGATCCCAACATAGCCCGAGCTTCGGCCGCCGTCAAGATCGTCACCGGCGTCATCTCCGACCATTTTCACCCCTGCTGCATGCAAAACTGGAGCCGCGGGTGAAGTATCGTTCGTTTGTTGCCCTCCGCGTCAAGTTTGGTCATCGGAGATGCATTTCCGAGCCCCTCCGCCGTTCTGGTGGTCGCCGGAGGCTCACCGCCGGCGAGATCGACCTCGCCGCCGGTGGATCTGACCCCCCTGAGCCTATGACAGGTGCGGCCAGCCCCTGCCTAATTAAGTTTAGTAAAAGTAAAAATAACTTATTTAATTAACTTAATCAGACACTGACAGGTGGGTCCTACTCTTTTAATTAACTAATTAAGTTAAATCTAAATTAAAACTGGCCAGAGACACTAACCAGTGGGTCTCACTGTCCAGGTTTGACTTTCCACGGCCAGTTGGTCCTGCTGATGTCATGCTGATGCAATAAAAGCTTTTCTATTTAGAAATAATTCCAAAATAAGTTCAAAACTTTGGAAATTCTTAGAAAATTGAATATAACTCCAAATTTGACAAATAATATATGTAAATGGGTCAGAAAAATTCAAGGAATCCAATGGTGCTATTTGCATGCATGAAAAACAAAGTTATGAAACAGCATGAGGTCAAATCAGTTAAAATAATGTGATAAATTATAATTAAAATGATATTTGAATTATGATTTCAAATTAAGATCACCAAAAGGTTCTGTTGGTCATCTCAAACCATGCTACATTGCATTTCATGCATCATTTTGTTGCATATGTTTGATATTGATCGATTGTTGTTATTCCGATAGGCTCCGCCCCTCCGGATACGTCTGATTATCCGACTGACTGGTATCACCCCTCTGCTGAGCAACAAGGCAAGCAACCAATTTGATTATCCCGATAAATCCCATTTTCTCGCTCCTGCTCTTATTTATTGCATCAGGTCCAAATGCTTTCAATGCTTTTACCACGTTAGTTGAACCCACTTCCTTTGCATGACTTGTCCTTGTCACAGTAAATAGTTGAACCTTGCAACCTAGCATACCTGGTAGATGCTTGAGCCATGATGTGCCTTATCTTGCTATACATGCTATTCTTAGAGTTGGGTATGGTCTGTCATCTGGGGGATGAACAGGATCGTGAGAATGTGTTCAGTTGATAAAGGTCGTGTGTTGAACCTGATTTGGTAAAGGTACCGGTGAAAGGCTATGTAGGAGTACATGGCGGGTTGTTTCATTAGAACCGTCCTTAGTAACTGAGTTCCGTGTATGTAATCCAAGACTAGATACTACCACACGTTGGGATACTTAATTGACCCTCTCGACTTATTAATCGCTTAGTACTCGGTCCAGGAGTTGCAAGTAGTTTCTGGTGTTTATAGTCATGCTGGAGGCCGTACGTAGCGCCGACCTTAGACGTGGGCTATGATGCGGTAGGCAGTGGCACGGTGTACCAAGTGGCACCCGGATGGTGGGCTTGGGAACCCTGCACACATCGTTTGGGGCTGTGGCGGAAACCTCGGCCGGACTTCCGTGCGGGTTACCCTCAGATAGGCGATAGACCTGGACTAAGTATGAGCGTGGTTAACGGTCGTGGCCGACTCCCTCGCTGGGCTTCCGCTTGAAGGTTGTCGAGGTGCATGACGTGCACATGGCGATAAGTGGCGAGAGCGTGTGTGAAGAAGTACACCCCTGCAGGGTTGTGATCTATTCGAATAGCCGCGTCCGCGGATATGGACTACTTGGAAACATATGTTGTTCATAGATAACTACAATGGCTACTCATAAAATTGTCAAGATAAGAGTGAGCGTCATGGACGGCATTTCCGTAGGGATACAGAATGATTCCACGATGGAGTATTATTGTGGTGTTAGTGGACTCGTGTGCAAGAAACATAGTTGTCAAAACTATTTAAAAATGCAAGTTGTCTAGCCAAGAGTCAAATGCTAGCTTTCTGCATGAAACCCCACAACTCCTTGTTGATACATTGCATGAGTAGATAGTTTATCCTAAAGTCTTGCTGAGTACTTTTGTACTCACGTTTGCTTAATAATTTTTTCCAGAGGTTGTTAATGACCCTAATGGAGGGTTCTACCTAGACATCCACGACGACAAGTAGCTGGTATCCTAGCTACGATCGGGCCCTAGGATGGGTCTGTAGATAGTCAGGCCATGTGCCTTTGTCTTTCCATCTATCTGTACTCAAACAGTTTTACTCTTCCGCTGGCTTGTAAGACTTGTGTTTATGAAGTATGATGACGGGTCGTGAGGCCCCTATCTGTGTAATATTATATGTGAGGCTCTTCCGAGCCTTCTAAATAAAGTTTGTATGTTTATGGTTATGTTATGATGCCATCGATGTATCTATACATATCGGTATGCCATGCGTACGTGTGTTGTACTTGATATGTATGGGGTTCGAATACCTAGTCGTATGCCTTAGTAGCACTCCTTACGGGAAATGCCCCTTTGTGATTCCATCAAGCCATGGTAGTTCGCTACTCCTCCGGACACATTGGTTGACCGGCATGTGTCCTTCTTAGTTTCTGTGTCTGTCCCTTTGGGAAATGTCACGCGTATGTAATGGAGTCCTTGTAGCTTGCTACGACTCGTCTACATTCATTGATGACCGACACCTGCTTTGCTGGGTCATGTATGCCTGTCCCTGTATGGAACTGCCACTTTAGTTTATGACTAGTCATGTCGATCCGGGTTCTTTGACATTGGATTCCTAGCGACACAATCGCATACGCGAGTCAAAAGGCGCAAACGGTCCCAGCTAAGGTAAGGTTGCAGCCGTGGGGATAACCGTGCGTGAGACCGCAAAGAGATGCGATGTGTTATAGGCTGGATTCCTATGGCTTAGGACCGGGGTCCCGACAAATACTTCATAAATTATTGATACGTTGGAGACATATTAGCATCCCCAAGCTTAATTCCTACTCGTCCTCGAGTAAGTAAATGATAAAAGGAGTAATTTATGAAGTGTGAATGCTAGCATAGTGAGTAGTTTTGATCAATGATAATTCCAAACACTTATCATAGCATCATAACCATCACCTTTTTCTCATAAAAAATCATCATGATAGAGTAGCAATCAATTCACATGTCATGGTTCAAACAATGCATTCTCTTGAAACTTAACAACCCATGTTGTTTGTCATCAAGCAATCTGAAAGTATCATCAAGTCTAAGTAAGAGCCCCAGATAATCAAGTATCATATAATATTTTATGATTGCTAATACTCAAAGCATATTTTTAGAACAAACAACATCCATCGTATAGAGACAAAGATAGTGGCTTAATATTTCGCCTCCCAACATTTTATCATGAAGATAATTGTCAACAATAATGAATCATGATCAAATATATTTGACTGAATATATGTGTTTGGATCTTTCCCAACCAAGTAGTGCTTGCCAACTAATAGATTGAGGTTGGAATAGGAATTTGACTCAACATGAAACATGAAAGTAAATAGAGTGTCCCTTCATAGAGGGAAGCAGGGATTTGCATAGGTTCCACATCTCATAGTTTAAAGTAGAGATGAATATATTTTGGGTGGTGTGCTTTTCCTGTCAAAATCACAACACAGTATTTCAATATCTTTGATGCTAATCACATTATTGGTGGTTCCCAAACGACATTGAAATTTTACTCCCCTCCACCATTGAAACGCATTCTGTGGCTAACCGTATCCACGGGTGCCCTCCAAACAATTAACTTTCTAGGGAGATTTCTTGTTTATTTTTTATTTTATTATGCAAGACTGGGAATCTGTCAGAGGCCAAGTTTTCCTTGCTTGCCATTGCATTTCATGCATGCATTCAAATTGCATTGAATCAGGAAATGGAAGTGATCAAGCCAAATGAGTTGAAATTGACAAAAAGGCAATAAAAATATTACCTTAAAAGGAACAAGAAAAATGTTCCAAATATTTGGGAAAATAGGGACAGGGAATAAATTTGTCAAACCAAATTTCTAAGTCACGGGAACTTATGAAAAGGATTTTTGATTGGATTAAATAACTGTTTGGAATGGAGTTATTTTGTTTTCTTTTAAAATAAAAGTTTCAAAAATGTTGAAACTATTTTGTGGCATTTATTATTTTATTACTGTCAGATAAGACTATTTTAGGGTTTTATAAAATGATTAAATGTTTTATTAAAATCCTAAATCTAAATGCCAGAAAGAAATAAAACAAAAATAGGAAGAGAGAGAGAGAGAATTTACCTATCGCTCACCTGCTGGCCCAGCCCACCAGGGGGTCTCCCCTGTCGTCTTCCTCCTCGTGCCAGAAGGCAGAGGAGAAGGAAGGCATGGCGCGCCCCTAGCCACATCCTGCTTCGCGTGGAGCTCTCCCCTGCCTCCTCGCGCCAGCACGACCAGCTCTCCCTCTCCCTTATCTCCTCCCCATCTCCACGCGCAAAGAATCAAGCTCAAACGCCGTCAACTTCATCGTCGGCCGCCAAACCTCCCTGGTGTCGATTTGTCACAACCGGAGCTTCCCCGGCCTCTACGTGTGCGCAAACCGAACCCTGTGAGCCACCGGATTCACTTCCCCTCTCCTTGTCGAGCTCCCCTTCCTCTAACCTTGCTAGCCGCCGGAGCCGAAGCTCCTGCCGCCGGCCATGGCATCGCCGTGGCCAGTGCCAACTAGGGCCGCTACCGAGCACCTCTCTCTTCTCTCCGCGCTCGCAGGAAGCTGTAGCCGGCCTCAGATGCTTTCCCCGCATTCCCTAGCCTCGAGCCCGACTAAGCAGAGCTCCGGCCGCCGCGCACGCTCGTCACCGGCACCTTTTCCGGACACCTGAGCTCCTCCTGATGCCCCTGCCAGATCGGGCGCTTCGCCAGCGTCCCGTAGCTGCAACCGCGCTCGACTTGGACCTCTATAGCGCAAATTAGCTCAACTCCGGCGAGCCCTCCGCCGCGGCTCAGTCGCCGGCGACCACTCTCCGGTAGCCGTCGACGTGGCCGACCATTAGCGTGTAATTAACCTCCCCCCAGTCACTGCCACAGGGCCCCACGCCAGGTCAAACCCCAATTAGGGGCTGGTCAGCGCGGGGTCAGCCCCTAGGTCACTGAACAGTGGGCCCCACTGGTCAGCGTTTGACCTGGACCGGCTGGTTGACCTGCTGACGCAGGGATGACATTAGCCTGACGCAGTAATAGTTTTTTTCTGATTTTAATTAATTCCAGAATAATAGCAAAACTTGTAAAAATCATAGAAATTAAAATATAACTTGGATGGAAATAATTTATATATGAAAAAGGAACAGAAAAATCCAAAGAATCGGATTATGGCATTTTCATGTATGTTTGAAAAAGTTAACATCACCAAATAGGCAAAATGGTGAATAGGATAAATTTCATATTTAGTTTGGAGATGGAATTTGATACTTATTTGAATTCCACTTCAATTGTTATGACCAAACATTGGTCAATGCAAATCAGTACCTCAAAATACTAACTCCATTCATGTTGGAACAATTTTTTATGAGGATCAGGTCGAATCAATTATAAGGGTATTTGGAAAAATACCCGGCTTGAAGTGATGTTTGAATCCTAATTCAAACCAACTTCAACTTAAGAAATGATAGCCAGATTAGCCCTGCCACCTTTCATTTCATGTCTTGAGCATGCATCATATTGTTGCATTTCCGTGAAGTAATTGTTGTTCTTTCTTGTTTGACGATGTTGTTCCCTCTCGGTAAACGATGTTTCCGACGATGTGATCGTTGACATTTATGAAGACTCATTGCTATCTTCAGATGTGTCAGGCAAGCAAACCCCCTTGAGCATATTGATATAAACCCACTCTCTCGCTCCTGCTCTCTTTACTGCATTAGGACATACACGATTCAAGTGTACATGTTATCGGTAGTTGAACCCATTCCTCTCATTGACCTGATTTTGTCACAGTAAATAGTTGAAACCACTTAGCATGAGTAGCAACTTCTTGAGCCTTATTGTGCTTACTCATCCATGCTTGTTTACAATGCCTGCTATGCTTAGAGTCGTGTCGGGTCTGATCCATCTGGATGATTAATCGGAATGGTTGTGATCATGTTCTACAGGGTGAGAGTAAAAGTGTGAATCTGATTTGGTAAAGGTAGCGATGAGAGGCCATGTAGGAGTACATGGTGGGTTGTCTCATTGGGACCGTCCTTAAGAACTGAGTTCTGTGTATGTTATCCAAGACAAGATACCACCATGCATTGGGACTTGAAATATGACCCCGCTCGGCTTATTAATTCCCTAGATCCCTGTCCAGGAGTTGCAATTAGTTTCTGGTGTTTGTAGGAAAAGTGTTGGTGGACGTGTTTAGCTCTGCCCGACGGGGTAGGCTTCTCTGCGGTAGATACACAGTTGCACGGTGTACCAAGTGCCACCCGAATGGTGGGCTTGGGAACCCTGCGCAGATCGTTTGGGGCCGTAGAGGAAACCTCGGTCGGACTTCCTTGCGGGTTCAGTCTCAAATAGGCGATAAACCTGGACTAGGGTCTTGTGTGGTTAACGATCGTGGACGACACCCACGCCAGTGCTTCCGCTTGAAGGTTGCCGAGATGCATGACGTGGACATGGTGATAAGTGGTGGGAGCGTGTGTGAAGAAGTATACCACTTCAGGGTGATTCAATCTGTTCGAATAGCCGCGTCCTCGGATATGGACTACTTGGAAGCATTACGTGGTACATAGACAATTTAAATGGATACTCTAAAACATGCAAGATAAGTGTGAGTGCTATGTAAGGCCTTCTCGTAGGGAGACGAGAGTGGATCCATAGTGGTGTATTGAATTGGTGAATATGTGGACTCGTGTGCGCTATCCCACCTCAAAGAAAGAACTTGTAGTCGTAGTACAGGTTAACCAAGAGTCAAAGCTGGCTTGCTGCAATCAAACCCCACGAATCTTCCATTGAAACATGATGCTTATGTACATAGTTCTGATGTAAGTCTTGCTGAGTAACTTTGTACTCACGGTTGCTTTATTTATGTTTTGCAGAGAAGATTTAGTCTGATTAAAGGTTTCTACGCGATGTGTTCGATGTTGACCGGAATAGCTTGGGAATCCCAGACAGAGGTTTGGCTCCTTTGGTAGGGTCGTAGTAGCTTTTCAGGCTCTTCCATCCACTTATAGTAGATGTCTGTACCCAGACATGATTTGCTTCCGCTTGATGCGTGTATGACTTGAGTGCCGGGTCATGTGACCCCTGTTTGTAATATCATACTATGTTAACTCTTATGAGTTTTTAATAAATGCTTGAGTCATAGAGTTATGTTGTGATGCCATGTTGTATCTACACATATCGTGCATAATGTGTGTATGTTTGAAATGCATTATATGTGTGGGATTCGACACCTAGTTTTTTGCCTTTAGTAGTACTCTTTACAGGGAAATGCCTCTTTGTGTTTCCATCAGGCCTTGGTAGCTTGCTACTTCTCGGAACACATTGATTGACCGGCATGTACCTTCTTTGCTGCTGTGTCTGTCCCCTCAGGGAAATGTCACGCGGTGTAATGGAGTCCTTGTAGCTTTCTACGACTCGTCTACACACGCTGTTGATCGACACCTGCCTTGCTGGGTTATGTATGCATGTCCCTGTACGGATGTACTTCTTGGGTTTATAACTAGTCATGTCGACCCAGGTTCTTTGTCGTTTGAACGCTAGCAACATATTCATATACGTGAGCCAAAACACGTAAACGGTCCCGGCCAAGGTAAGGTGGCAGACGTGGAGTTTACCGTGCGTGAGGCCGCAAAGTGATGTGATGTGTTACAGGCTGGGTTCTTATGACTTAGGATCAGGGTCCCGACAGCTTTGGTATCAGAGTTTGACTGCCTGTAGGATAACCAAGCCAAACTGGTCGATGTTGAGTCTAGCAACTCTTTAGTTATATAAGGGAATTGTTTGTGGAAGGGAATGTAAGGCTCTTTTTACTCCTTTCCTTGTGTCATTCTTATTCTGAGTCACCCTCTTCTTTAATCTATGGGATTTAAGAATTAGGCTTTCTCATCTATTCATTAGGATGACGAGTTACTATGCTAGAGACTTATAGAAAAGTTATCGTCTTCCTGGATTAGTGTTTCCATAAGAATTCAATTGTTATGTTGTTAGTTTTCTTGCTGGTTGCCTCATATTTCATGCCCGTACAGCCGTTATGTTGTCCGAGTTTTCCAAAGTCCCTAAATAATCTGTTGCAATTGCAACTTCCTTCCTCTTATTTCTAATGTCTTTTGGCCAGACAAAGCACACTAATCACTGTGTTGAGGTACTCTATTACCTCGACGTTTTGTTGAAGTATTAGGAAACCATGTTACTTCGAAAACTACCCAATAGTCTAGATGTATGCTATGTCTTCCAGTGTGATAGTTCTGGCCATCATTTTCAAAAATATCTCGTGTTGTTATTTAGTTTTTAGGTATTCTATTTCCTGGGTCATTGAATCCAAGGATCATTCTGCTAATCTCTGTTGATAGTGTTGCTAGTTCCTTTAGAATGATTAGTAACCTTGTTGTAGTCCTCAAGGTGCGTGGTATATCATTCTTCCAATACCATGGACCATCTCTGTCAAAAGTTCTTCGTGAACTAAAGATCATAATAAGAGTGCTCGTGATGAGTTCTCCACTCCATAATGTGACTCTGTCAACTCCGCCTTTCTGCATGGGTTATCTGGGAGAATTATGTTGAACTCGTTTGACATGCTAATCTATGCATCTACAACTCAGAAAATAATGTGCTTTTGAGTTGCCCCTCTTTAGTTGGATTCTGACGTTCATCTATGAGAGGATAGTTAAGAGTAGTTGTGCATCCATGTCATCGATGCCTATTATTCTTTTAGTCTGTCAAGCCATTCTATCTCAGAATGACCGGGAGAAGCAAACTCCAGTACCTCATTCATTTCTTGGATTGGGTCAAAGTAGTTGTACTCTGCAGATCAAAATGCCAACCCAGCTTTTGTTATGTTCTATCTTGGAGTATTACCCTCTTGTTGTCAAGAATGTTGTGAGAATTGCACCATCTCTTAGGAACTCTTGATGTAGTGATACTTCTCGCTATCATTGTTCATCCCTTGGTTTTCCTCTTGGTTGTAACCGGAATATCGACAAGTGAACCATGATGTGTGAAATCAATACTCCTAGCAATGACATTGTTTAGTAGTTAATGGACAATAAATTCACTCTTATGGTGATGATGATTGAATCGTCATCCTAAGATTGACCGTGCTACCTAGTCCATGTTTCATGGTGCACTTTTCGATCAATGGGTTAGGATTATATCAATCCTTCGCTCTTTGATCACATCATCTTGCCCTGAAAAGCGAGATTGTTCCCGAGCTTAATAATATATAGGTGGTTCGTGATTTTCTGAATATCTTCTCGGAATTATTACCAGGTTGTTTCCTGACTGTTATGATAGAGCTCGTGATCAAGTTGGTTTTTCTATAAACCAACCCCTTCTCCAAGAATCTGTATTGGATTCCCCGAGCTAGTTGGTTAAGCTAAACAACAACTTAGAGAGTTGGAAGATAAAAGCTTCGCCTAAACTTAGCTCATTTAAAAAGGATATTTTTCCTGTTGTAAGAGTCTTGAAGAAATATGATATTGTCATAGGTTGATTCGTGTGATCAATTTTTGCATATTTTGATTTGAGTATGGGATATTCTCAAATCAAACTCAGAACCAAAGATTGTAGTAACGGTGTCTTACTCAGGGTTTCCCTTGAGTCTACACTATTGTATTCTTTGATCTGACCAATGCTATTATCTTGCTCACATAGTTGTGGAAATCCATTTATATGGGTATCTTGATGAATTGTTGTTGAGCCCATCGGCAACATTCTCATTTGTTCCATGATCTATGTTGGACAGTAAGCTAGTGCTGGAAACTTTGTAGACATTGTCTTCGTGCCTCGAGCACGAGGTATATGTTAGGTGTAAGAAGTGACTTCCTCTAATTCATGTGCATCTGATGCAAGTTTCCGCCGTGAATTCGAGAAAAGTTAATTTGTTTCTTCGGAATCATCCCAAGTTAATCATGCATGTGCGAAGTATTCTATGGTTTGATAGACTCATCATCTTCACTCCATATGTATCTCCTAGCACACCAAGCCACTGATTGATTTGTTCAAGGAAACGAAGTTAAGTGCCATTCTTGAAGGTACCAGACGGACTTGCACATGGCTTCGTTATCCGCAATAATGGTTCCCATCCAGAGCTCGGTAGTGTTTTGTTGTAAGACTTTTCATGTGGTCATCATTGTCTTGGGGAGTGTGGTCACATGTGTCTTGCAATCCGGCTCATGTTTTGGAGTTGTCTTCCATAGTTCATTTCCTGAGAATCCCGCAACGTTATCTCGTCAATTTGTGTTGCAACCCTTCTTTTCAGACATGCTGAGTTTGAAGCATCGTGTCACCAACCGCAGCTGAATCTCAGGCAGTTATAATGGTTGGAACTTTCCCAAGAATTATAATATTGGTCTCTATGTAACCCGGTAAAGTGGTGAAATGGCTAACACACCTAGCCGAAAGACCTGATATTATAATATCTTGCATCATTAATCTTAGCCATCTCCTCGTGAGGTTTTGTATGACTTATTTTGGAAGTTGTTCCTCATGGACTCCCTTTGATGCCCGAATTCCGACCTATATTTGATGTGCTAGATATAAAGCATGATCTATAATTGGGTTGTTCTAGTACATCAAGGAGAACATTAGAAGGGGAGTGCTAAATGTCTCCCGGTTGATCAACCAGATTTTGTTCCCTTGGCACAGCTAAGGTGAAATCTGAGGAAGTGTTGTCTTCCTTTGCATCTGCATCCTCCATCACTGTTCATCATGGTAGTATGTTGTGTCGCCAGGATCCTTGGCACGGATGTTGGTAAACCTTGATGAATATGGAAATGCTCAAGTTCTTGAGAGCACGCTCAGACACTAGGTTATATCCTAGGTAATAATTGGATTGTGCCTTCCGTTTGCCGAGTTGTTCAATAACTCTAGTTTCTTTCCAACCTGAGTATGCCATTCTTTCAACTTCCTTGAAACAATCATTTGTGAATTGTCTTCCCTGGTAGGAAGAGTTTGAATGATCTTAGGATCAAAAGTAATTCTTTTTGCCACTTAAGGGGAGTAACTCTAAGAGTCACCTTCCTAAGGTGTCCTATTGTGGTATGAAGGGTAACTTAATCCTCGCTACTTTGAAAGCTCGCCACCATCTGTTTTAAGCCTGGATTTGTTGCCTACCAATTGAACCTCTATCATATGTCTCATTTTCTCATCCGTGTTTTGGTGTTGTGTCTCAGCTCAAGGGACGTTCCTATGTCTCATTCTATGAGTTGATCTTGAGTTGCCCGATCTTTGAGGAGATCAAATCTTGTAGAGTCTTCCTGTTCTTTTGTCGTCGAGCTAGATGAAGATCTCAAAGGCAAAGATGTCAAGATCAACATTATGTGATGAATCAATATCCTCGAGAGGAGCAAATGGATCATGAAGATTGTGATAGTTTAGTGTCCCCTCTTCCTCTTCCCGACTACGCTTGACTCTCGGGACGAGATTCTTGTTTAGTGGGGGTGAGTTGTCACAACCCAAGTTGCCTTGCTTGCCATTGCATTTCATGCATGAAATCAAATTGCATTGAATCTGGAAATGGAAGTGATCAAGCCAAATGAGTTGAAATTGACAAAAAAGCAATAAAAATATTACCTTAAAAGGAACCAGAAAAATGTTCCCAATATTTGGGAAAATAGTGACAGGGAATAAATTTGTCAAACCAAATTTCTAAGTCACAGGAACTTATGAAAAGGATTTTTGATTGGATTAAATAACTGTTTGGAATGGAGTTATTTTGTTTTCTTTTAAAATAAAAGTTTCAAAAATGTTGAAACTATTTTGTGGCATTGATTATTTTTTACTCTCACATAATACTATTTTAGGGTTTTATAAAATGATTAAATGTTTTATTAAAATCCTAAATCTAAATGCTAGAAAGAAATAAAACAAAAATAGGAAAAGAGAGAGAGAGAATTTACGTGTCGCTCACCTGCTGGCCCAGCCCACCAGGGGGGTCTCCCCTGTCGTCTTCCTCCTCGTGCTAGAAGGCAGAGGAGAAGGAAGGCACGGCACACCCCTCGCCACCTCCTGCTTCGTGTGGAGCTCTCCCCTGCCTCCTCGCACCAGCACGACAAGCTCTCCCTCTCCCTTATCTCCTCCCCATCTCTACGCGCGAAGAATCGAGCTCAGACGCCCTGTCGCGCCACCATCCGCATCAACTTCATCGTCGGCCGCCGAACCTCCCCGACGTCGATTCGCCGCAACCGGAGCTTCCCCGGCCTCTACGTGTGCGCAAACCGAACCCTGTGAGCCACCAGATTCGCTCCCCCTCTCCGTGTCGAGCTCCCCTTCCTCTAACCTTGCTAGCCGCCAGAGCCGAAGCTCCTGCCACCGGCCATGGCGTCGCCGTGGCCAGTGCCACCTAGGGCCGCTACCGAGCACCTCTCTGTGCTCTCCGGGCTCGCAGGAAGTTGTAGCCGGCCTCAGATGCTTTCCCCGCGTTCCCTAGCCTCGATCCCGACTAAGCAGAGCTTTGGCCGCCACGCATGCTCGTCGCCGGCACCTTTTCCGACCACCTGAGCTCCTCCTGATGCCCGTGCCAGATCGGGCGCTTCGCTACCGTCCCGTAGCTGCAACTGTGCTCGATTTGGACCTCTGTAGCGCGAATTTGCTCAACTCCGGCGATCCAGGACAGGACCTTGTTGAGCTCGGCGCCGGAGATGCGGCCGTCGCCGTTGATGTCGTAGACGTCGAAGGCATCGCGCAGCTCGGCGTCGAGCTCGTGCTCCCCGCGGCCGCGACCGTGGAAGGCCGCGAACTCGCCGAGGTCCACATAGCCATCATGGACGCCACCTCCCGGCCCCCTGCCGACTCGGTGGCCGGCGGCGCGATGGCGCGCGACACGGCCGCCAGCTCCGAGGGCGAGATCCTGCCGTCCCCGTCCGTGTCGAAGCGGGAGAACACCTTCCTCATTGGCGGCCTTCTTGGCGGTGGCGGCGGCAAGAGCTGCGAGGGGTCGTCGTTGAGGAGATGGGATCTAGGAGGAGGCTGGGTTGGATTGGAGGAAGGATAGGGTGGGTTAGAACCCTAGCCGCCGCCCAGTGCTGTGTGGTGTGAGTTGCTGTTCGAGTGTGTGTGTGGTGTGAGTGTTGTGGAAGCCGCCACCGCGTGTGAGTGTGCTGGTGTAATGACGAAAACGGGGCTGAAGGTCCGAGGTAACTACGGGCGTGTGTGTAGTGGAGGGTATTGGAGGTGGGGTGGTTTGGTCATTTTGAGGAGGGTTGTTGGGACGGCTGTAGTGGGCTTTGGGGTGGGTGTGGGCTTCGGAGGTGGGTGTCGGCCTGCCCTGGGGGACGGCTGTAGTGGGCTTCGGGGGTGGGTTGTTGGGACGGCTGTAGTGGGCTTCGGGGGTGGGTGTGGGCTTCGAGGGTTATTTTCATTAGAAAAAATAAACATCTATACTACTAATAAAAGATCAAACGAACATTAGTTTTGTTTACGAGCATTATTTGAAATGCATGAACATTTTTCGAATTCATGAACATAGTTTTGAGTCGGCAAATATTTTTTAAATCAATGAACTTTTTCTAAAATTAGGGAACAAATTTTAAATTTCCCTTTTGTTTTGTATTTTGGTGAACATTTTCTAAAATTTCATGGACATTTTTTTGGTTTCCATAATATGTTTTAGTATACAATAATTTTTATAAAAACCATGAACATGATTTTATTTGCTGACCATTTTTTTCAAATCGTGTTTCTTTATAATTTATGAACAGCTTTGCAAAACCACCAACATTTTTTGGATCTGCGGAAACTTTACAATTTCATAAAAAAAATTGAGCTCAGATACATATTATGATTTGTCAAAACAAATATTAAAATCTCAGAGCTTTTGAAAAAAATAGGGGAGTCAAGCCCCGCACATTGGTCGGCCCATAAATGCATAGGTGAGGGAAGGACGTGTGTGACAAAAAGGGAGAGAAAAAGCATGGAAGCTGGGGATCAAACCCTGGTCTCTTGTCAACTGTGGTGCTTTTGCATCTATGATTATTATGGGTATAACCACTAATAAAACAACAAAGCATGATGGCAGCTTTAAAAGAAAATCAAATCGTTTTCTTTACTTATGGATGTCATATTGGTTAATTTATAACAACTTTGAGAAATTTGTTTATGGACGGGCAAAAGTATTGCGTATTTTATTACTACGTAAATATGTCTTACATGGTTTGGCAAGACCAAATGGTAAATTCAGGAATTCCAAAGTATATATAGGTCATGTAGAGGGTGCAGTTCAAGTTTACTTTAATTATCTCATATGTTCTTTACGGAGAAATTCACCATATTTATGAACAAGGAATTTTTTATGTACGGTTATTCGTGTGTTGCACGTGCATGCTTACTAGTGACTATAAACACCAGAAACAACTTGCAACTCCTAGACCGAGTACTAAGCGGTTAATAAGTCGAGCGGGGTCATATTTCAGGGCCCAACATGTGGTAGTATCTCGTCTTGGATTACATACATGGAACTCAGTTCCTAAGGACGGTTCCAATGAAACAACCCTCCATGTACTCCTACGTAGCCTTTCACCGGTACCTTTACCAAATCAGGTTTAACACACAACCTTTACTTACTGAACGCATTCTCACAATTCTGTTAATCACCCAGATGACAGACCATACACAACTCTAAGCATACCATGCATAGCAGGATAAGGCACATCATGGCTCAAGCATCTACCAGGTATGCTAGGTTGCAATGTTCAGTTATTTACTGTGACAAAGATAGGTCAAGCAAAGGAAGTGGGTTCAACTAACATGCAAAAAGCATTTGAAGCGTTTGATCCTAATGCAATAAGTAAGTCCAAGAGCGAGAACATGGGATTATCGGGATGATCAAAATGGTTGCTTGCCTTGTTGCTCAACAGAGGGACATTATCCGTCAGTCGGATATTCGGTGGAATCCGAAGGAGCGGAGCCTACCGATAGAAATGACATCAATCAATATCAATCATATGCAACAAGATCATGCATGAGCATGGCATGAAGATGAAAGGTGGAAGGCTAATGTAGCTACCATTTATTAAGTTGAAGTTGATTTGAATCAAGATTCAAATATCACTTCAAACCAGGTATTTTCGAATACCCTTTTAATTGATTCGACCTGATGCTCAGGTCATCTTGTTTTAACATGCATGGGAATGATATGTTGAGTTGCTGGTTGTGATTGAGCATTGTTTGGTCATGACATTTGAAGTGGAATTCAAATGAATTTCGAATTCCAACTCCAAAGCATTTATCAAATTTAACCTATTCACCATTTTGCATGTTTGGTGAAGTTAACTTTGAACGTTTGAAAATGACATATTCAGATTCCTTGGATTTTTCTGATCATTTTTCATATATTATTTGTCCAATTTGGAGTTATATTCAAAGTTTTACGAATTTACAAAGTTTTGAACTTATTATGGAATTGTTTTTAAACAGAAAAAGCTTTATTGCATCAGCATGACATCAGCAGGTCCAACTGGCCGTTGAAAGTCAAACCTGACCAGTGGGACCCACTGGTCAGTGACTCAGGCCAGTTTTTAGTTTAAATTTAAGTTAATTAGTTAATTAGCAGGGTAGGACCCACCTGTCAGTGACTGCTTAGGTTAATTTAATTAAGTTTATTTTATTTTTATTATTACTAATTAACCAGAGGTTGGCCCCACCTGTCATAGACTCAAGGGGGGTCAGATCCACCAGCGGCGAGCTCGTTCTCGCCGGCGGTGAGCCTCCGGCGACCTCTAGGACGACGGAGAGGCTCGGAAATGCGGCACAGGCGGCCAAACTCTGCGCGGAGTGCACCAGAAGAACAACACGTCTCCCGTAGGTCCATTTTTGCATTTAGCCGAGGATGAACTGGCTGGAGAGGGCACCGACGATGAGCTTGGCGGCGGCCGAATCTCGGGCATCGCTGGGCTCATGGAAACAAAGGAAGTTACGCACGGGACTGAGCTCCTACAGTACCTACTCGACGCCCTGAAGCCACTAGTGGCCTCAGATGGACGAGTCGTTCACCGGAGGGCTACCGGCGACGAGCTCCCGCGGCGGATCTCGGCGGGCTCCGATGAATAGATCGAAGGGGGAAACTTGGGGGAAATCTTGCTAGGCTCACGGGGAGTGCAGTGGTAGCGCTAGCTTGCTCGGGGACGGCCTGTAGAGAGAGAACGCTGGCGGCGAGCTTCAGTGACCCGAGGAAGAAGACGATTGCGTCTCGTCGATTCACTGCATCCTGGCGTCGGGCTCGTAGCTTGGGAGCTTCAGGGAGCTGCGGAGGATCTGTTGCACGGCTCAGAAGGAGGAGAGGTGGGCTAGAACGACGGCGATCTCAAGCTCGGGCTCGGCTCTAATGGCGGCAGAGAAGGATGAGGCAGAGGGGGCGAATGAGGAGAGGGGCGAGCATGGAGAGGCTGCGGGGAGGTTATGCCCTCGCGTGCCACCTCCTGCTGCCCACTGGCGAGTAGGAAGTCGATAGAGAGAGAGCTAGGCTGGGCTAGGTGAGCGACAGGTAAGCTTTTCCCTATTTTTCTATTTTGTTTTCTGTTTTGAAGATGAATTGTTTTGCTATTTATTTTGGCTCCAAACTTAGTTAAAAAATTATTTTGAACACACTAAAATATTAGTTGGAATATTTCCAACCATTACTGAAGTTTTGAACATTTTTGAAAACTTGAATGTTTTTTAATTCAAATTTAAACTTGAATTCAGTGGCTTTTTGAATTTAAATAAAATGCCAAATGTGTTTTGAAAATAGTTTTCTTCCCTGATAATTTGTTTTCAAGAATTATCAGAAAAGTTGAACTTTTCTTGAGGCCATTTTGGGTTCATTGATTTTAACAAGTTTTGAATTTCCTTGAATTTTGAGAAGTGGCTAGGGTTTTGGGGGTTTTGTTTCACCACTTTCTTTGAATTTGTTTCAAGTTCTTGAATGCAATGGAAGAAAACATGAGCACAAATACTAAACCCTAGTTAGGGATCCAGGGATGTGACAAGCTACTATGGTGCCCAAGCTATAAGTTTTATCGTTATAAAGGGCTTCGCGCAATACCGCAAGATCTGGGGAACTAAGTGACCCAGCTTTCCCACGGCCAATCAAACATTTTCCCACAAATAATGAGAAGTACAGAAGCACGGGAAAATGAATGCTAGCAGCTCTAGCGCAAGACACTCCTCTCTCCTCTCCTACAACAATAGTACCGATGAAAGCTTCCAAGTCCCGTGGACGAGGTTCATGAATATCCCCACCATAATGTAATTTGAAAGCATTGCAAAAATCTTGGAGTGACATGCGCTGGGGGATATCATAAAGTTTAAACTCAACCATAGGAGGATTCTTCCTCGGATAGAAGTTAAAGCTTTGTACGAAGATATTAGTGAAGAGGAGGTATTGCGGACACTTATCTTCAACGAAGGTGGTTAGGCCTGCGTTTTCCACCAAGTGATAAAAGTCCTCATAAAGTCCAGCGGCGCGTAAGAACACGTCGCTTGGCCACTCGCAAGCTCGAACAGCATGCAAAGCTCAAGAACATGGTCACCAAGGCAGCAAAAATACGTGGAGTATAAGGCACTAGAGCAAAAACTAATTGGACAATTGGAGGAGTCACTTACCAAGGAGTAATTGCCCCAAAACAGTTCGGAGAATGGTGCTTTGAGCAAAGAGATCAAAAATCCCAGCAAGAGGAGCAAGAACACGGGTTTGAGCTGCGAAACGATTTTTTTTCTCAAGGTAGGAGAACGAGATGAGAGAAATAATGAGTGGAGGGAGTGCCTGTGGCCCCCACAAACCTGGGTGGCGCGGCCAGGGGGGTGCCCGCGCCCCTAGGGCTTGTGGTCCACTGGTGTGGCCCCCAGACAAACTCTTTGTCTCAGTATTTCTCAAAAATGCCAGAAAAAATCATACTAGATTTTCACGGTGTTCGGAGAACTTCTATTCTCGGGGTACTTTTCTACCGGACGCTAAAACAGAAAAGAGGGAAAACTAAACTAAATCTATCATTTTTCTTCTAAGCAACCTGAAGTGAAAGCTTGGAACAAAGGTTTGTGACTCCTCGATTCATCCATCTCATGGTCATCGAAAGAAATCCGTTAGTGAGGTTGATCAAGTCTCTTTGACAAACTTTTTCGAATCGCAAAAGAGAACGGAGAATTTTCGAATAGTCACTAGGTCACCTCAATGGGGATGTGTATTTCCCCAACAAGCAAATCATACTTCATCTTGACACGAGGAATAGGGCATTCAAAGCTCCCAATAAGAATCGATGAAGTTTTTTTGATAGCATTGATGCAATGTACTCGATATTGTTTCTTCGGAAAGTGCACCGTATGCTCATTACCGTTGACATGGAAAGTGACATTGCCTTTGTTGCAATCTATAACAGCCCCTATAGTGTTTAAAAAGGGCCTTCCAAGGATGAACGCCATGGCATCGTCCTCGGGAATATCCAAGATAACAAAGTCTGTTAAGATGGTGACGTTAGCAACCACAACATGCACATCCTCGCAAATGCCGACAGGGAAAGCAGTTGATTTGTCGTCCATTTGCAGAGAGATTCCAGTGGGTGTCAACTTATCCAGTTCAAGTCTATGATAAAGAGAGAGAGGCATAAGACTAATACCGGGTCCAAGATCGCCTAACGCAGTTCTAACGTAGTTGCCTTTAATGGAGCAAGGTATAGTGGGCATACCGGGATCACCTAGTTTCTTGGGAGTTCCACCCTTGAAAGTATAATTAGCAAGCATGGTGGAAATCTCAACCTTAGGTATCCTCATCTTATTAGTCACAATATCTTTCATGTACTTAGCATATGGAGACATTTTGAGAATATCTGTCAAACGCATTTGCACAGAGATAGGTCTGATCATTTCAACGAAGCGCTCAAAATCCTCATCATCCTTTTTCTTGGATGGTTTGGGAGGAAAGGGCATGGGTTTCTGAACCCATGGCTCCCTTTCTTTACCATGCTTCCTAGCAGTGAAGTCATTCTTATCATATCTATTCTTAGGCTGTGGGTTATCAAGATCAACAGGTTCAATCTCCACATCCTTATCGCTGCTAGGTTGAGCATAATGATGAACATCACTATTGATATTATCATTAGGCTCATGTTCATCACCAGATTGTGTCTCAGCATGAGAGACGGAGACATCGTTTCGACTCTCAGGTGTAGCAGCAACAGGGTTGCTAGCGTGCAAGTTCCTATCATCTTTCTTCTTCTTTCTAGGATGGCTAGGTGCATCAGTGCTAACTCCTTGAGAATCTTGTTCAATTCTATTCGGATGACCCTCAGGATACAAAGGTTCCTGGGTCATACTACCGCCTCTAGTGATGACTCTGACGGAATTGTCATTCAACTCATTGAGCAAGTCATTCTGAGCTTTAAGTACTTGTTCTACCTGAGTAGTAACCATAGAGGCATGTTTACTCAGAAGCTTAAGATCATTGACATTTCTGTCCACACAAGCACTTAAATGACTAAGCATACGAGCATTATGTTCCAATTGTCTGCTAACATAATCATTGCAACTCTGTTGTTTGGAAACAAAGTTATCAAATTCATGCATGCATAAGCTAGCAGTTTATCAAAAGGAATATCACTCTCATCAAACCTACGCAAAGAATTTACTTCTACTACCTATATCGGGTTATCGAGACCATGGATCTCTTCGATAGGTGGTAGATTTTTGACATCGTAAGATTTAATGCCTTTCTCTCGCATAGATTTCTTGGCTTCTTGCGTATCTTCAGGACTGAGGAATAGAATACCTCTTTTCTTTGGAGTTGGCTTAGGAGGTGGTTCGGGAATAGTCCAGGCATTCTCATTGCACAAGATGTTATTCAGTAGAATCTCAGCTTGTTCTACAGTTCGTTCCCTAAAAACACAACCGACACAACTATCTAGGTGGTCTTTGGAAGCATCGGCAAGTCCATTATAGAAGATATCAAGTATTTCATTCTTCTCAAGAGGGTGATCAGGCAAAGCATTCAGTACCTGGACGAGCCTCCCCAAGCTTGTGGGAGACTCTGTTCTTCAGCTTGAGCAAAGTTGTATATTTCCTGCAAGGCAACTTGCTTCTTATGGGTAGGGAAATATTTTTCAGAGAAGTAGTAGACCATATCTTGGGGGCTACGCACACAACCAGGAGCAAGAGAAGTGAACCAGGTCTTAGCATCATCCTTTAGCGAGAAAGGAAACAACTTGAGGATATAGTAGTGGCGGATCTTTTCCTCACTAGTGAATAGGGTGGCTATATCGTGCAGTTTGGTAAGATGGGCTACAACCATTTCAGACTCATAACCGTGAAGAGGATCAGATTCGACCAGAGTGATTAAATCAGGGTCGACAGAGAATTCATAATCCTTATCGGTCACAAAGATAGGCGAAGTAGCAAACTTCGGGTCGTATTTCATCCTAGCGTTCAGAGATTTTTCTTTCCACTTGAGCAGTAGTTTCTCAACATCATAGCTATCCTTACACGCAAGAAAGTCCTCAGCTATCTCTCCTTCCATAACATAGCCCGTGTTAGTAGCAGGTTCTACTTCAATAGTATCAGCAGTTTCAGAAGTATCATCACATCTAGCAGCAACTCTAGCAATTTGTGCATCAAGGGCACCTAGTGGCAAAGCAGTATCAAGCATAGCATCATCAGGCATAGTATCAAGCATAGCATCATCAGGCATAGTATCAAGCATAGCATCATGGACAGCAGAAGTAGCATCATCAAGCATAGGCGACATATCAAGATTTCTAGCAGGAGGCGATGTCGCAAACTTACTCAAGGTGAATCAAGTGCAGAGCTAGATGGCAGTTCCTTACCTGTCCTCGTAGTGGAAGACAAGATTTTAGTTCTTGGATTTTTCGGATTCCTTGTAGTGACCAGCAGACGTCAATCCCAAGTGACTCAGAGAATATAGCTGTGCTCCCCGGCAACGGCGCCAGAAAAAGGTCTTGATAACCCACAAGTATAGGGGATAGCAACAGTTTTCAAGGGTAGAGTATTCAACCCAAATTTGTTGGTTCGCCAAAGGGGAAGCGAAAGAATATTCTCAAGAATTAGCAGCTGAGTTTGTCAGATTCAACCACACGTGAAAGATTAGTCTTTGCAAGCAAAGTATCAGTAGCAAAGTAGTATGATAGCAACGGTGCCAGAAACAAATCTGTTGACGGCAGACTATTCCTAACTATTGTATCAATGGCGCCAGTGTTGCACATGAGCGGGTAACTATTCTTCCCCGACAACAGTGTCGGAAAAGATCTTGTGACAAGTAACAGCGAAGCAACAAGGAACATCAGTACCAGAAGTAGCAGAGTAACAGCAGTAGCAACAGTAGTAGCAAAGTGGCCCGATCCCTTTTGTAGAAAGGGACAAGCCTAGACAAAGTAACGTAGCAAGGACCAGTAGTAAAAGACTTGTAAGAAGTGGATCGGTGATGGATGAGTATGACGGATGTGATTCATCATGTAACAACTATAACACTGAGAGATATGTAACTAGTTCCGGTTCGTCAATCTAATGTAGTCATACGTTCTTAGAGAAAAGAACTTGCATGACATCTATTGTCCATCCCTCCCGTGGCAGCGGGGTCCTAATGGAAACTAAGGGATATTAAGGTTCTCCTTTTAATAAAGAACCAGACCAACGCATTAACACGTGGTGAATACATGAACTCCTCATACTACGGTCATCTCCGGGAGTGGTTCCGGCTATTGTCACTCCGGGGTTGCCGGGTCATAATACATAGTAGGTGACTACAACTTGCAAGATAGGATCCAAAACACACATATATTTGCGACAACATAATAGGTTCAGACCTGAAATCATGGCACACGGGCCCTAGTGACAAGCATTAAGCATAGCCAAGTAGTAGCAACATCAATCTAAAACATAGTGGATACTAGGGATCAATCCCCATCAAAACTAACTCGATTACATGATAGATCTCATCCAACTCATCACCGTCCAGCAAGCCTACGATGAGATTAGTCACTAACGGTGAAGAGCATCATGGAATTGTCGATAGAGGAAGGTTGATGATGACGATGGCGACGATTTCCCCTCTCCGGAGCCCTGGACGGACTCCAGATCTGCCCTCCGGATGAAGAATAGGAGGTGGCGGCGCCTCTGTATCGTAAAACGCGATGAAACCTTCTCTCTGATTTTTTTCCGGGCGAGACGGAAGATATAGAGATGAGTTTGGGGGTGGTGGTGCCACGTGGACCCCACAAGCCCTCACGACGTAGCCTAGGGGGGTGGCTGCGGCCTGTGGGGTCGTGGCCCACTGGCACGCCCCCTCCGGTGGATCTTTGGGCAGGTATTTTTCTTTTATTCCAGAAAAAATCTTCGTAAATTTTCAGGACATTCCGAGAACTTATATTTCTGCACAAAAACAACACCATGGCAATTCTGCTGAAAACAGCGTTAGTCCGGGTTAGTTCCATTCAAATCATGCAAGTTAGAGTCCAAAACAAGGGCAAAAGAGTTCGGAAAAGTACATACGACGGAGACGTATCAGTATGGAGATACCGACGATCGAATCTTAGGCAAGTAACATACTTATGGACAAAGGGAACAAAATACAGGATTGATGGAATCCTTGACATCAAGGTTCGACCAATAAATATCTTCATAGAATATATAGGACTCCATATGGGCATCCAGGTCCCGCTATTGGTTATTGATCGGAGAGTGTCTCGATCATGTCTGCATATTTCTTGAACCCATAGGGTCTCCACACTTAAGGTTCAGTGACGATATAAGTATAATTGAGTTGTTATGTTGGTGACCGAAGGTTGTTCGGAATTCCAGATAAGATCACGGACATGAGGAGGAGGTCCAGAATAGTCCGGAGGTAAAGATTGATATATGGGATAATAGTGTTTGGTATCGGAATTCATCGGAAGGGGTTTCGGATGTTTCCCAAAATGTTCGGGTACAAGAACACTTTATTTGGGCCAAGGGATAACGCCCACGAGGCTTTAGGAACGTGAAAAGGGAGTTTTGCGAAGGCCATGGGCCAGACGCGAGGGACCAAGGCTTTTGGGTCCAGATGTCGAGGACCCTAGCGTATGGTCCTGCAGTCCAAGGAGGATTCTTGCCTTGCGTGCCAAACCAACTTTGAGGAGGCTTTGTATCCAAGAAACGACCCCATGCCTCAACATATAAATAGAGGGGCAGGGATAGCACCCGAAAGACATCAAGATTACCCCAAGTCGTGTGCCGACAACCCCAGCCCTGTAGTTCATCCTTCATGATAGTTTCCGGTGTGCTTGGAGAAGCCCTGCGGAAATAGTTTCACCACCACTGACACCATGCCCTCGTGCTGCCAGAACTCATCTACTACTTTGCCCCTCTTGCTGGATCAAGAAGGAAATGACGTCATCGAGCCATACGTGTGTTGAACGTGGAGGTGTCATCCGTTCTGTGCTAGATCGGGATGAATCGTGATGGGATCGCGGGACGTATTGTGATGGGATCGCGGGACGGAATGCGATTTGGATCCCGAAGATGTTCGACTACATAAACCACGTTATATACGCTTACACTTAGCAATCTACAAGGGTATGTGGATCCGAACTCGACTCTCACAGATGATCAAAACCATGTATAGGTCTTGCGTGTGCGTAGGAATTTTTTTGTTTCCCATGCAATGTTCCCCTACAGTTGTATCAGAGCTAGGTTCATTCGTAGATGATATCTAGAGTAGAACACAAAAGAGTTTGTGGGCGTTGATGTTCAATTTGCTTCCCTCCTTAGTCTTTTATTGATTTGACGGTATTGTTGGATTGAAGCGGCCCGGACCAACATTACTCGTACACTTACGAGATACTGGTTTCATCGACTAACATGCAACTTGTTGCATAAAGATGACTAGCGGGTGTCTGTTTCTTCAACTTTAGTTGAATCTGATTTGATCGAGGCGGTCCTTGGAGAAGGTTAAATAGCAACTTGCATATCACCGTTGTGGTTTTGCATAAGTAAGATGCGATCATACTAGATACCCATAGCAGCCATGTAAAACAAGCAACAACAAATTAGAGGACGTCTAACTTGTTTTTGCAGGGTATGCATGTGATGTGATATGGCCAAAGACATCATATGATATATTGGATGTATGAGATGATCATGTTGTAATAGTTAAATATCGAATTGCATGTCGATGCTACGGCAACCGGCAGGAGCCATAGGCTTGTATTTAATTATTTTGCGCTTGGAGATGATTTTCTTTATCGCTAGTTAGTAGCTTTGGTACTAA
The DNA here is from genome assembly GCF_904849725.1 of Hordeum vulgare subsp. vulgare. Taxonomy (NCBI): domain Eukaryota; kingdom Viridiplantae; phylum Streptophyta; class Magnoliopsida; order Poales; family Poaceae; genus Hordeum; species Hordeum vulgare. Next base: position 237,697,708 of record NC_058519.1, on the reverse strand, counting down.
CATCATACTTAGCACGACAACCTTGATGGAAGCATAATGATGGAGATCACGGTGTGGCGCCGGTGACGATGGAGATCGCGTCGGTGCTTTGGTGATATAGATCAAGAAGCACAAGTTCATGGCCATATCATGTCACTTATGATTTGCATGTAATGTAAAACCTTGTATGCAATTTATTTTGATTACGAAGAGGTAGCATTATAAGGTGATCCCTCACTAAAATTTCAAGATAAAATTGTGTTCTCCTGATTGTGCAACGTTGCGACAGTTTATCATTTCGAGACACCACGTGATGACCTTGTATGATAGACTCTACGTTCACATACAACGGGTGCAAAACAGTTGCACATGCGGAACACTCAGGTTAAACTTGACGAGCCTAGCATGTACAGACATGGCCTCAGAACATAGGAGACCGAAAGGTTGAGCAATAGTGATATAGAGGATATGATAAACATGGAGATGTTCACCACTGAAGCTAAACTCAACTCACGTGATGATCGTACTTGAGTTAGTGAATTTGGATCATGTACCACTCGAATAACCAGAGGGATGTCAACTTGACTGGGAGTTCTTAAGTAATATGATTAATTGAACACATTATCATGAACATAGTCAAAAATGTCTTTGCAAATTATGTTGTATCTTGCGGTGTAGCTCTACTGTTTTTGTTATGTTCCTAGAGAAAAATTAGTTGAAAGATGATAGTAGAAATTATGGGGACTGGGCCCATAAACTAAGGACTGTCCTCATTGCGACACAGAAGGCTTATGTCCTTAATGCACCGCTCGGTGTGCAGAACCCCAAACATCGTCTGTGGATGTTGCGAACATCTGACATACACGATTTTGATGACTACATTATAGTTCAATGTGTAATTCTTCACGGCATAGAATTGAGGCGCTGAAGACATTTTGAACGTCACGAAACATATGAGATGTTCCAAGAGCTGAAATTTGGATTTCAGGCTCGTGCCCGCTTTGTGAGGTATGATACCTCCAACAAGATTCTTGTCCTGCGAAGTAAGGGAGAAAAGCTCAATTGTTGAGTATGTGCTCATATTGTCTGAGTACTACAATCGGTTGAATCGAGTGGGAGTTGATCTTCCAAATAAGATAGGGATTGACATAGTTCTCCAAAGTTACTACCACCAAGCTACTGGAAATTTGTGATGAACTATAGCATATGAGGGATGCACAAGATAATCCCTGGGTTATTCGTGATGTTTGACACCGCAAAAGTAGAAATCAAGTAGGAGCATCAATTATTGATGGTTAGCAAAACCACTAGTTTCGAGAAGGGCAAGGGCAAGAAGGGATACATCACGAATGCAAACCACTTGCTGCTCTAGTGAAGAAATCGAAGGTTGAACCCAAACCCGAGACTAAGTTCTTCTGTGATGAGGGGAACAGTCACTGAAGCGGAACTACCCAAGGTACTTGGTAGATAAGAAGGCTGGCAAAGTCGACGAAAGTATATTGGATATACGTGATATTGATGTGTACCTTGCTAGTACTCCTAGTAGCATCGGGGTATTAGATACCGGTTCAGTTGCTAAGTGTTAGTAACTCGAAATTATAGCTACTGAATAAATGGATACTAGCAAGGGTGCGATGACTATGTGTGTTGGAAGTAATTCCAAGGTTGATGTGATCAAACATCGCACACTGTGTAACGCCCAAGATGCGACCCTATCCTTAATTTGGCACGAGGGCCTCGTCAGGGATAGAAGCGCATCTCGTCGTTTCGCAAGAATGGATATCGTTGCAAGTACATGTACTGAAGAGAAGAGTATATGGAATTGGCTTACACTCGCCACAAGCTACATCAGAGTCACATCAGTACAATACATAATCATCATGAAGAAGAGCAGGGTCCGACTATGGACGAAAATAAACGAGAAAAGAAGAACAACGTTCATCCTTGCTATCCCACGCTGCCGGCCTGGAACCCATCCTAGATCGATGAAGAAGAAGAAGAAGAAGAAGCAACTCCAAATGAACAATCAACGCGCTTGCGTCAAGCAACCTTTAGCAGAATTTCGCCCCGGTTTCAACTGTGCGATCGGAATCGAACGATCTCGAACACGAAACGGGCTAAGTGGCCGTGTAGAGTAGGCTAGCCGGGGATGAGAGGGAAATGGCACCCAGCAACGTGATTTTAAAACACCAAAAAACATCCGACGATAGACCGAATACGGTGCCGCTACGGTCGACCGTTCGGGTACGAGACGGACTCCGATTTCGACGAAAATTGGAAGGAGGCCTATCTATATCTAAATAAGACCGCACATCAAGTTTCAACCAATCACAGAAAGTTTTATACACACTTTGAAAAACAGGTTTTTGACGATGCCGCGGGTGCGTGCGAGTGTGGTCGAGCTCAGAACGGGCAACGACGAGAACCGACAACTAATAACGGATGCAACTTTTGAAAACTGGCGGCAACAGAGTGCCAATGTAATGCGCATGATGCGCATGATGGGATGATGATGCGACAAATAAAAGAATCACACGACGAAAACGGAATAAATGGGGAATCTTCTGAAACGTCGGTCTCAGGCTGTCACAACTCTCCTACACTACAAGAGGATCTCGACCCGAGATCCAAGAATGAAAGGGGAAGAGGATGAGAATGCAAGAGGTAAAACTTAGTCGCTTCTTAGGCAAATGAGTGAAACCAACAATCCTTGTAGGTTGCAAAGAGATGAGGAATGACATGAGAAACAAGCAATAACTCAATCAAAATTTCGGCAGAACTTCGGTAGGACAAGGGGACAAAAATTCGATAAGATAGAAAGAACTTGAGAAGATTCACAACGAACTAACTAAATTGAACAGAGGAACAACATGATCTTGACAGAACAAGACGATAGATTGAAGATAGCAACATCACAAAGCCTCCGAAACAAGGGAATAAAACTAGATCATCGGGATCAAATAATGAATAAGAGAATGACAACTACTATCACAAGAATCTAGAAGAACACCTTGAGACAAAGAATTGATATCACGGAACACTCCGGAAGAAGAATTAAGATCACTACGAATAAGAATAAGAATTATGTTATGCTTATCTTTCATCAAGTTAAATTGATCACAAGCAACGGATTTAGCATACCACTTATTCTTCTTGAAAACATTGAGGAGAGATATATGAGCACAAACTAGACGAAGTTTTGAAGGAGACACCGGTGAGAATTGAAATGAATGAGGTAACCATGAATGAGTGGAGATGCATAAGAATGAAAAGATCATGAGCCACCTCATAGAAAACTTGAATGAGGCACCGGAATAATTGAGAGACGAACGAAGAGACAACAATTGAGAAGAATTGAGGATGAAAGCTGAAAGCTGAGAACGAAGAAATCTTCTGAAATGATGGCCTTTGGAGGATCGAGAATTGAACACAACATTGAAATGCACCGGATAGCAAGAAAGAGATCATTCACGATTAGCAACAAGTCAAGATGATGCCACAAAGCTGGGACGATGAATCTTCAAGAGAATGAACCACGATTTGAGAGAAACACTCATTCGGTCTTCCAAGCTGAAAATGATGACGAGAACACAACCAAGAATAACTGAGACACTCCGCAATAACAAAGATGAAAGGTTGAGGCAAATATGAGAAACAATTCAAATTGATCTTGAAGAAGGAATATGACTGATGAAATTCATACTTACGTCATAGTTGAAAAGAATAAGAGAACTGCGAAAAGATTACAAGAGCCAGATAAGATCCTGGGAGAGAACCTGTGGGTTATGGGCCCACTGAAAGAAACCACCATTGAAAATATTGCTTAGAAGAGAGATATTTCACCAGAACAAATGAAAACTTGATGAGGTTGAGCACCTCGAAATAATTAAAGAATTGAAAACAAGAAACTTCTGAGATAGCTTCAACACTCTGAATAGAAAGAGAGGAATGAATAAACGAGATAGGCTGAACAAGAATTTCCAACATGGGAAAGAATTACAAGGATGAAAAGGATATGATGAACACGGGTAACTGAATTGAATTCACCGGGAAGATAAGAAGATTGAATAAAGATGAGCACGAAGCTCCTGAGAATCTTCCCAATGAATCACCGGCTAAGAGAGAAAAGAACAGATAGTGGAAGCAACAATGAAATGAAATGCACTTGGATGAAATCCAATCACTGGAGAAAAAGGGCGGGAGGGCGGGGAAAAACAAAGACAACTTGGGACAGATGAGATGAACTCCGGAATAAAATGAGAGATTGATCTTGCAAAATTGGAGAGGATAGAATTACTTGAAGAGAAACACACCGGTTGAAAAGAATTGACACGATCACTCCGGTTCAAAAGGAATTGATATGAAAATTTGATTGAGAAAAATAATTTGCACTCTCATAAAACACAAGAACACCTCTTGGAAGGAAATGAATTCACCACTTGACATCGAAGAAACTTGAATTACCATATTCCAACAAAAACAAAGGATGCGGCTTATGAAACAAGCCAGAACAAACTCATGAGAGAGATTTTGTCCGAAATTTTCGTGGACAGGATCGCACGGGCTCGATCCTTACAATAGCCATCCTGTGCAAGGCAGTGCACACGACATACGAAGCGTCCCCGAGTCGTAGCAAGCTACAAGGACTCTTTAAGACACAACGAGAACCGCTGTAAGTCGACCGTGAACAAACGAATCCACCAGATGTCGAACTCCAACCTAACATCATGCATTTTTTGGAAGATTGCCCTATAAGTAACTACTTGAATTTCCACCTAAGAACTCCCAAAATTTTTGGTCATGCAATCTGGTCCACGGATACAAGGAGTAATATATAACTCAACTCCTATACTAACTCGTCCAGTGTATCACATCCATCAACACATAACCAGAATCTCGGAAACTCATCTATCTTAGACACTCGTAACCACAATGATACAAAGTATGGCAATACATTCGGAACTGTCTGCACCAGTACTGGGGAAGCCGGACTCCTCTTGCCACTACTAGTATTCAAGCAATTTCGAACATCCTTCGTCCTGAGATACTACGGAATCTGAATGATAATGATGTGCTCAAGAATGCCCTGGAGCTCAACTCCCCGAAAGAAATCAAGTCAGACAGGAGGCACCAAGACAGAACTCTGTCACATCGACATCATATAGATTCCAAAAATATCTGCGTGATCCTAAAAAAATTTGAGTAAGAAGAGGAGTAGAACTAAATTGTTACGTCCACATTCCTCACCAGAGCATAGAAGAGTAGAAAAAAGAATCCTACTCTGTGATATATAATTAGACTCAAAGCAGTTTTTCACTAGATTCGACTCGGCCAAGTTAGATCAATCAAGGGGGCTCCTAGGTCGGTACTGCTCTGATACCAACTTGTAACGCCCAAGATGCAACCCTATACTTAATTTGGCACGAGGGCCTCGTCAGGGATAGAAGCGCATCTCGTCGTTTCGCAAGAATGGATATCGTTGCAAGTACATGTACTGAAGAGAAGAGTACATGGAATTGGCTTACACTCGCGAGAAGCTACATCAGAGACAGATCAGTACAATACATAATCATCATGAAGAAGAGCAGGGTCCGACTACGGACGAAAACAAACGAGAAAAGAAGAACGACGTACATCCTTGCTATCCCAGGCTGCCAGCCTGGAACCCATCCTAGATCGATATAGAAGAAGAAGAATAAGCAACTCCAAATGCGTCAAGCAACCTTTACCTGTACCAGCAACTAGTGTTGTAGTAATCTGTGAGCCAAAGGGGACTCAACTATCTCATTTCCAAAGGTATCAAGACTAGCAAAGCTTAACGGGTGAGGTATGGTTAAGTGGTGAGGCTGCAACAAGCGACTAAGCATTCATTTAGTGGCTAATTTACGAGTACAAGAATAAAGAGGAGGAAGATCTACGCATAGCGGACGTGAACTTCTGATGATCAAATGAATGATCCTGAACACCTACTTACGTCATACATAACCCCACCGTGTCCTAGATCGGTGAAGGAGCTCACGAAAGAGACAGTCATGGTTACGCACTCCGTTGGCATATTTTAATTAAGTTAACTTCAAGTTGTCTAGAACCAGTGTTAAATAAAGTTTCCACATTGCTACATAACCGCTTTCCAAAAGATTTAACCCTACAGGGGTGCTCCAACTAATATATCACAAATTACCACAAGCCGCATAGAAATCCTCGATCACGAAGCTCACGATCTCTTCGGACTCCTTAGTGGAAAACCTCAACTCTTGGATTACCCAAAGCATCACTGGAATCCCGATGCACAAGACATTCGTCAAAGGTAAAACTAATCCAGCAAGGCCACCCGACGTGTTGACGATCCCGATAGGAGCCGCGTATCTCGTTCTCAGGACACGACGAATAAGCGATGCGTGCGGTGGCCTGATAGAAATCACCCAAGTTTCCCTAGGTTGGCCCCACACAGTGCTCTATTTTGGACCAGCACCATCATCACTGGCCCTCCCTGTATTATGTAGAATTACTCCTCGGGTAGCGCTAACTCCCTATGCATTTCAGTATTAACAGAATTATTATGTTGGGCAAATGTAGATCCAATGTTGGGCCTTGCCAGACCAGCTTTATTCTAAAACGAATTGTGAAGGGGGTCCCCATAACAACCCTGTTCGTGTTAGGAGCGCTCAAATATGGAACATAACACCGGTAGCCGAAACTAAGAGGGCAAAGGTGGAACAAAACACTAGGCTAGAAAGGCCGAGCCTTCCACCTTTTACCAAGTATATAGTTGCATTAAATTAAATATCATTAATATGGTGATATAACAAGGAACCCATGTTATCACATGGAAGCAACTGCACCTGCAACTGGCAATGCTAACAAAAGGTAAAGCAAGCGGTAACATAGCCAATCAGTGGTTTGTTAGGTTGTGAACAAGTTGAAGGTTTCATGGCATTGTTGGGAGGATGATATCTAACGGGTGGTAGGCAGTGAGACATAACGATGGAAACAGTAAAACTAGCATGGCAATGATAGTAATGGTATCTGGGGAAATGGTCATCTTGCTTGAGATCCCGCTTGGAAGAAGAATGACTCCGTGAAGAAGACGAACCGATGTAGTCGAACAGGACCTCACTTTCCGACACGCTTATGGATGTCTAGCGAGACGAAGGAAACCGGAAACAAGAATCAACACACGATATTCACCACGCGATGCACAACACATATGATGCATGAACAGTTGGATATATGCAAGACATGGCATGACAATTCACAACAAACAAACACTACACATTAAGTGAAGTTCAATATGCAACGAGTTGCATATTGACGAAACTCCACATACAAATTATTTAGTTCTATACCGATTAGGTACACGGCAATATTAAATGTGGTTAAACATGGCAAGAGGTGAAGCGTAATTAAACTACCTATCTAGGCATTTTAAATGAGGTCGGGAATGACATATAGCATTTCCAAGAAGACCTCATACGTTAATTTATAAATCTGTCCAGATCTGAAATGACACATTTAAATGTTTGTTAAACAGCAAAAAAAAGGTTCACGTGATTCTACATGTCGTTTCAATCAATTTACACATAGGGAACATCTCCAACGGAGCTACGGTTCAAAAGATACGAACACCGCAAGATATGATGACATGAACGCAATATGTGTGCAACGACAGTCACAAGCATTTCAAAACATACAGCCAGCAAGATAATATGAAACTACACGAGATTCGAAGCAAGTTTCATATAGGACACGATCAAAACGGAGCAACAGTTCAACAACTACGAGCTAAACAATAAATCACTAAGATCTGCCAAAATCAGCCACATACACTACTGGAATTCAGTTATTTGCCGTCAGCCTCTTCTTTGCCGTCTGGCAAAGAGCAGACTGATGGCAAAGATACTCTTTGCCATCAGTCTTGTCTTTGCCGCTTGTCGGCGCACGGCAAAGAGCAGGAGGGCAGACGGCAAAGAAGAGGCTAACGGCCCACCACACACCCCCTCCCACCACATAAAGGGCGCTCCCTTTGCCGTCTTCCCTCCTACTCTTTGCCGTCGGGGGGCGGACGGCAAAGAGAGCCCCCCTAATGGTCGTCTCCCCACCCCACGTCCCCCTATCTCCTGCTCTTTGCTGTCAGGGGGCGGATGGCAAAGAGAGCCCCCCCTAACGGCCGTCTCCCCACCCCACGCCCCTATCTCTGACATCTCTCTGTCTCTCTCACCTGCTCTCTATGCTCGTCTCCCGCTCGCCGGCCGGCTACCCTCCGCTCGTTCGAGCGCCGCGGCACCCCTCCTCCCTGCCCGCCGGCCACCTCCCCTCCCACCCATAGGCCACCTCCCCTCCCGCCCCCTCCTCGCCGCGCCCTCCTCCCAGCACCCCTACTCCCCGCCCACCGGTCACCTCCCCCCCACCCGCCGGCCGCCTCCCCTCCCGCGCCCTCCTCCCCGCCCCCTCCTCCCCGCGCCTCTCCTCCTCGGCTGCCCACCGCCCCGGCTGCCCCTCCTCCCTGGCTGCCCACTACCCTCTTCCTAATAGGTGAGTTTTTTTATTTGATTAGATTTATTTAGTTGATTTAGTTATTATATTTAGTGGTAGTTTAGTTAGTTGTTTTAGTTAAATAGTATATTTAGTCCTAGGTTTAGTTAATTAGTGCTAGGTTATTTGTTATTTGTTAATTTACAGGTAGATTCTATTTTGTTAATTAGTGGTAGATTCTTTTTTAGTTAATGATTGGTAGATTCTGTTTTTGTTATTTTTTTGTTGTTTAGTGCTATATAGGTTTAGCGATAGGTTTAGTGATATGTTTAGATTCTACATAGTCATAATTGAAATAAGTAGAAAAAATATGAAGAATAAAAGAAGAATAAGTAGATAAGGGAAGAAGAATAAGAAGAAGAGGAGGAGGAGGAGGAGGATAACAAGAAGAAGAAGAAGAAGAAGAAGAAGAGGAGAGAGGAGAAGAATAAAGAAGAAGAAAAAGGAAAAGAAGGAAGAAGAAGAAGAAGAAGAAGAAGAGGGAAATGGAAAAGAAGGAAGAAGAAGAAGAAGAAGAAAAAGAAGAAGAAGAAAAAGAAGGAAGGAAGAAGAAGAAGAAGAAGAAAAGGAAGAGGAGGAAAAAAAGATGAAGAAGAAGAAAATGACACCTTGACACCCCGACACCCCGACAGGATGCCCGAAACCCCGACACGATATCCTGACGACACCCTGGCAGAAAACTCCGCGCAGCTGTTAATACGCCGCCCCCGACGCCAGTGACCGCCAACCCCCGACCTCCGACACCTCTTGGGCCTCTTGTTGACCGAAAAGTCCCCCGACCACCGACCCGTGACGCCACTGACCTTGGACCCCCGACGACACTGACCCCCGTCCACCGATGCCACTAACCCCCAAACCCCGACGCCACCGACACCCGACACCACCGACCCTCGACGGCACTGACTCCCGACGCCACTAACCCCCGACCCCCGACAACTCTTCTACCTCCGGTTGAATGAGAAGGTGCTTTTCGGCCTTCCACAAACCGACGGGGTCATAGTTTTGTAAATTATGAGTTAGCTCACATATTTTCCGATTATGTTTTAAAAACATCATATTTGTGTTGATCGTGTGAATTTCAATGTGGAGTTGTTCGACGACCTCCACGTGCGTTGGACGAGCTACGCCCCTGCGTTTGTTGGTGAGCACAAATGACTTCTCCTGCTACCCCCTTAATTTGCTCTGTTCCAGTCTTCGTGCCGATGGAACTTGCTAGATATAGGTTTCTTCAATCATGAGTATGCGTGACCAGTATGCGTCTCCCGTTCAAAAGGGCGACATCTATAAATATGCATGTCTTTGCATATTTATAACCGTTGTCCTTTCGAATTGTCCAACGTTATCCATGGGCAGCCTGAGTATGTGTAGATTGGGTTCGTTTTCCCGTATGCTGTGCTCCGGATCCGATGCGGAATTTTGTCAGTGCCTCCCTATTGTTCTCCGGGTACACATCCTCTCTGCTTATTGCCGAGACGTGTATCAGGAGAACAGCTGGGAGGTGCTGTTGAAATTCTGCGTCGCATCTGGAGCAGAGCATGGGAAAACGAACCCAATCTACACATACTCGGGTGGGATTAGGACCTATCTTTACCTATTATCATGTAGGTTGCATGGACGTAATAAAACTGACAAACTTGATTAGCGGATGAATATAGATGAGGAATTATATACTTATTTCTTGTCCGCCCATAGGTACCTAGGCAACATGAGTGATCGTGCTTGGATGTACACTGGTCACCCTAGTCAGAAAGCCATGACCTATGAATGGTTAACAAAAACAAGGGGGTTTGTGAGAGCCGCCTTTGCAAATGGCCAGCAAAAAACAAGGTGCCCCTGTCCCAACTGCGAGAACTGGAAAAAGCAGACAGAGTTTGAAATGGGTAAACACCTCCAAAAGTGGGGTTTTATGCCTAATTATACGGTGTGGACTTTTCATGGTGAGTCTGACCAATGTGCCAGAGTTGAGGTGATTTGTCGTCGCACCGACGAGCATGGTACTGGGATCAAAGACATGGTGCAAAACTTTGATGATGCTCGGGATTCGGACGATGAGATCGAGGAATCTGCAAAGGCCTTCTATGAAATGTTGGAGTCTTCAAAACGTCCTCTCCACGAGCAGACCGAGCTTTGTCAGCTGGATGCTATCACGCAAGTAATGGCTCTGAAGGCTCAATTCAACCTAGGCAGAGAATGCTACGACGCGATGATGGCGATATTTGGACGCTTTCTACCCAAAGGCCATGAACTGCTTGCAAACATGTACCAGTCAGAGAAAATACTCCGTGTACTTAAGATGCCCTATGAGAAGATACATGCCTGTGAGAATGGATGTGCCTTATTTAGGCTTGAGTATTCGGCCTTGAACTATTGCCCCATTTGCAATTCTTCCAGGTATATTGTGGTAGACAATGGTATGGGTGAGAAGAATCAGACTAAAATCCCCATTAGTGTTCTTCGGTATCTGCCAATCGTACCAAGACTTCAACGTCTTTTCATGGTCGAAGAGACGGCTAGACAGATGACATGGCACAAATTGGGCAAAAGAACCGAACTAGATGCGGATGGGAACAAGGTGCTGGTACACACTTCAGATGATTTTGCGTGGAGGCGCTTCGATGCATTACATAAGGATAAATCGGAAGATCCAAGGCATCCTAGAGTTGCCATCAGCATGGATGGGTTCAATGTGTATGGTATGACGGCAGCACAATACAGTTGTTGGCCTGTATTTGTCATTCCACTCAATTTTCCACCCGTAGAGATTATGAAAAGAAAGAACATTTTCCTTACGTTGATAATTCCAGGGCCCAACTATCCGGGGAAGAATATGAATGTGTACATGCAGCCGCTTAAGGATGAGTTGCAAGAAGCCTGGGATAATGGGATCAAGACCTACGACGCGGCTACCAAAACAAATTTCAAAATGCATGTGTGCTACATGAACTCGACACATGCAAGACATCCAGCGTTTGCACTATTCGCTGGCTGGTGTGTGCATGGAAGGTTCTCGTGCACCACATGCAAGGCAAATCTTCAGTTCCATTGGCTGCAGGCGGGTCACAAGTTTTCTTGCTTCAACATGCATAGACAATTCCTTGATCCTGACCATAAGTTCAGAAAAGACAAGAAGAATTTCATCAAAGGTAGAGTTGTCAAAAACACTGCACAAGCTGCGTTGACAGGCCAATAGACCCTTGATCAGTTAAACGCTCTCGAGCCTGATCCTTTGCGTCCAGGATACTTCAAAGGGTATAATACGGAACACGCCTGGACTCACAAGTCATGCTTATGGGATCTGCCTTACTTCAAAGACCTCCTTTTCCCACACAACATTGACGTGATGCATACTGAAAAGAATATTGCGGAGGGCATTTTTGGTACATTGTTCAACATAGAGGGGAAGTCAAAAGATAATCCTAAGGCTATAATCGACCTGGAGGCTCTATGTGATAGACCGTTGCAAAACTTGCGACAACAGAAAGGAAAGCAAAGCATAGCGAAGCCAAAGGCATGGTTCAATCTTGAAAGGCCGGCTATGAGGGAAATGCTATTGTGGGTGAAAATGGGGTTGATGTTCCCCGATGGGTATGCTGCAAATCTAAAGAGGGGAGTGCGTCTTGAGAAATTGAAAATATTTGGTCTCAAGAGTCATGATTGGCACATATGGATTGAGCGGGTAATGCCGGTGATGTTGCATGGCTTTATCCCTGAGGGTGAATGGCTAGTACTCGCAGAGCTGAGCTATTTCTTCCGTTCTCTTTGTGCGAAAGAACTATCGCCTGGCGTGCTAGATGAAATGGAAGAGTGGCGACAGAGTTGATCTGCAAATTAGAAAAGATCTTTCCATCGGGCTTCTTTAATCCAATGCAGCATTTGATTCTGCATCTCCCGACCGAGGCAAGAATAGGGGGCCCGTTCAAAATCGATGGTGCTACTCAATTGAGAGGATGCAGATGACGCTTCGAGCTAAGTGTAAAAATAAACGTAGAATTGAAGCATCGATGGCCGAGGCATTCATTACTAAGGAGGCGGCAAACTTCGTGACATCACACTATGAAGCCAAAAATCATCATTTTCATAACCCGAAGCCTCGGGACAATGATGGCGATCCAAAAAACGTTCGATCCAACCTCAGCCTATTCAAAGGTAAGCTCGCACCATCCGCTGCTTCGAAAGGGAAATTGTTGGATGTCGAAGAATGGCGGACCATTTCATTGTATATCTTCACCAACCTAGCAGAAGTGCGTTCGTACATCGAGTAAGTTCTCGGTAAATTATTGTTCCGCAACTTCTAATTCCTTTGAACTGCTCTCTTATTCCCAGATATTTGATATAGTCGATACGTCGCCGAATTCTCGGATGGAGCGGTCATCGAAAAGGATTCCGTCGAAGAGTATGAGCTTCTCGCAAAGAATGGAGGCGACTATCCCGGTTTCATCTCTTGGTTCAAACAAAGGGTAATTAATTACAATTAAGGGCCCATTTGATTTCTTGGTCTAATTTGCGGCTAATGCATCCATTCTTTCGTATTAAATTTGTAGGCTGATGCAGAGTCTATGGACGCCGAGTTGAGACAAGTCTCTAATGGTTTTGACTATAAGGTTCGTTCATTTGACAAATACAACATCAACGGGTATCACTTTCATGCCTTTGGAAAAGAGCTATCTATGCCCGACCTAAAGACTACAAATTGTTCTGTCTCTGCTATCGGCGAAGGAGGCACCGAGTATTATGGAAGAGTTGAAGCAATTTATGAACTTCTATTCTATGGTATAAACCCCCGACCGTCGTAGTCTTCAAATGTTATTGGTATGAGCCGAGGGAGACTAGAAGGACTCATGAACATATAGGACTAGTCGAAATCAACCAAAACACCCACTTAGATGTTCCCGATGTCTATATTACGGCTCAACGGGCGACACAAGTTTTCTATCTACCGTGGGCCTGTCAAACTGATCCAAATCTCAAAGGTTGGGATGTCGTTCATGAAGTGCCACCACATTTTAGACCACCTACCCTCAATGAAGAGGATTACAAACCTCATATTAACACAGACACATATGAAGGAGACTTCTTCCAAGAAACACGTATGTCCAAGAAACGTTTCAAGAACTTCTCTACTTCACCCCAGAACATTGAAGTTGACAGCGACAGTGAATCTGTCTTAACCCCTGAGCCCGAACAGGAAGAGCTGGAAGAAGAAGAGGTTAGTGCTGCGGATGTGCTATCAATTCTTGACCGACTACATAATGGTGGCCTTCCACTTGTTCTTCCTGATAGTGATGATGATGATGCATTTATTGATGATAGTGATGATCGTGATGCATTTATTGACCCCGAAGCATATATAGACGAGCACGATTGTTATTACTTCATGTTAGGTATTCAACTATTACTATATATAAATTTTGAGTTCATGTTAGGTATTCAATTTTTATTAGTCATGTTGGTATTTATGACGATGATACACTTAAACTATATACATTTTATTACTCATGTTGGTATTTATGTTCTACTAATTTCATTTACTCTTTGTCATGACAGGTCTTGAAAGATGGTGAGAAAGGGTCGAAAGCACTCCGCGGCTCCTTCGTCGGCGGGTGGTGGAATGGGTACTTCCATTCCTGGCTCACCTCTTCGGAGAGTGTTGCTCTCTACTCTGCAAGGAGCGCCCCCCGTGAGAGGAGATCGACCCCCTGCGAAGCCGAGAGGTACTAAAAGTACACGTTGTATTCATGTTGGTATTTATGTTGCACTCATGTTGTATGCATGTTGGTATTTATATACATTTTATTACTCATGTTGGTATTTATGGTGTACTAATGGTACACGTGGCCGTGGGAGAGGTAGGGTGGTGGCTGCCACGCCTTCTGAGGTGGAGGCTACACGGTCTCCGCCACCACCCCAAGCTGATTCACCTGAGCACAGGACTTCTAGGGTGGATTCGTCTGAGGTGGAGGCTACACGGTCTCCGGTTCACGAGCATCGGGTCGACGAGCCTTCGACACACGAGACTCGTGTCCCGGAGGCTTCGTTCCAGGCGACTCCGGAGCAAAGCACGGATGAGGGTACGTCACCAAAGACTCTGTGGGATACCTGGGCTGAGCCAAGTCGCCATGCAGATAGCGACGAGGAGTTGGGTGAGGGGACTACCGTCTACCAGCGTGGTAGTTTGGGGCTCCCGCTCATGCCGTTGACCCGCGAGCAGATGTGGTCGATTAAGCCAAATGGGGACAGGTAAGTTAATTTACTCTTATTTAACCTTTCGCCTTCACGTTTTCTCAAATATCTAATGTTTTGGCTTTAATTTTCATACGCAGGGGTTGGATTGTTTCCAAGGGTGCCCGCAAGCCCAACAACGTCCTTGGTGTGCTTTGCCGTCAAAACTTCCCAGGGTTTGTTACGTTTCCCGGTCAGGAGCGAGAGGTAGGAATGATTTGGGAGCACTACTTGGGTGCCCCGGCCCCGCCGGAGGTGAAGATCGACGGTGTTTTTGTCGGGACCCCGATCCTAAGCCATAGGAATCCAGCCTGTAAGACATAACATCTCTTTGCGGTCTCACGCATGGTTATCCCCACGGCTGCAGCCTTACCTTAGCCGGGACCGTTTGCGCCTTTTGACTCGCGTATGCAATTGTGTCGCTAGCATTCCGATGTCAAAGAACCGGGTCGACATGTCTAGTCATAAACTCAAGTGGCAGTTCCGTACGGGGATAGGCATACATGACCCAGCAAAGCATATGTCGGTCATCAGCGAGTGTAGACGAGTCATAGCAAGCTACAAGGAATCCATTACACCGCGAGACATTTCCCCAAAGGGACAAACACATCAGCTAAGAAGGACACATGTTGGTCAACCAATGTGTCCGGAGCAGTAGCGAACTACCATGGCTCGGTGGAATCACAATGGGGCATTTCCCCGTAAGGAGTGCTACTAAGGCATACGACTAGGTGTTCGAACCCCATGCATATCAAGTACAACACACGTACGCATGGCATACCGATATGCATAGATACATCGATGGCATCACAACATAACCATAAACATCCAAGCTTTATTTAGAAGGCTCGGAAGAGCCTCACACATAATATTACATAGATAGGGTCTCACGATCCATCATCATAAGTCATTCAAACAAGTCTTACAAGCCAGCGGAATATTAAAACTGTCTGAGTACAGACAGATGGAAAGGAAAAGGCACATGGCCTAACTATGTACACACCCAACCTAGGGCCAGATCGTAGCTGGGACACCAGTGACTCATCATCGTCAACGTCTAGATAGAACACACCATTAGGGTCATTAACATCCTCTGCAACAATTTATTAAGCAAACGTGAGTACAAAAGTACTCAGCAAGACTTCAGGATAATCTATCTACTCATGCAATGTATCAACAAGGAGTTGTGTGGTTTCATGTAGAAAGCCAACTTTGACTCTTGGCTAGACCAACTACATTTTAAATAGTTTTGACAGCTTTGTTTTCTCGCACATGAGTCCACTAACACCACAACAATACTCCATCATGGAATCATTCCGTCACCCCACGGAAATGCCATCCACGACACTCACACTTATCTTGACATTTTTATGAGTAGCCATTATAGTTGTCTATGAACAACATATGTTTCCAAGTAGTCCATATCCACGGACGCGGCTATTCGAATAGATCATAACGCTGGTGAGGTGTACTTCTTCACACACGCTCTCGCCACTTATCGCTATGTGCACGTCATGCACCTCGGCAACCTTCAAGCGGAAGCCCACCAAGGGAGTCGGCCACGACTGTTAACCATGCTAATACCTAGTCCAGGTTTATCGCCTATCTGAGGGTAACCCGCACGAAAGTCCGGCCGAGGTTTCCGCCACGGCCCCAAACGATGTGCGCAGGGTTCCCAAGCCCACCATCCAGGTGCCACTTGTTACACCGTGCCACTGCCTGCCGCATCATAGCCCACCTCTAAGGTCAACACTATGCACGGCCTCCAGCATGACTATAAACACCAGAAACTACTTACAACTCCTGGACCGAGTACTAAGCGATTAATAACTCAAGATGGTCAATTAAGTATCCCAACTTGTGGTAGTATCTAGTCTTGGATTACATACACGGAACTCAGTTCCTAAGGACGGTTCCAATGAAACGACCTGCCATGTACTCCTACATAGCCTTTCACAGGTACCTTTACCAAATCAGGTTCAACGCACAACCTGTATTAACTGAACACATTCTCACGATCCTATTCATCACCCAGATGACAAACCATACACAACTCTAAGCATAGCATGCATAGCAGGATATGGCACATCAAGGCTCAAGCATCTACTAGGTCTGCTAAGTTGCAAGGTTCAACTATTTACTGTGACAAGGACAGGTCATGCAAAGGAGTGGGTTCAACTAACGAGGTAAAAGTATTGAAAGTATTTTGACCTAATGCAATAAGTAAGAGAAGGAGCGAGAACATGGGATTTATCGGGATGATCAAAATGGTTGATTTCCTTGTTGCTCAGCAGAGGGGTGATATCCGCCAGTCGGATAATGAGTCGTATCCGAAGGGGCTTGGCCTACCGAATAACAACATACAAATATTAACAATCATATGCAACAATCATGGTGCATGAATATGACATGAAATGAAGGGTGATATGTTTCAATGTGGTTGGCGAAACCTTAGTTTGCATCTGGTTTGAAATCCAAATTCAAATATTATTTGAAATGGCATATTTATTTTAATCATTTAATTGGTTTGACCTGATGCTGTTTCATAACTTTATTTTTCATACATGAAAGTAGCACCATTGTGTTCATTGAATTTTTCTGATCAATTTGCATATATTATTTGCCTGAGTTGGAGTTATATTCAATTTTTTATGAATTTCCAAAGTTTCGCAATTATTCTGGAATTATATTAAATTCAGAATTAGATTTATTTCATCAGCATGACATCAGCAGGTCAGCTAGCTGTTGAAAGTCAAACCTAACCAGTGGGACCCACTGGTCAGTGACTCTCGCCAGTTTTAGATTAAGTTTAAACTTAATTAGCTAATTAACAGGACGGGACCCACATGTCATTGACTGGTTAAGGATTTAATTAATTATTTATTTTTATTAAGTTAAACTTAACTACAAGAGGGGCTGGCCCCACTTGTCATAGGGCCAGGGGGGTTGAACCCACCGGCGACGAGGTCGATCTCGCTGGCGGTGAGCCTCTGGCACCACCAGAGACGGCGGAGGGCGTCGGAAACGCGTCTCCGATGACCATTTGAGCGGCAGAAGACACAGGGAGAACGACCACTCGAGGATGGCGACGAGCTTGGCGGCGACCAAAGCTCGGCCATCGTCGAGGTCATCGAAAAAAACGGCAAATCACACGGGGCTGGGCTCCTAAAGCACCTACGCGACGAGTTGAAGCTGTTGCAGGCCTGAGATGGACCAGCCGGTCACCTTAGGGTCACCGACGATGAGCTACAGCGGCGGTCCTCGTCGGGCTCCACTGGAATCGGGGACTAGAGCTCAGGATCGAAGGGGAAAATGAGGGGGAAAACACCCTGAGCTCACAGGGAGTGCAGAGGCAAAGAGAGCAGGCTCGGAGATGGTCTGAGGAGGAAGAACGACGGCGGCGAGCTCCGGGGATCCGAGGTTGAAGACGACGGCGACAGCTCGATGCAGGGATCGAGGGCTTGCGCGGCTCACTGGGAAGCTTCAGATGGTCGAGGCGGTTCTTCTGCGAGGCTCAGACAGGTCGGAGGGGGACTGGAGCGATGGGGAGCTCGAGCTCGAGCTCGCTCCAATCGCGGCCGAGAGGAGAGAGGCACAGGGGCGAATGAGGAGAGGGAGAGGATGGGAACGAGCTCGGGGAGGCTTATCCTCCCTCTCCAGCTCATCCGGGCGAGCCAGACATGCTCACAGGTGCGTGGCCGCACCGGAGGGAGCGGCGGCCACCTCCTGCTCCGACTGGCGAAGGAGGAAGATGACAGAAGAAGGGGAGAAGATGGGCCTGGGCCAAGGTAAGCGCCAGATAAGGTATTTCCTATTTTCCTTCTTTTCTGTTTCTGTTAATTCTTTTCTGACTTTGTTTGGTTTTATTTTTGGCTCCAAACTATTTCTAAAATAGTTTGAAACATGCTGAACTGTTATTTGGAATATTTCCAAACATATATAAAAGTTTCAGCATTTTTGAAAACTTTGAAATATTTGAAATCAATTCTATAGTTGATTTCAGTAGCTTTTAACTTTGAAATAAAATGCCAAAAGCACTTTGAAAATATATTTAACCTCTGATATTTTATTTTCAACATTTATCAGAAATGATGAACTTTTCTAATGGCCATATTGAATACTTTAATTTGCCACCAGAATTGAAAAGCTTTTGAATATAGAGTTGCTAGGAATTGCTTTGGTTTTCTTTGCTTTGCTTTTGATTTCATGTCATTTTCTTGAATGCAGTGAAGAAAACATGAGCACAAGCTTGCTATGTTCTATTAGAGATCAGGGATGTGACAACTCACCCCCACTCAAAAGAATCTCGTCCCGAGATTTGGTAGTCGTCGGGAATAGCACGGGATACTAAAGTCGTAGACGATCCTCTCTTTCCCATGTTGCCTCTTTTTCAGAATGATTTGACCATTGAACTTTAAGAAACTTGAGGTTCCGACATCGAGCGGCACACTCAACTTGATCAAGAATACGAACAGGATATTCTCGGCATGAAAGGTTATCTTGGAGATCAAGCGTTTCGTGGTCCACTTCACGGATAGGATCCGAAAAGCAACGCTTGAGTTGCGAGACTTGGAATACGTCATGAACCTTGGAAAGATGCGGAGGGAGTTCCAATTGGTAGGCAACTTCTCCTCGTTTGGCAAGAATGCGAAAGGGACCGATATAACGAGGAGCCAACTTGCCCTTGATACCAAAACGATGGGTACCCTTCAGAGGTGTAACCCGAAGATAAGCCTTCTCGTCAACTTCAAAGGTCATAGCTTTATGATGACGATCACATTGGCTCTTTTGACGAGACTGGGTTGTTTCAACTTTTCACGAATAATGCGAACTTGCTCTTCTACATCCTGGATCATATCCGGCCCAAAGATTTGCCTCTCTCCGGTTTCTGACCAATTAAGAGGTGTTCTACATCTTCGTCCATAGAGAACTTCAAAAGGAGCTTTGCCCAAGCTTGATTGATAACTATTGTTATAAGCAAATTCAGCGAATGGAAGACACTTCTCCCAATTCATACCGAACGATATAACACAAGCTCGGAGCATATCTTCTAGGATTTGATTCACACTTTCTACTTGACTACTTGATTGAGGATGGAAAGCAGTGCTAAAAGATAAGTGAGTCCCCATGGCATTCTGAAAACTCTCCCAGAAGCGAGAAGTAAAGATACTTCCATGGTCTGAGTTAATCTCCACAGGAACACCATGAAGAGACACTATTCGAGAGATATATAACTCTACTAGCTGGCTATGTGTTATACTCTCACGAACTTGAAGAAAATGAGCTCCTTTGGAAAGACGGTCAATGACCACAAAGACATCATTATTTCCTTTCTTGGTCTTCGGAAATCTAGTGATGAAATCCATACTGACTTTATCCCATTTCCATTCAGGAATAGCTAAAGGTTGGAGGGTTCCAGCAGGCCTTTGATGTTCTGCCTTAACTCGACAACAAACATCGCAGTTAGCAACGAACTCAGCAATTTCTCTCTTCATGCTAGTCCACCAAAACCTCCGGCGTAGGTCCTGATACATCTTAGTACTACCAGGATGAATGGTGAGAGGAGAATGATGAGCCTCCTTGAGGATCAACTGCCGCAGACGTTTGCTATTAGGAACCACTAGACGGTTCTGAAAGAGCACGCCACCTTGCTCATTGATAGAGAAATCTCTAGTGTTTCCGCTAGCAATATTCTCCTTGATCCGGGATATACCCTTATCATAAGTCTGCACGGCTTTGATTTGATCCCCAAGAGTAGGTTTCGCCACCAGGTTAGAAAGGACTCCTTGAGGAACAATGTGAAGATTTAACTTCCGAAATTCCTCATAGAGATGTGGTTGACCTCGTTGTAGCATCAGGTTGTTACAATAAGACTTATGACTTAGTGCATCAGCCATAACATTGGCCTTCCCCGGGTGTAAGTTATCCCTAAGTCGTAATCTTTGATCAACTCAATGCACCGTCTTTGCCTGAGATTCAAATCCGGCTTGGTGAAGATATATTTCAGACTTTGGTGATCAATGAATATTTCACAACGATTACCAAGAAGGTAATGTCGCCAGGTTTTAAGTGCATGGACTACTGCTGCAAGGTCAAGGTCATGTGTGAGATAATTATCCTCATGGGGACGCAACTGTCGAGATGCGTAAGCAATCATATGACGATCCTGCATGAGAATGCAACCTAATCCTTGTCGTGAGGCGTCGCAATAGATAACAAAGTCCTTAGAGAAATCTGGTGGCAGCAACACACGTGCGGAAGTCAGGCGTATTTTCAGTTCCTGAAAACTATGCTCTCACTGTGGTGTCCACTCGAACTTTTTATCTTTCTTGAGGAGTTCAGTTAGAGGCTTTGCAACCTTGGAGAAATTCTCGACAAAGCGGCGACAATAGCTAGCTAGACCAAGAAAACTCCTAACTTGCTTAACCGATTTAGGTTGAGTCCAATCAAGGACGGCTTGAACTCTCTCGGGATTGACAACAATACCTTTACCAGAGATTACGTGGCCTAGATAGGTCACTTCTGGTAACCAAAATCACATTTTGAAAACTTGGCATAAAGGCGATGCTCTCGAAGTTTCATCAATACCATCCTTAGATGTTCGGCATGTTCTTGTTCGTTCTTCGAGTAGATGATAATGTCGTCGAGGTATACCACGATGAATCTATCCAAATACTCCATGAAGATTGAATTCATCAAACGAGAGAAGGTGGCTGGGGCATTGGTTAAACCGAAGGACATGACGGTGTACCCGTATTGGCCATAACGAGTGACAAAAGCCGTTTTTGGAATGTCCCCGTTCTTGATCTTGATTTGATGGTATCCCAACCTCAAATCCATTTTGGAGAAGACTGAGGATCCAGCGAGCTGATCATACATGCCGTTGATCCTGGGGAGCGGATACTTGTTCTTTATGGTGACCAGGTTAACTAGTCGATAATCTACAACCATCTGATCCGTTCCGTCTTTCTTCTTGACGAAGAGGACGGGACAAGCCCAAGGGGAAGAGCTAGGACGAATGAAACCTTTATTCAAGGCCTCATCTAGTTGCTTCTTAAGTTCGGCTAGCTCCAGGGGTGCCATCTTATAAGGTCTTCTGGCTATTGGAACGGTTCCCGAAACAAGGTCTGATACGTCCATTTTGCATCATGTTTTCATGTTGATATTTACTGCTTCTTGGGCTGTTATTTCACTTCACGGTACAATTCTTATGCCTTTTATCTCTTATTTTGCAAGGTTTACATGAAGAGGGAGAATGCCGGCAACTGGAATTCTGGCCTAAAAGTGGAGCAAGTTTGAGATACCTATTCTGCGCAACTCCAAACACCATAAAAATCAACGACGATTTTTTTCCAGATTTATCAAAGATACTGGGCCGAAGAAGTGCCAGAGGGGCGCCATGGGGTGGCCAAAAGCCTGCACGGCGCGGCCACCACCCAGGCCACGCCATGGGGGCTTGTGGGCACCCTGCTGGCCCAGTTGCCCCCCTCTTTTTCTATATGAAGGGTTTCGTCCAGGAAAAAATCAAGGAGGACCTTTTTCGTGGATTCGCCGCCGCCACGAGGCGGAACTTGAGCAGAACCAATCTAGAGCTCCTGCAGGACGATCATGCCGGGGAAACTTCCCTCCTAGAGGGGGAAATCATCGCCATCGTCATCACCAACACTCCTCTTATAGGAGGGGACTCGTCACCATCAACATCTTCATCAGCACCATCTCATCTCCAAACCCTAGTTCATCACTTGTAACCAATCTCCATCTCGCGACTCCGATTGGTACTTGTAAGGTTGCTAGTAGTGTTGATTACTCTTTGTAGTTGATGCTAGTTGGATTATTTGGTGGAAGAGTTTATGTACAGATCCTTGATGCTACTCATTACCTCTCTGGTCATGAATATGATTATGCTTTGTGAGTAGTTACTTTTGTTCCTGAGGACATGGGATAAGTCATGCTAATAGTAGTCACGTGAATTTGGTATTCGTTCGGTAATTTGTTATGTTGTATGTTGTTTTTCCTCTAGTGGTGTTATGTGAACGTCGACTACATAACACTTCACCATTATTTGGGCCTAGAGGAAGGCATTGGGAATTAGTAAGTAGATGATGGGTTGCTAGAATGATTGAAGCTTAAACCCTAGTTTATGCGTTACTTCGTAAGGGGCTGATTTGGATCCACTAGTTTAATGCTATGGTTAGACTTTGTCTTAATTCTTGTTTCGTAGTTGCGGATGCTTGCGAGAGGGGTTAATCATAAGTGGGATGCTTGTCCAAGTAAGGTCAGTACCCAAGCACCGGTCCACCCACATATCAAACTATCAAAGTAACGAACGTGAATCATATGAACATGAAGAAAACTAACATGACAGAAATTCCCTTGTGTCCTCGGGAGCGTTTTTCCTCCTATAAGACTTTGTCCAGGATTGTACCTTGCTACAAAAGGGATTGGGCCACTTTGCTGCACCATTGCTACTTTTGTTACTTGTTTCTTGCTACGAATCATCTCAACACACAATCACATGTTACCGACAATTTTAGTGCCTGCAGATTTTACCTTGCTAAAAACCACTTGTCAGATCCTTCTGCTCCTCGTTGGGTTCGACACTCTTACTTATCGAAAGGACTACGATTGATCCCCTATACTTGTGGGTCATCAAGACTCTTTTCTGGCGCCGTTTCCGGGGAGTGAAGCGCCTTTGGTAAGTGGAACTTGGTAAGGAAACATTCATATAGTGTGCTGAAATTTATTGCCACTTGTCACTATGGATACTGATCCTTTGAGGGGCTTGTTCAGGGTATCTTCACCTCGAACGGAAGCACAAAGAGTTGCTCCTCAATCTGCTGCACCAACTGAAAATATTTTCTTTGAATTTCCTTCGGGTATGGTTGAGAAACTGGTGGCTAATCCTTTTACAGGAGATGGAACATCACATCCAGACTTGCATCTAATCTACGTACATGAAGTTTGTGGTTTATTTAAGCTTGCAGGTGTGCCCGAGGATGAGGTCAAGAAGAAGGTCTTTTCTTTATCTTTGAAGGATAAGGCGTTGACATGGTATAGGCTATGTGATGATACTAGATCATGGGACTACAATCGGTTGAAATTGGAATTTCATCAAAAGTTTTATCCTATGCATTTAGTACATCGTGATCGGAACTATATTTATAATTTTTGGCCTCGTGACAGAGAAAGCATCGCTCAAGCTTGGGGGAGGCTTAAATCAATGCTATATTCATGCCCCAATCATGAGCTCTCGAGATAAATTACCATTCAGAACTTCTATGCTCGGCTTTCTCATGATAATCGCACCATGCTTGACACTTCTTGTACCGGTTCTTTTATGAAGAGAGATATTGACTTCAAATGGAATTTATTGGAGAGAATTAAACGCAACTCTGAATATTGGGAGCTTGAAGAAGGTAAGGAGTCAGGTATGAATTTCACGTTTGATTGCGCTAAATCCTTTGTTGAGAGAAATACTTTTTGTGACTTTAGCGCTAAGTATGGAGTTGACTCTGAGATACTAGCTTCACTGTGTGAATCCTTTGCTGCTCATATTGATCTCCCCAAAGAGAAGTGGTTTAAATTTCATCCTCCTTTAGAAGTCAATGTAGTTAAACCCACTCAAATTGAAGAGAAAGTCATTGCCTATAATGATCTTGTGGTTCCCAATGCTTACATTGAGAAATCACCTTTCCCTGTTAGGATAAAGGATCATTCCAAAGCTTCAACTGTGATACATAGAGGCTATATTAGAGCACCTACACCCCCTGAGCAAATTAGAGTTGAACCTGGCATTGCTATTATCAAAGATCTTATGTCCGACGATGTTGAGGGACATAATATTCACTTTTGTGCAGATGCTGCTAGAATTGCTAGACCTCACGTTAGAGACAAACATTGGCCTGTTGTTGGCATGCCTGTGGTTTCTGTTAAGATAGGAGATCATTGTTATCATTGTTTATGTGACGTGGGTGCTAGTGTTAGTGCAATACCTCAATCCTTATACGATGAAATCAAAGACGAGATTGCACCTGTTGAGATAGAGCCTATTGATGTCACTATTCAGCTTGCCAATAGAGATACTATCTGCCCTATGGGAATTGTTAGGGATGTTGAAGTATTGTGTGGTAAAACGAGGTATCCTGCTGATTTCCTCGTTCTTGCTACCGCACAAGATAGCTTTTGTCCCATCATATTTGGTAGACCTTTTCTCAATACCGTCAATGCTCATATTGACTGTGAGAAGCAAATTGTCACTGTTGGCTTTGAAGGTGTGTCTCATGAGTTCAATTTCTCCAAGTTTGGTAGACAACCTCATGAAAAGGAGTTGCCTAGTAAGGATGAAACTATTGCCTTATCTTCTATTATCGTGCCTCCTACTGATCCCTTAGAGCAATACTTGCTTGAGCATGAAAATGATATGCATATGGATGAAAGGAATGAAATAGATAGAGTTGTCTTAGAACAATATCATATCCTTAAGAATAACTTGCATGTTGAACTGCTTGGGGATCCACCTCCACCAAAGGGTGATCCTGTGTTCGAGCTTAAACAGTTGCCTGATACTCTTAAGTATGCATATCTTGATAAAAAGAGATATATCCTGTCATTATTAGTGCTAGCCTCTCCGAGCATGAAGAAAAGAAGTTACTAAAAACTCTGAGGAAGCACCATGCTGCTATTGGATATACTCTTGATGATCTTAAGGGCATTAGTCCTACCCTATGCCAGCACAAGATTAAAATTGATCCTGATTTCAATCCAGTTGCTGATCATCAAAGAAGATTAAATCCTAAGATGAAAGAGGTAGTAAGAAAAGAAATACTAAAGCTTATGGAAGCAGGTATTATCTATCTTGTTGCTCATAGCGATTGGGTGAGTCCGGTGCACTGCGTCCCTAAGAAGGGAGGCATTACCGTTGTCCCTAATGATAAGGATGAATTGATCCCACAGAGGATTATTACTGTCTATAGGATGGTGATCGATTTTAGGAAATTGAATAAGGCCACTAGGAAAGATCATTACCCTCTCCTTTTATCGACCAAATGCTAGGAAGACTGTCTAAACACACCTGCTTTCTAGACGGTTATTCGGGTTTCTGCCAAATACCAGTTGCACAATCTAATCAGGAGAAAACCACTTTCACCTGTCCTTTCGGTACCTTTGCTTATAGAAGTATGCCTTTTGGCTTATGTAATGCACCTGCCACCTTTCAAAGATGTATGATGGCTATATTCTCTGACTTTTGTGAAAAGATTGTCGAGGTTTTCATGGATGACTTTTCCGTTTACGGGTCTTCCTTTGATGATTGCCTCAGCAACCTTGATCGAGTCTTGCAGAGATGTAAAGACACCAATCTTGTCTTGAATTGGGAGAAGTGCCACTTTGTGGTTAATGAAGGCATCGTCTTAGGACATCAAATTTCTGAAAGAGGTATTGTAGTCGATAAGGGTAAGGTTGATGCCATCGAGAAAATGCCATACCCCACAGATATCAATGGTATAAGAAGTTTCCTTGGCCATGCTAGTTTGTATAGAAGGTTCATCAAAGACTTCTCTAAGATTTCTAGGCCTCTTACCAATCTCTTACAAGAGGATATTCCTTTTGTTTTTTATGAAGATTGTGAGGAAGCCATCGAAATACTTAAGAGGGATTTGATAACTGCACCTATTGTTCAACCACCTGATTGGAACCTACCTTTTGAGATCATGTGTGATGCTAGTGATTATGATGTTGGTGCTTTTCTAGGGTAAAGAGTTGATAAGAAGTTGAATGTTATTCACTATGCTAGTAAAACTCTAGACAGTGCCCACACAAACTATGCTACTACAGAGAAGGAGTTTTGAGTAGTCGTGCTTGCATGTGAAAAGTTTAGGTCTTACATAGTTGATTCCAATGTCACTATTCACACTGATCATGCTGCTATTAAGTACCTCATGGAGAATAAGGACGCTAAACCAAGATTTATCAGATAGGTTCTCTTGCTACAGGAATTTGATTTGCACGTTGTAGACAGAAAGGGTGCTGATAACCCAATAGCAGATAACTTGTCTAGGTTGGAGAACGTTCTTGATGACCCACAACCTATTGATGATACCTTTCCCGATGAGCAATTGAATGTCATCAATGCTTCACGTAGTGCATCGTGGTATGCTGATTATGCAAACTATATCGTTGCCAAATATATACCACCTAGTTTCACATACCAGCAAAAGAAGAAATTCTTCTTTGACTTGAGACACTACTTTTGGGATGATCCTCACCTTTATAAGGAAGGAGTAGATGGTGTTATTAGACGTTGTGTACCTGAACATGAATAGGGACAGATCCTACAGAAGTGTCACTCTGAGGCCTACGGAGGACACCATGCGGGAGATAGAACTGCACACAAGGTATTGCAATCAGGTTTCTATTGGCCCACTCTCTTCAAAAATGCCTGTAAGTTTGTCTTGTCTTGTGACGAATATCAAAGAATAGGTAATATTAGCAAACGTCAGGAAATGCCTATGAACTATTCACTTGTCATTGAACCATTTGATGTCTAGGGCTTTGATTATATGGGACCTTTTCCAAAATCCAACGGGTATACTCATATCCTAGTTGTTGTTGATTACGTCACTAAGTGGGTAGAAGCTATCCCCACTAGTAGTGCTAATCACAACACCTGTATAAGGATGCTGAAAGAAGTTATCTTCCCTAGATTTGGAGTCCCTAGATATCTAATGACCGACGGTGGTTCACACTTCATTCATGGTGCTATCCGTAAAACGCTTGCTAAGTACGATTTCAACCATAGAATTGCGTCTCCCTATCACCCTCAGTCCAGTGGTCAAGTAGAGCTAAGCAATAGCGAGATTAAACTAATTCTGCAAAAAGGCTGTCAACTGGTCTAGAAAGAATTGGTCTAAGAAGCTCGATGATGCACTGTGGGCATATAGAACCGCCTATAAGAATCCCATGGGCATGTCTCCGTACAAAATGGTGTACGGTAAAGCATGTCATTTACCTCTTGATCTAGAGCATAAATCTTATTGGGCAATCAAAGAGCTCAACTTTGATTTCAAACTTGCCGGTGAGAAGAGGTTATTTGATATTAGCTTGCTTGATGAGTGGAGAACTCAAGCATATGAGAATACCAATTATTCAAAGAGAAGGTTAAGAGGTGGCATGATAAGAGGATACAAAAGCGTGAGTTCAATGTAGGTGATTATGTCTTGCTATATAACTCTCGTTTAAGATTCTTTACATGCAAGCTTCTCTCTAAATAGGAAGGTCCCTATGTTGTTGAGGAAGTATACCGTTCCGGTGCTATCAAGATCAACAACACGGAAGCTAATTATACGAGAGTGGTAAATGGGCAGAGGATCAAGCATTATATCTCACGTACTCCCATAAATGTTGAAAGCAATATCATGAATACCATAACTCCGGAAGAATACCTAAGGGATATTTATCAGCCTGTTTCAGACTCCAAAAACGAAGAGGTATGTGATTCGGTAAGAAAACATAGTCCAAAACTTTTCCAGTACGATTTTTTCTCCGTTTTGGAATGTTTGAAAAAATACAAAAATTGGAAGTAGTCCGGCAAGTGCGCGAGGAGGCGACAAGCCTGCACGACGCAGGCCCACCCTCTGGCTTCACCGTGAGGACTTGTGGCCACCTCGTGCGCCTCCCAGACTCCGTTTTCGTGCAGGTACTCCTTCTGGTCTGAAAAAAATCATTATATATACTCCCGTTTGGTCTGACTCCTGCATCACGCAGATTTCCTCAGTTTTTTGTTTCAAGCCTGTTTCTGTTGCAGATCTAGATCGCTATGACTTCCCCAAAAGCTTCGAAGGACAAGATCTTCGAGAAGGTCATCAATCCCTACCTCACGGGAGTGTTGCAACACCCTCAATCTATTGAGATGCGTGAGGGATGTTGCACATCCGATTTGTTGAGGGGCCCAAGAAGACCGGAAGCGTGGAGACGAGGCTCGAAGCAATGAAGCAACAAGTCTTGAAGTGCCAAGGGATGGTGGAGCGTGGACTCAACACCAACCACATGATGATCACGGAGTTCACTAGCAAGCACAGGATTGATTCCAATGACATTGGGAAACACCTCTCCAGGCTCTATGACAGGATTGATCAACTCCAGGCCCAGATCTACAACCTAGAGAACCAAAACTGTGAGTATGAGTATAGATTTAAATCAATACGGTTGGCTGCAGATTTGAGGATTCCGGAGACTCATTCATCTTTCCATGATGGAGCACCTATGCCTTAGAAGACGGAGGATCAAACTCATGTTGCAACAACTCCACCATCACCACCAAGGGAAGACAACTAAGCATGGGTATGGGCAATCCCCTTGGCTTGTGCCAAGCTTGGGGAGTTGCCTCGGCATCGTATCACCATCACATCTTTTGCCTTTACCTTTGTTTTAGTTTTCCTTTTGAGTTTTATTTTTCTCTAGTAGATTAAAAGTCTTAGTGTTTTAGTCTTGAGTTTTGCTTTGTGTCACCCCCGATGTATTCGAGCTCGTGAGCCATATAATAAATAGTGTCTTAGTTGAAGGGCTTTGCCTCTTGGCATGATCAAAAGAGTGAGAATAGAACAAAAGCATGAAAGATCATGTAATGATCTTATGGGAAGTGATGGCTTCACATATAAAAAGAATGAGGATTGAAACTTGTTGAGGGTAGGCAAACGTAGACCTTGGTCATGGTTGCAATTAATAGGAAGTGATAAAGAAGGAGAGGTTCACATATAAATATATCATCTCTAACACCATCTATGATTGTGAACACTCACTCAACTATTACATGCCTAGAAGTAGATGTTGGACAAGGAAGACAACATAATGAATTGTGTTTGCTTGGTTCCGAACAATGTTATATGACTAGAGATCCCTTAGCATGTGACGATTGCTTCCACCTCATATTAGCCAACACCTCCCGCACTAAGTAGAGATACTACTTGTGCATCCATAAACCATCAACCCAGTTTTGCCATGAGTGTCCAACATATCTACCTATGGATTAAATAAGATCCCTCAAGTAAGTTGTCATCGGTGCAAGCAATAAAAATTGCTCTCTAATATGTATGATCTATTAGTGTGTGGAAAATAAGCTTTATAAGAACATGTGATGAGGAAGACATAAAAGCGACAGACTTCATAATAAAGTTCTTTATCACAGGAGGCAATATAAAATGGCGTTCCTCCGCACTAAGAGGACACGCATCCAAACCTCAAAAGTGCATGACAACCTCTGCTTCCCTCTGCGAAGGGCTTTCTTGTACCTTTACTCTTTGTCCTTGAAAGAGTCATGGTGATCTTCACCAATTCCCTATTTCGCCTTTGTCTTGGCTAACGTCATATGCTTGGGAAAGATCTATATTCATATGTCAACTTGGAGGTAAGCATTCATGAATTATTATTGTTGACATTACCCTTGAGGTAAGCAGTTGGGAGGCAAAACTGTAAGCCCCTATCTTTCTCTGTGTCCAGCTGAAACTTTGATCTCATGAGTACCACGTGAGTTGTAGCAATTGTAGAGAACGAAAGAATGATTGAGTATGTAGATTTGCTTTACAAGCTCTTATTTGACTCTTTCTGATGTTGTGATAAATTGCAATTGCTTCCATGACTAAAGGTTATCGGTTGTTACTTCTCGGTAAGGTTCTTGATCCATGCTTTACTTTGTGAAGGAATTATCACTTTAGCATGAGAGATTATATGTTGGTATTGCTGTTCTGATCATGATCATGATGCCTGCATGTTCGTATCTTGTTTTGTCGACACCTCTCTCCCTAAACATGTGGACACATTTATTGAGCTAGACTTTCTCTTTAGGACAAGCGAGGTCTAAGCTTGGGGGAGTTGATACATCCATTTTGCATCATGTTTTCATGTTCATATTTATTGCTTCTTGGGCTGTTAATTCACTTCACGGTAAAATTCTTATGCCTTTTCTCTCTTATTTTGCAAGGTTTACATGAAGAGGGAGAATGCCGGCATCTGGAATTTTGGCCTGAAAGTGGAGCAAGTTTGAGATACCTATTCTGCGCAACTCCAAACGCCGTAAAAATCAATGAGGATTTTTTTCCAGATTTATCAAAAATACTAGGCCGAAGAAGTGCCAGAGGGACGCCAGCGGTGGCCACAAGCTTGCACGGCGTGACCACCCCCCAGGCCACGCCATGGGGGCTTGTGGTCACCTTGCTAGCCCACTTGCCCCCCTCTTTTGCTATATGAAGGGTTTCGGCCAGGAAAAAATCAAGGAGGACCGTTTTTGTGGATTCGCCGCCGCCATAAGGCGGAACTTGAGCAGAACCAATCTAAAGCTCCGGCAGGACGATACTGCCGGGGAAACTTCCCTCCCGGAGGGGGAAATCGTCGCCATCGTCATCACCAACACTCCTCTCATAGGAGGGGACTCGTCACCATCAACATCTTCATCAGCACCATCTCATATCCAAACCCTAGTTCATCACTTGTAACCAATCTCCGTCTCGCGACTCCGATTGGTACTTGTAAGGTTGCTAGTAGTGTTGATTACTCTTTGTAGTTGATGCTAGTTGGATTATTTGGTGGAAGAGTTTATGTTAAGATCCTTGATGCTACTCGTTACCTCTCTGGTCATGAATATGATTATGCTTTGTGAGTAGTTACTTTTGTTCCTGAGGACATGGGATAAGTCATGCTAATAGTAGTCATGTGAATTTGATATTCGTTCGGTAATTTGACATGTTGTATGTTGTTTTTCCTCTAGTGGTGTTATGTGAACGTCGACTACATAACACTTCACCATTATTTGGGCCTAGAGGAAGGCATTGGGAAGTAGTAAGTAGAGGATGGGTTGCTAGAGTGACAGAAGCTTAAACCCTAGTTTATGCGTTACTTCGTAAGGGGCTGATTTGGATCCACTAGTTTAATGCTATGGTTAGACTTTGTCATAATTCTTCTTTCGTAGTTGCGGATGCTTGCGAGAGGGGTTAATCATAAGTGGGATGCTTGTCCAACTAAGGGCAGTACCCAAGCGCCAGTCCACCCACATATCAAACTATCAAAGTAACGAACGCGAATCATATGAACATGATGAAAACTAGCATGACAGAAATTCCCGTGTGTCCTCGGGGGTGTTTTTCCTCCTATAAGACTTTGTCCATGCTTGTCCCTTGCTAAAAAAGGGATTGGGCCACTTTGCTGCACCGTTGCTACTTTTGTTACTTGTTCCTTGCTATGAATCATCTCACCACACAATCACTTGTTACCGACAATTTCAGTGCCTGCAGATTTTACCTTGCTGAAAACCACTTGTTAGATCCTTCTGCTCCTCGTTGGGTTCGATACTCTTACTTATCAAAAGGACTACGATTGATCCCCTATACTTGTGGGTCATCAAGGTCTATCACAAACTCTACATCCCTGTCAGGTGCAATTCCTGGCAGTTCTTCTGGAAAAACATCTGGAAAGTCATGGACTACCGGAATGTCTTCAAGTTCTCGAAGAGGGTTGGCATTGAGGGAATAGAGTTGGCATTTGGCATCTCGAGTAGAGACATTAACTATCTCACTCGAGGGATGGGTAAGATGAACATTTCCAGAATGAGAATCAATCTTAGCATAATGAGCTGACATCCATTCCATAACCAAGATGATATTGATATCTAAAGATTTTAGGGCTATCAAAGATGCTAGAAAAACTAGCTTGTCTACTAGAATTTCATTGTCATAGGTTATCCTGGAGGTTTTCTACTTACTACCAGGGGTTTGGACAACCAATGGGATTGGGATATCACAGAAAGACATGTTATGCAACTGTGCATAACTTTCTGAAATGGAGGAATGAGATGACCCAGTGTCAAAAAGAATGGACGCTGGGTGATGATTGACAAGGAGCGTACCCAATATGACGTCGGGATCCTCTGCAGCTTCTTCTGATGAAACATAGTTCACACGGCCACGTGCAGGAGTTGGCTTCACATAGTAAGCTTGGCACCCATATTCTAAGGACACTCTCGTGAGTAGTGCCCTGGTTCCCCACACTTGTAACAGATCACCTGATTGGCACGTGGTGCAGAATTGCTAGCTGGACCACCATAGGTTTTTGTTGGAGGGTTGGTCTGATTCGCCTGAGGCGCCACATAGGATGGCCTCGGGGTGTCTCTTGGCGGCAGAGAACTATTTGGAACCCACATCCTGCGTTTTGGGAACGCGGAGCCAAATGACGAGCCAGAGTCACGGGAGTGCTTCTTCGTGGCTTCATAATCGGTATGACCAGTCTCGGCACTGATTGCCTTGTTGACAAGAGCTTGAAAGCTTGTACACTCATGGAGGCACAAGTCACGACGAAGTTCGGGGCTCAGACCCTTGCGGAATCTTGCTTGCTCCTTGGCATCAGTTGACACCTCTTCAGTTGCATAGCGGGCGAGGTTACCGAACTCGCGGCTATAAGCATACACGGTCAATTTTCCCTGGGTGAATGCACAGAACTCCTCTCTCTTTATGTCCATCAGACCCTCTGGAATATGGTGCAGACGGAAGGCTGCACTAAAGTTTGCCCATGTGGCTGCTAGTCCGGCAGGACGCATAGCTTCAAAGTTCTCCCACCACAGATTGGCGGGTCCTTCTAGAAAGTACACCGCAAAGGTCACCTTGTCGGCCTCCGAAACATTTGCACAGCGAATCTTGCGAGATATACTACACAACCAGTCATCAGCGTCGAGGGTATCGAAGGAGTGATGGAACTTCGGAGGATTCAGCTTCACGAAGTCTTTGAGGGACACTGCATCATTCCTCGGCTGACGAGCCGTATTTTTCTCAATACGCTCTAGCAGACGGTTCGTCTCCCTTTTATTTCTTTCCGCCTCAAGCATAACTTCCGCCAGGGAAGGCGGGTGAGGCAATTCCTCCTGCGGTACTTGACTACCCTCTCCCTGGTCATGGGCATGGGCACGGTTCAACCTGGTGAACACCGTCCTGACAAACAAACTCACAGCTTAGACCAATATCAACATCAATACCAGCTATGGATTAAGAATGCACTAAACACATGGAATGCAGAATGAACATCCGAACAACATGGTAACAAGAAACTGCTATATGTACACCATGGTTCATACACACCATTACATAGTTCAGTACAACCTCAACCCGAAGAACAAACTACTGAAAAGATGATACTACTCATCAGAGGCTTCCAAGCTTCCTATACATTATTTATCTATGCCTCCGGAATTCATCTCACGACACAAGCATACTCCACCAGACACACAGGACTGTAGAAGTACAGCTACTACCATATTACTCTTCCGCTCACGGGTTCAGGCATCCGCAAAGAACATCTCATAAAGGTTACCTCCAGGGCCTGGGACCTCAACCTGCGGATCAGGAAATACTCGAGCCTGAGACCCCTGGGAACCGTAAGGACACGGGTGTGGCCTTGGTCCCCTGACTGGTGGTAGTTGAGGTCCCTGAAGAGGGGTGACTCCTCCTATAGTAGGCCAGTCAAGATGACCGAAGATGGGTCCTAAGAGGGTTCAGCATCTCCATATCTCCATAACCCGTCTGGACTATAGGTGCTAGCTGTGTCAAAGCCGTCCACAGACGGGCACGTGTAGCATAGAGCTCCATACAAAGGGCACGAGCATCCCTGTCTCTATTCTCTAGCATCTCGGCGGTGGACTGCAGCAGCGGATCCTCCATAGAGGAATCAAACAAAACCCCACTAACGTATCCTTCTTCTCCTGGCTGAGAGGCAGGAACATAGCAGAACTCTGAATTCGGCAGTAGGGCATGTCTGGCCCTCATGATGGTCAACATTGAATAGGCAGCATCTTGTACTGCCATGTCAATAGTGACCCCCAATCCATAAGACCAATGGATCGGCTCCTCAGCTGTAGGGTAATCTGGGAATACCCTAACAGTGCACAGATACTGACTCTGATTAAAATCTTGGTACTGCTCCTCCATTGTATACTCGGGGTGCCAGCGGTAACCGGCTACTAACATCATCCTAACTAGCATGGCCGTGTGACCCGACACATCAATGCACCTAGTCAGACGGACCACCTGATGAGAAGGACGGCCAGGCATCTAAAAATAGAGATTAATGCTAAAGCATTAGAGCTCTGAAGACAAAATTGGGCAGCATAATGGTTGTAAATGCTCAAAAACAATTTTGAGACAACCCACAAAAGATAGGATAGCATAACCACTCAACTATCAAGTTCAACTCCATGGTCATCAAAACTTACTTTCTTTCCCTTGGAATAAAAGGAACCCGGAGTAACTCTCGGCTCGTTGTTCTATAATCTACATATCAACAATACACGATCCTGAGAGAAAGATAAGTAACCTAGTTCTTAATCCCCGCAGAAAAGACGAGGATGACCAGAATAGAATAACTTGAGAAGAGAAACAAGAGTCTTACATTCCCTTCCACAAACAATTCCCTTATATATAACTAAAGAAATTCTAGACTCAACTTCGACCAGTTTGGCTTGGTAATCCTACAGTCAATTAGGATCTGATACCAACGCTGTAAGGACCCTGATCCTAAGCCATAGGAATCCAGCCTATAACACATCACATCTCTTTGCGGTCTCACGCACGGTTATCCCCACGGCTGCAGCCTTACCTTAGCCGGGACCGTTTGCGCCTTTTGACTCGCGTATGCAATTGTGTCGCTAGCATTCCGATGTCAAAGAACCCGAGTCGACATGTCAAGTCATAAACTCAAGTGGCAGTTTCGTACAGGGACAAGCATACATGACCCAGCAAAGAAGATGTCGGTCATCAGCGAGTGTAGACGAGTCGTAGCAAGCTACACTGACTCCATTACACCGCAATACATTTCCCCAAAGGGACAGACACAACAGCTAAGAAGGACACATGCCAGTCAACCAATGTGTCCGGAGCAGTAGCGAACTACCATGGCTCGGTGGAATCACAATGGGGCATTTCCCCGTAAGGAGTGCTACTAAGGCATATGACTATGTGTTTGAACCCCATGCATATCAAGTACAACACATGTACGCATGGCATACCGATATGCATAGATACATCGATGGCATCACAACATAACCATAAACATCCAAACTTTATTTTGAAGGCTCGGAAGAGCCTCACACATAATATTACACAGATAGGGTCTCACGATCCATTATCATAAGTCATTCAAACAAGTCTTACAAGCCAGCGGAATATTAAAACTGTGTGTCTACAAACCCAACCTAGGGCGAGATCGTAGCTGGGACACCAGCTACTCGTCGTCGTCAAGGTCTAGATAGAACCCACCATTAGGGTCATTAACATCCTCTGCAACAATTTATTAAGCAAACGTGAGTACAAAATTACTCAACAAGCTTTAGGATAATCTATCTACTCATGCAATGTATCAACAAGGAGTTGTGGGGTTTCATGCAGAAAGCCAGCTTTGACTCTTGGCTAGACCAACTACATTTTAAATAGTTTTGACAACTTTTTTTCTCGCACACGAGTCCACTAACAACACAACAATACTCCATCATGGAATCATTCCGTCACTCCACGGAAATGTCATCCACGACACTCACACTTATCTTGACATTTTTATGAGTAGCCATTATAGTTGTCTATGAACAACATATGTTTCCAAGTAGTCCATATTCGCTGATGCGGCTATTCGAATAGATCATAGCCCTGCAGGGGTGTACTTCTTCACACACGCTCTCGCCACTTATCGCTATGTGCATGTCATGCACCTCGGCAACCTTCAAGGGGAAGCCCAGCGAGGGAGTCGGCCGCACGGAAGTCCAGGTTTATCGTCTATCTCAGGGTAACCCGCACGGAAGTCCGGCTGAGGTTCCCGCCACGGCCCCAAACGATGTGCGCAGGGTTCCCAAACCCACCATCCGGGTGCCACTTGGTACACCGTGCCACTGCCTACCGCATCATAGTCCACCTCTAAGGTCAGCACTATGCACGGCCTCCAACATGACTATAAACACCAGAAACTACTTGCAACTCCTCGACCGACTACTAGGCGATTAATAAGTCGAGAGGGTCAATTAAGTATCCAAACGTGTGGTAGTATCTAGTCTTGGATTACATACACGGAACTCAGTACCTAAGGACGGTTCGAATGAAACAACCCGCCATGTACTCCTACATAGCCTTTCACCGGTACCTTTACCAAATCAGGTTCAACGCACAACATGTATTAACTGAACACATTCTCACGATCATGTTCATCACCCAGATGACAGACCATACACAACTCTAAGAATTGCATGCATAGCAGGATATGGCACATAAAGGCTCAAGCATCTACCAGGTATGCTAGGTTGCAAGGTTCAGCTAATTACTGTGACAAGGACAGGTCATGCAAAGGAGTGGGTTCAACTAACGAGGTAAAAGTATTGAAAGTATTTTGACCTAATGCAATAAGTAAGAGCAGGAGCGAGAACATGGAATTTATCAGGATGATCAAAATGGTCACTTGCCTTGTTGCTCAGTAGAGGGGTGATATCCGTCAGTCGGATAATCAGTCGTATCCGAAGGGGCGGGGCCTACCGAATAACAACATACAAATATCAACAATCATATGCAACAATCATCGTGCATGAATATGACATGAAATGAAGGGTGATATGTTTCAATGTGGTTGGTGAAACCTTAGTTTGCATCTCGTTTGAAATCCAAATTCCAATATTATTTGAAATAGCATATTTATTTTAATCATTTAATTGATTTGACCTGATGCTGTTTCATAACTTTATTTTTCATGCATGAAAGTAGCACCATTGTGTCCATTGAATTTTTCTCATCAATTTGCATATATTATTTGTCCGATTTGGAGTTATATTCAATTTTCTATGAATTTCCAAAGTTTTGCAATTATTCTGGAATTATATGAAATCCAGAATTAGATTTATTGCATCAGCGTGACATCAGCAGGTCAGCTGGCCGTTGAAAGTCAAACCTGACTAGTGGGACCCACTTGTCAGTGACTCTCGCCAGTTTTAGATTGAATTTAAACTTAATTAGCTAATTAACAGGACTGGACCCACATGTAAGTGACTGGTTAAGGATTTAATTATTTATTTATTTTTATTAAGTTAAACTAAACTATTGAGGGGCTGGCCCCACCTGACATAGGGTCAGGGGGTTGAATCCACCTGCGACGAGGTCGATCTCGACGGTGGTGAGCCACCGGCAATACCAGAGACGTTGGAGGGCGTCGGAAACGCGTCTCCGATGACCATTTTAGAGGCAGACGACACAGGGAGAACGACCACTCAACGACGCACACGATGGAGCAAACCCCAGGGGTTGGGGTGGCCGGAATCAACGCCGGCGACGAGCTTGGCGGCCACCGAAGCTCGGCCATCGTCGAGGTCATCGAAAACAAGGGCAAATCGCACGGGGCTAGGCTCCTAAAGCACCTACGCGACGAGCTGAAGATGTTGCGGGCCTCAGATGGACCAGCCGGTCACCGACGACGAGCTACAGCGGCGGTCCTCGTCGGGCTCCGGTGGAATCGGGGCCTAGAGCTCGGGATCAAAGGGGAAAATGAGGGGGAAAACACCCTGAGCTCATAGCGAGTGCAGAGGCGATGAGAGCAGGCTTGAGGATGGTCTGAGGAGGAAGAACGATGACGGAGAGCTCCGGGGATCCGAGGTTGAAGACGACGGCGACAGCTCGATCCAAGGCTCGAGGGCTTGTGTGGCTCACTGGGAAGCTTCATGTGGTCGAGGCGGTTCTTCTAGGAGGCTCAGACAGGTTGGAGAGGGACTGGAGCGACGGGGAGCTCGAGCTCGAGCTCGCTCCAATGGCGGCCGAGAGGGGAGAGGCACAGGGGGCGGATGAGGAGAGGGAGATGATGGGAACGAGCTCAGGGAGGCTTATCCTCCCTCTCCAGCTCATCCAGGCGAGCCACGCATGCTCACAGGTGTGTGGCCGCGTCGGAGGGAGCGGCGGCCACCTCCTGCTCCGACTGGCGAAGGAGGAAGACGACAGAAGAAGGGGAGAAGATGGGCCTAGGCCAAGGTAAGCGCCAGATAAGGTATTTCCTATTTTCCTTCTTTTCTGTTTGTGTTAATTCTTTTCTGACTTTGTTTTGTTTTATTTTTGGCTCCAAACTATTTCTAAAATAGTTTGAAACATGCTGAAATGTTATTTGGAATGTTTCCAAACATATATAAAAGTTTCAGCATTTTTTAAACCTTTGAAATCAATTCTATAGTTGATTTCGGTAGCTTTTAACTTTAAAATAAAACTTCAAAAGCACATTGAAAATATATTTAACCTCTGATATTTTGTTTTCAACATTTATCAGAAATGATGAACTTTTCTAATGGCCATTTTGAAAACTTTAATTAGCCACCAGAATTGAAAAGCTTTTGAATATAGAGGTGCTAGGATTTGCTTTGGTTTTCTTTGCTTTGCTTTTGATTTCATGTCATTTTCTTGAATGCAATGAAGAAAACATGAGCACAAGCTTGCTATGTTCTATTAGGGATCAGGGATGTGACAGTTTTGTGCCACACGAGGGCCGACATGGTGATCCGACAGTTCTGGGTAATTTCTCCTTCACACAATTATAAATCAACCATATCTAGTTACTATACTCATCGGTGTTGTCTCGTTTGCAGACCTACTACAGGTGTGAGGAGGGATACGAGGAGGACGCGACAAAGGTTATCGAAACCGAATGTCGCCGCCTACTTCAAAACTTTCGGCACGAGGCTCGGGTGCAGGTTGTTCGAGACTACTATGCCACGCGGCGCATTAGGAAAGACAAGGCGAAGTGCCGTGATTCTAAGATGGAGAAGGAGCATTACATGAAGGTAATTACATATTATTAAGGCTTTGTAGTTAGTTTCCTTGATTTGGTTCTTACGCGCTCAAATTTCTCTTTATTAACTTAGGTGCCCCCGAGATGGTGTGTGGATAAGATGGATTGTTGGGAGGCCTTGGTGGATCAGTGGTGCTCCGAAATGTGGGAGGCCAGCCACAACAACGCCAAGGAGAGGCGTGGCAAAATGGTTGGTTTGCGACACCATCAAGGGAGCGTCAACTTAATCCAATTTGGCGAGAACTGGGTATGTGGTTTGCTTCATGCCTCATGCAATTCATTCTTAATGCTATCTTGAGCCCTTTACTAATACAATTTTCCTCTCTCTCTTTTAGGCGCGTCACAATAAGACGGAGGTGCCACAGATGTACGACCTGTATGCGATGGCCCATACTGCCTCGTACAAGAAGGTCAAGGCATTCTCTGAGTCTGACCTCGAGCATCCAGAAAACTTCACCAACATATCCTCCCACCACAAGCTCGTGAAGTATAGAGATCACGGGAAGGCGAGGAAAGGGGAGGACTTTAACCCGAGCAAGGGGCCTATTGATCCAGAGCTGGTGATGATAGCTGGCAACGGGAGGCCCCATGGCTCGATCGCCATTGGAGACGGCCTTATACGTTGTCCTAGCACTCTTCGGCAGATAAAGGCACACCAAACGAGCTCATGTCCTGAGATAACACCTCGTCCACGGCTAGTCGAGCTCGCCATCGAGGTTAGTTTAATGGACTCAACTATCTTTCCGCATTATGTTGTGCGCTGTAACCAATAAGATTACACTGCTAACAATGAGTTGTGTTGCAGGCTACTATTCTGAAAGAGAGAGAGGCAATGCAGGTGGTTATGGCGGAGAACGATAAGGAGATGAGGGAGCTGGAGGAGAGGACGACTGCATTGGTGGAGGCGGAAAGGGCACGGAATGATGCGTCTAACAAGGCCATATACGAGCTCTTCGTGGT
Organism: Hordeum vulgare subsp. vulgare; assembly: GCF_904849725.1. Classification (NCBI taxonomy): domain Eukaryota; kingdom Viridiplantae; phylum Streptophyta; class Magnoliopsida; order Poales; family Poaceae; genus Hordeum; species Hordeum vulgare. Next base: position 237,657,193 of record NC_058519.1, on the reverse strand, counting down.
AAGTTTCTTCTTCAAATTATTTGAAATCTTGCATTTTAATGTCCGTTTCATTAATAGCTATGTGCGAGAAGACCGACCAAGTCCCTCCGGCGATGCGAGTCATTAACATGGCGGGGACGGTGAGTTTCATTTCAGTGCAGTGATCTTAAGAATGTCCACATGCTAACGACACATTGCAAACGATGTTTGGTGTAGAATATCTCCCGAAACGCATCGCACGACCCTTCTACAGTGGAGCCTTGTCCAGGGCAGCCTTCTCCAGGTGAAACAAGCTAGAGCCACCGTGCTTCACCGCGGTGATGACGATAATGGTAGGTTATTTCTAGTGTTTTGCTAAACAGCCTCATAATGCTCCAATATGGCTTAATAAGCACAGTTAGCTCCAAAATGAAATATTTAACACAAGTTAGCTCCAAACCGACATATAGTTAGCTTGGCTTCCACCTAAATGACATAATTACCTTAGTTAGCTCCAAAATGACCTATTTACTAAAAATGAGCTACAGTTAGCTAAGTTCTGTCCTAAATGACATAATAAGGCTTATGTAGCTCCAAGATGACCTATTCCCCCTAACTTAGGTATTAAATGGCCTATAATTAGCTTATCTAGATCCAAAATGGCTTAATAAGCATAGTTTGCTCCAGAATGACCTATTTTACCCAAGTTAGCTCCGAAATGACCTATAGTTAGCTAGGCTTCCACCTAAATGACATAATTAGCTTAGTTAGCTCCAAAATGGTCTATTTAATAAAAATTACATATACTTAGCTAATTATCCTCCAAAATGACATAATTAGCTCCAAAAAGGCATAATTAGCTAATTTAGCCCAAAGAAGGGGACAAGAGGAGAAGAAAGAGGAAAAATGAAAAGAAGGAAGAAGAAGAAGAAGAGAAGGAGAAGAGAAGAAGAAGGAGAAGGAGAAGGAGGAAGAAGAAGGAGAAGAAGGAAAAGGAGGAGGGAAGCTCCTTCTCCTCCCTCTTGTCCTTCTTCTTGTCCTTCTTCTTTTCTTCCTCTTCTCCTCTTCCTTCTCCTTCTCCTCCTCCTTCTCCTCCTACTCCTTCTTCTTTTACTTCTCCTTCTTCTTCTCTTCTTGCTTATTCTCTTTCTCTTCTTCTACGTAGGTTAGAATCATCCAACAAAGACTAAATTGTCTAATCATCCTACAAAATGACATAATTAGCTTAGTTAGGTGAAAACATCATAAGAACCTTGGATAGCTCATTGAAATGACCAATTTAGCTGAAAAATGAAATAATAAGCTCAAAATGGCATAAGAACCTTGGTTAGCTCATGAATATTATATGCTTAGCTTGGCTTCCACCTAAATGATATAATTAGCCAATTTAGCTCCAATATGGCTTAATAAGCATAGTTAGCTCCAAAATGACATATTTAACCCAAGTTAGCTCCAAAACGACATATAGTTAGCTTGGCTTCCACCTGAATGACATAATTAGCTTAGTTAGCTCCAAAATGGTCTATTTAATAAAAATGACATATACTTAGCTAATTATCCTCCAAAATGACATATTTAACCCAAGTTAGCTCCAAAACTACATATAGTTAGCTTGGCTTCCACCTAAATGACATAATTAACTTAGTTAGCTCAAAAATGACCTATTTAATAAAAAATGACCTACACTTAGCTAAGTTCTCTCCTAAATGACATATAAGGCTAACTTAGCTCCAAGATGACCTATTCCCCCTAACTTAGGTATTAAATGGCCTATAATTAGCTTAGCTAGATCCAAAATGGCTTAATAAGCATAGTTTGCTCCGGAATGACATATTTTACCCAAGTTAGCTCCGAAATGACCTATAGTTAGCTAGGCTTCCAGCTAAATGACATAATTAGCTTAGTTAGGTCCAAAATGGTCTATTTAATAAAACATGACCTATACTTAGCTAATTATCCTCAAAATGACATAATTAGCTCCAAAAAGGCATAATTAGCTAATTTAGCCCGAAGAAGGGGACAAGAGGAGAAGAAAGAGGAAAAATGAAAAGAAGGAAGAAGAAGAAGAAGAAGAAGAAGAGAAGAAGAACGAGAAGGAGAAGAAGGAGAAGGAGCCCTCCTTCTTCTCTCCTCATTCTTTTCCTTCTTCTTTTCTTCTTCTTCTCCTCTTCCTTCTCCTTGTCCTTCTCCTCCTCCTCCTTCTTCTTCTTCTTCTTCTTCTTCTTTTTCTTCTCATCTTCTTCTCTTTCTTCTTCCACGTAGCTTATTTTCCCCAACATAGACATACTTAGCTAATTATCCTCCACAATGACATAATTAGCTTTGTTAGGTAAAAACATCATAAGAACCTTGGTTAGCTCATTAAAATGACTAATTTAGCTCCAAAATGACATAATAAGCTCATAATGGCATAAGAACCTTGGTTAGCTCATGAATATTATATACTTAGCTTGTTTTCCTCTAAAATGACATAATTATCCCATTTAGCTCCAAAAAGACGTACTTAGATAATTTAGCTCCAAGAAGAGGAGAAGAGGAGAAATGAAAAGAAGAAGAGAAGAAGAAGAAGAGAAGGAGAAGGAGAAGGAGAAGGAGGAGCCTTCTTCTCCTTCTTCTTCCTTATTTTCATTTCTCCTCTTCTCCTCTTCTTGGAGCTAAATTAGCTAAGTATGTCTTTTTGGAGCTAAATGGATATGAAACTTACTTATTTCTTCTCCTCTTCATCTAGTCTTCTTCTTCTAACTTACTTCCTTCTCCTTCTCTTCTTATTCTTCCTTATTTTCATTTCTCCTCTTCTCCACTTCTTGGAGCTAAATTAGCAAAGTATGTATTTTTGGAGCTAAATGGATATGAAACTTACTTATTTCTTCTCCTCTTCATCTAGTCTTCTTCTTCTAACTTACTTATTTCCCATTTTGCAGATTACATTCAATTCACGGAAGCTTAGATTATATTGATGGAGTGCTTCAATATGGTTTCTTCTAAAATGGTTTCACAGAAGCTTGGATTGAAACTATTGTAGTAAAGGGATATGAAACTTTGTATGTATGTATGAAACTAGTGTAATATATGGTTTGGTACGGATGAAATTTGCATAATATGTATGGATTATTGATGAAACTTATTTTAATATGGTTATGAGTATGGGTAGTTTGTGTGAAATAAATTATGTCATTTGGGGCAGTTTGTGTGAAATATATTCCTGATTTGTGTGAAAATTGCTCGATATTATTAAAAATAAAATAATCAGTGGCAGTTTGGAGCCTTTACCGTGTGCCCACCGACGGCAAAGGAGCTACAACAGACGGCAAAGGGCCCAAACTAGCCTGTTGAATCAAATTGGTGCCCCCTTTGCCATCTGCCGTGCTGGTGGGCGGACGGCAAAGGTTAAAAGGGCTCACGACAAAGGGGCAAGTGAGAGGGGCTTTGCTGGTACCTTTGCCGTCAGTCCACCAGCACGGCGGACGATAAAGGGGCAAAGGGCAGATGGCAAAGGGTCAAAGGGCGGATGGCAAAGGGGCAAATGAGAGGGGCTTTGGCGGTGCCTTTGCCGTCAGTCCACCAGCACGGCAGACGGCAAAGGGGCCAATGGCGGACGACAAACTATCTGTGGGCCCAACAGGCCACCGTTAGCACTTGACGGAGGTGCCCGCAGATGTGTCGTCCCATATTCTTTGCCGTCAGCCCCCTCATGGCAAGGATCCTTTGCCGTCAGTTGTCCCAATGTAGACGGCAAAGAGGCCCTTCACCGGATTTTTGTTGTCATCCAGTTTGCCGTCTGCTGACGGACGGCAAAGGCCTTTGACGTCCGGGGTGGCCTCCTTTGCCGTCCTCCATGGCATACGACAAAGTCTTAGATTCCAGTAGTGATAGCATTTTCTACACCCCACCACTACGAGCTACATAAATCCAAAATGCTCAAACAAGGCATGAGGCAATAGAGGTCAAGATGAACTACAAAATACAACTAATAACATCTAGCATGGAAGCATAGAACATTAGGAAAATAAGTCACAAAATGGCATCTCGCACACAGTTTCACACTTAGTGAAAATAACAGTTTATGACAGTGCAATTTTCGATCTGAAGGCATATTGACAGCAACAAAACCATAAGCTACAGGACTCCAAATGACATGAAAATTCACAGCATGCTAGAGAATCTTAAAGTCTACAACTAACTCCATTGCACCAACCTCAAAAAGAGCTACAGATCACCAGATAAAGTCATGGAAAGACAGCAACAAAATATAACAGATTTCAGACTTAGAAATATTTCAGCATCTCTAAAACAACACTATTTCCTAGCAAGTTGAGAACAAGCAAACCACACCTAAACATGGATTTCTATTGACAACTCCTTTATATCATGCACGGATTAAATCCCAGGGAATAAGCAAAAGGGCAACATGGCAAAATATCACGCGAACTAACTTTCTCAAAAGCTAAAACTAAATGCACAGTTAAATTCTATGGATTTTTCTACTCCGAAAACATATATAACATGTGGGGTTGAAAACAATAATATCGCCACACGTATAAGCGAGAATATGTCCTAAACGCGGTATAGTAAACTAGCGACGGAATCGTACATGCAAAAATACAAACAACTACTCTAAAATACATGGAAAATGTCCCTAAAAACATGACCATTTCATATACGGAGTTCGAGCAATCCGGACACAGACGAAAATAAATACGGAACAAGCAACCTATTATGACAACACGCAAAACTAGGCATTCATCGGGTCAAAGTATTTCAAACATGCATGAAAGTTGGAAATTATGAATCTACGTGAAAAACTAATAAAGTTTCATATACACTAAGTCGCGATCCGACACTCGGTTTAGAAACTACGGTCATTTTAAAATCTAGCATTTTTGTGGAAGTAATAAATCGAAAAACCTAAAATAATTACTACCGGACCTAAACGGGTGGGCGCAAGGAAACTATCATGCGCCTAGGGTGTGGAATAGGGGGGCTGGCAGGGGTGTCTCACCTCGGGTCAACGGACCGGCCTTGTGGGGAGCTTGGGCCGGTGGGGGAGGCCGAACTGGGCCAGGGGCGCTGGCGCTGGCCGTCCCAGGCGAGCGCTGGAGGGGCTCGGCACTGGCGCGGCGAGGTAGGGTGGCTGGCCCACGTGGCCACCAGTCAACGAGCGAGGCGAGCGCTTGTTCTCCTCGCGCTCGAGCAGGAGTACCTGGCCACGGCGGTGCGAGGCCTTCCTGCGCGCGGCTGCAGGCGGTGAGCTCGCACGCTAGTGGTAGGGAACGGCGAGCAGGAGCGGATCCGGGGCTGGCGACCCAGATCTGAGCGGAGACGGGAGCTGACGCGGCGGCTCGGCTCGGGAGGCCAAGGTCGGTGATGGTGCAACGGAGGCCGAGGGCGGCGGCCAGATCCGGCTAGGACCGAGACGGCGGCGGGAGGCCGAGGGGTGGCGAGGCGGCGCGCTAAAGGGCAGGGCGCGGGATCACAGCGTGGCTCGGGACAGGGGCGAGTAGGTGGCGGCGCGAATCCGGGCCCGGCGGCTGAGGAGGAGATAGAGGAGGGAGGCTAGGGTTTCGGGGTGGCACGGATTTCGAGGGAGAGAGAGAGGGTCTCCTAAAAATGGCATGGGGTCCTATTTATAACAATAGGGGGGCTTGGTTTAGCAGAATTTCGCCTCGGTTTCAACCGTGCGATCAGAATCGAACGATCTCGAACGCAGGACGGGCTAAGTGGCCGTGTAGAGTAGGCTAGCCGGGGATGAGAGGGAAATGGCACCCAGCAACGTGATTTTAAAACACCGAAAAACGTCCGACGATAGACCGAATACGGTGCCGCTACGGTTGACCCTTTGGGTACGAGACGGACTCCGATTGCGACGAAAATTGGCAGGCGGCCTATCTATATCTAAATAAGACCGCGCGTCAAGTTTCAACCCAACCAGAGAAAGTGTTACACACACTTTTAAAAACAGCTTTTTGACGATGCCGCGGGCGCGTGCGAGTGTGGTCGTGCTCAGAACGGGCAACGATGAGAACCGGCAACTAATAACGGATGCAACTTTTGAAAACTGGCAGCAACGAAGTGCCGATGCAATGCGGATGATGCACATGATGCGATGATGATGCGACAAATAAAATAATCACATGACGAAAACGGAATAAAGGGGGAATCTTCTGGAACGTCGTTCTCGGGCTGTCACACGCTCCCTCTACCATCGGGATTAGTGTTGAACCTAAATAATTGTTATTTGGTGTTTGCATTGAGCATAAACATGATTAGATTGTGTTTATTGCAATACAGTTATTCATTTAAATATAATAATAGTTACTCTGTTTACTTGAATAATAACTCTAATGGTCTTGCACCTAAAATGAATGGTTCATCGAATCTCGACCGTAGTGATACACATGCTCATAATATTGATGCCAAAAGATACAAAGTAGTAATGATAGTACCACTTACTTGTGGCACTGTCGCTTGACTCATATTGGTATAAAACACATGAAGAAGCTCCATGCTGATGGATCTTTGGACTCACTCGTTTTTGAAACATTTGAGACATGTGAACCATGTGTATTGGTATAAATGCATGAAAAAACTCCATGGAGATGGATTGTTTAGACTCACTTGATTTTGAATCATTTGAGACATGCAAATCATGCCACATGGGCAAGATGACTGAAGGCCTCATTTTTAGTGAGATGGAACAAGACTGCTTGCTCCATGCCGTAGTAACTTATTGGAAGTAATATATTTTGATGTATGCAGTCCAATGACTGTTGAGTCACGCCGTGGATATCATTATGTTCTTACTTCACAAATGATTTGAGAAGATACTAGTATATTTACTTGATGAAACACAAGTCTAAATTGTTGAAACATTCAAGTAATTTCAGACTGAAGTTGAAGATCATCGTGACAAGAGGATAAAATGTCTATGATACGATCGTAGAGTTGAATATTTGAGTTAGGAGTTTGGTACACATTTAAGACAATGTGGAAAATGTTTCACAACTAATGCCACCTAGAACACCATAGTGTGATAGTGTGTTCGGATGTCATAGCCGCGCCCTATTGGATGTGGTACATACTATGATGTCTCTTATCGAATTACCACTATCGTTTTTGGGTTAGGCATTAGAGACAACCGCATTCACTTTAAATAGGGCCCCACATAAATCTGTTGAGATGACGCTGTATGAACTATGGTTTGGAGAAACCTAGGTTGTCATTTCTTATTAGTTTGGGGCTGCGACGCTTATGTGAAAAAGTTTAAGCCTGATAAGCTCAAACCCAAAGCGGATAAATGCATCTTCATAGGACACCCAAAACAGTTGGGTATACCTTCTATATAGATCCGGAAGCAAAATGTATGTTTCTAGAAATGGGTCCTTTCTGGAGAACAAGTTTCTCTCGAAAGAATTGAGCGGGAGGATGGTGGAAACTTGATGAGGTTATTGAACCATCACTTCAGCCAATGAGTAGTAGGGCGCAGGAAGATGTTCCTGTGGCGCCTACACTAGTTGAGGTGGAAAGATGATGATGGTGATCATGAAGCTTCGGATCAAGTTACTACCAAACCTTGTAGGTCGACAAGGAAATGTACTACGCCAGAGTAGTACAGTAATCCTGTCTTGGAGGTCATGTTGTTGGTCAACAAAGAACCTACGAGCTATGGAGAAGCGATGGTGGGCCTAGATTCCGCCAATGGCCGAAGGCTATGAAATCCAAGATAGGATCCATGTATGAAAACAAAGCATGGACTTTGGAAGGACTACTTGATGGTTGTAAGTCTATTAAGTAGAAGTGGATCTTCAAAATGAAGACGGACGATGATGGTAAATGTCACCATTAAGAAAGCTCGACTTGTCGCAAAGATGTTTCCGACAAAGTTCAAAGAGTTGACTATGATGAGACTTTCTCACTCATAGCGATGCTAAAAGTCTATTGGAATTATGTTAGCAGTTGCTGCATTTCTTTATGAAATCTTGCAGATGGATGTCAAAACATTGTTTCCTCCACGGTTTCCTTGAGGAAAGGTTGTATGTGATACAACCAGAAGGTTTTTATCAATCCTAAGGATGCTAACAAGTATGCATGCTCCAGCAATCCTTCTATGGACTGGAGCAAACACGTCAGAGTTGGAATATACGCTTGGATGAGATGGTCAAAGTTTTTGGGTTTATACAAAGTCTATGAGAAACTTGTATTTCCAAGGAAGTGAGTGGGAGCACTATAGAATTTCTGATGAGAATATGTGGTTGACATATTGTTGATCGGAAATAATGCAGAATTTCTAGAAAGCACAAAGGGTTGTTTGAAAGGAGTTCTTCAAAGGAAACCTGGACTGAGCTATAGAGATAGATCAATACGCTTGATATAACTTTCAATGAATACATACCTTGACAAGATTTTGAAGGAGTTCAAAATGGATCAGTTAAACAAGGAGTTCTTGACTGTATTGTAAGGTGTGAATTTGAGTAAGACTCAAAACTCGACCACGATAGAAGAAAGAGAAAGGACGAAGGTCGTCCCCTATGCCTTAGTTGTAGGCTCTATAGTTTGCCATGTTGTGTACCGCACCTGATGTGTGCTTTGCCATGAATCGGTCAAGGGGTACAAGAGTGATCCAAGAATGGATCAGTGGACAGCGGTCAAAGTTACCCTTAGTAACTAGTGAAAAAAGGAATTTTTCTTGATTACGGAGGTGATAAAAGAGTTTGTCATAAAGGGTTACATCGATGCAAGCTTTGACACTAATCCTGGCAACTTTGTGTGGTAAACTGGATTCGTATAGTGGAGCAGTCATTTGTAATTGTTCCAAGTGAAGTGTGGTATAAGCATCTACACTATGACATAGAGATTTGTAAAAGAGCACACGGATCTGAATGTTTCAGATCCGTTGACTAAAAAGCCCTCACACAAGCAAGATATGATCAAACCCCATAATGGTATGGGTGTTAGATTCATTACAATCACATAATGATGTGAACTAGATTATTTACTCTAGTGCAAGTGGGAGACAATTGGAAATATGCCCTAGAGGAAATAATAAATTAGTTATTATTATATTTATTTGTTCATGATAATGGTTTATTATCCATGCTACAACTGTATTGATTGGAAACTCAAATACATGTGTCGGTACATAGACAACACACTGTCCCTAGTGAGCCTCTTAGGACTAGCTCGTTGATCAAAGATGGTCAAGGTTTCCTGGCCATAGACAAGTGTTATCACTTGATAAAAGTCTCACATCATTAGGAGAATGATGTGATGGACAAGACCCAAACTTTGAACGTAGCATATGATCGTGTCTGTTTATTGCTACTGTTTTCTGCATGTCAAAGTATTTGTTCCTATGACTATGAGAGCATGCAACTCCCGGACACTGGAGGAATACCTTGTGTGTATCGAACATCACAATGTAATTGGGTTACTATAAAGGTGCTCTACAGGTATTTCCGAAGGTGTCTGTTGGGTTGGCATGAATCAAGACTAGGATTTGTCACTCCGTAAGACGGAGAGGTATCTCGGGGCCCACGCGATAATACAACATCACAATAAGCCTTGCAAGCAATGTGACTAAGGAGTTATTCATGGCATCATGTATTACAGAACGAGTAAAGAGACTTGCCAATAACGAGATTGAACTAGGTATTCAGATACCGACGATCGAATCTCGGGCAAGTAACATAACGATGGACAAAGGGAATAGAATACGGGAGGAATCCTTGACACCAAGGTTCGACCGATAAAGATCTTCAAAGAATATGTAGGAACCAATATGGGAATCTAGGTCCCGCTACTCGTTATTGACCGGAGCGTGTCTCGGTCATGTCTGCATAGTTCTCGAACCCGTAGGGTCTGCATGCTTAAGGTTCAGTGATGATATAAGTATAGTTGAGTTGATATGTTGGTGACCTAAGGTTGTTCAGAGTTCCGGATGAAATCACGAACATGACGAGGAGCTCCGGAATAGTCCGGAGGTAAAGATTGATATATGGGATAATAGTGGTTGGTCTCCGAAATGGTTTCGGAATTCACCGGAAGGGGTTTCGAATGTTTCCCAAAATGTTCGGGTACAAGAACACTTTATTTGATCCAAGGGGTAAAGCTAACGAGGCTTTTGAAATGTGCAAAAGGAGTTTTGTGAAGGCCACGGGCCAGACGCCAGCGACCATGGCGTTTGGGGCCAGACGCCGAGGACCCTCGCGTCTAGTCCTGGAGTCCGAGGAGGACTCTTGCCTTGCGTGCCAAACCGACTTAGAGGAGGCTCTTTCTCCAAGATATGACCCCAGTGCTCAACATATAAATAGAGTGGCTGGGCTAGCACCCGTAAGACATCAAGATTGCCCCAAGCCATGTGCCAGCAACCCCGCCCCTCTAGTTCATCCTCCATCATAGTTTCCGTTGTGCTTGGTGAGGCCCTACGGAAATAATTTCGCCACCACCGACACCATGTCGTCCTGCTGCCAGAACTCATCTACTACTTCGGCCCCCTTGCTGGATCAAGAAGATGAGGACGTCATCGAGCCGTACATGTGCTGAACACGGAGGTGCCGTCCGTTCGGCACTAGATCGGGATGGATCGTGATGGGATCGTTGGACGGATCGTGATGGGATCGCGGGAAGGACTGCGATTTGGATCACGAAGATGTTCGACTACATCAACCGAGTTATATACGGTTCTTCTAAGTGATCTACAATGGTATGTGGATCCGAACTCTCCTCTTGTAGATGATCATCACCATGGAGAGGTCTTGTGTGTGCGTAGGAAAAAATTTGTTCACCATGCAATGTTCCCCAACAAGGGATTGGTGCAACTTGCGCTGGTGCATTCAAATCCCGTGACATGATACGCTCTCTTGCACATAAGCCTTATTATACCCTCCTCAAAACATCCACCATACGTACCTATTATGGAATTTCCATAGCCATTCCGAGATATGTTGCCATGCAAATTACATCTCACTTCACATGACTAGTTCGTTCATCATCATATTGCTTTGCATGATCGTATAGAGTTGACATAGTATTTGTGGCAAACCACCATTCATAATATCATTTGTGGCAAAGCCACCAAATATTATACGTTGAATACATGTCATGCTAGATCATTGCCCATCCTGGTACACTACCAGAGGCATTCATATTGGGGTCATGTCGATTCATTCATCATATCGAGTTTTCCATGATTTGTAAGTAAATAAAAGTGTGATGATCATCATTATTAAAGAATTTTCCTAGTGAGGAAATAAAGATGGGGCCAAATGATCCCACCGTAAAAAATGATGAGAGAAAAAGAGATAAGGGAGTTTGCTACTATCCTTTACCACACTTGTACCTCAAAGTGGCACCATTTCATCATGTAGAGAGTCTCATGTTATATCATTCCTATGCTAGTGGGAATTAAATAATCTAAAATTTGGCTTGTATATTCCGATAACATGCTTCCTCAAATGCCCAAGGTCTTCATGAGCAAGCAAGTTGGATGCACACCCCACCTAGCTTCAATGGAGCTTTCATACACTTATAGATCTACTACATCATTTGCATGGCAATCCCTACTCCTTGTGTAAATGTCTATCAATGGGTATCTCCATAACCCGTTGGTACGCCTAGTTGATATGATACTATCTTCTCCCCTTTACAACCCCTTTGAAACCTACCACTTTACTATATTCCAACTATATGCTATGTCCAATGGTTAACGATCATGTATTGGATGAAGAATAAAAAGTTGATGCATATTGAAAAGGTACGGTCCAATTGCCTGACTTGGGTGTTGTGGTGCTTGACATTTGTAGTTATGTGGAGAAGATGGAGCCATGTCTTGCTAATATAAAAGATGGAATGGGTTGAAACAAACTTTGAAGATCGTACACTTTGGAAAATTAATTGTTCTGCTCCTTATACTTGTAAATATTGTTGTGTTAATATTTGTTAATTCATCATTTCTCGATGAGCATACATGTGTAAGAATACATCATGGATAGCATGTCACACCAAAAAATTAGTTTTTATCATTTACCTACTCGAGGACGAGTAGGAATTAAGCTTGGGGATGCTTGATACGTCTCCAACGTATCTATAATTTTTTATTGTTCCATGGTGTTATGTTATCATTTTAGAACACTTTTTAGGCACTTATCTACCAATTTATATTACTTTTGCACACTAACGTATTGACCCATTGTCGAGTGCCAGTTATTGTTTTCTGCATGTTTTTTCACTTTTTAGGTTCCAGTACCAAACGAAGCCCAATTGACCTGAAACTTTTTGTGATTTTTTTGTGGACCAAAACAAGACTGTGGAGCATCAAAAGAAGGACACAGGGCGCACGAGGCCCCCACAAGCCAGGAGAGCATGGCCTGGGGGCGTGGCCTGATAGATTGTGGCCGCCTCATGGCTCTTCCGACCCGGTTCTGTGGCCTATAAATTCTTATTTACCCTAAAACCTTCAGGGGAGGTCCCGAAATACTTTTGACGCCACTACAAGTCTCTGTTCCGACGGGGGGACATCTAGAGCTCCGTTCCGGCACTCTATCGGAGGGAGGTCGATCATGAAAGGGATTCTTCATCAACCGTGCTTCCATTTATTTTCATTTATTTTATTTTTCACTTTTCAATTATCTACACATCTCATTCTCTTGCAAATAATGAGACCAAGGGGATTGACAACCCTCTTGCCCGCCTTGGGTGCAACCTGTTTGTTCTATTGTGTGCAGCTGCTCAAGTTGGTTGTGGTTGATATTACTATTGGTTCAATAAACCTTGGTTTTATAACTGAGGAAAATACTTACCCACTTTGTGTTGCGATAACCCGTTCCATTTAAGGGAAAACCCAACACATATCACGAGTATCATCTCCCACAAGCGCTTTTCTTTCATACATTTTAGATAGGCATGATTACTTCAATGATGCTGACATAAAAAGTAGTAATTGAAACATGCAAGAGAGAATCATGGATCACATGGAAAGCACATTTAAGTCTAACCCATATCCTATGCATAGGGGTTTTGCAAGCAAACAATTTATTGTAGCAAGAATCAACTTGCATAGGAAGGCAAAACAAGCATGACTTCAAAACCTTGAATGCAGGGAGGAAACTTGATATTATTGAAATACCTGCAAGCATATGTTCCTCTCTCATAATAATTTTTAGTAGCATCATGAAGTAATTCAACAATATCACTATCACATAAATAATTTGTCGGGACCCCGATCCTAGGTCATAAGAACCCAGCCTGTAACACATCACATCACTTTGCGGCCTCACGCACGGAAAACTCCACGGCCGCCACCTTACCTTGGCCGGGACCGTTTGCTTCTTTTGGCTCACGTATATGAATGTGTCGCTAGCGTTCAAATGACAAGAACCCGGGTTGACATGACTAGTTATAAACCCAAGCGGTACATCCGTACAGGGACATGCATACATAACCCTGCAAAGCAGGTGTCGGTCATCAGCGTGTGTAGACGAGTCATAGCAAGATACAAGGACTCCATTACACCGCGTGACATTTCCCCGAGGGAACAAACACAGCAGCAAAGAAGGATACATGCCGGTCAATCAATGTGTTCCGAGCAATAGCAAGCTACCAAGGCCCGATGGAAACACAAAGAGGCATTTCCGTGTAAAGAGTACTACTCAAGGCAAACAACTAGGTGTCGAATCCCACACATGTAATGGATTTCAAACATACACACATTATGCACGATATGTGTAGATACAACATGGCATCACAACATAACTCTATGACTCAAGCATTTATTAAAGACTCATAAGAGTCAACATAGTATGATATTACAAACAGGGGTCTCGTGACCCAACACTCAAGTCATACAAACAACAAGCGGAAGCAAATCATGTCTGGGTACAGACATCTACTAAAAGTGGCTGGAAGAGCCTGAAAAGCTACTACGACCCTACCAAAGGAGCCAGACCTCTGTCTGGGATTCCCAAGCTATTCCGGTCAACATCGAACACATCGCGTAGAACCTTTTAATGAGTCTAAGTCTTCTCTGCAAAAACATAAATAAATCAACCGTGAGTACAAAGGTACTCAGCAAGTCTTACATCAGAACTATCTACAAATGCATCATGTTTCAATGAAAGGATTGTGGGGTTTGATTGCAGCAAGCCAGCTTTGACTCTTGGCTAACATGTACTACGACTACAAGTTCTTTCTTTGAGGTGGGATAGCGCACACGAGTCCACATATTCACCAATTCAATACACCACTATGGATCAACTCTCGTCTCCCTACGAGAAGGCCTTCCATAGCACTCACACTTATCTTGCATGTTTTAGAGTATCCATTTAAATTGTCTATGTACCACGTAATGTTTCCAAGTAGTCCATATCCGAGGACACGGCTATTCGAACAGATTGAATCACCCTGCAGGGGTATACTTCTTCACACATGCTCCCACCACTTAGCACCATATGCACGTCATGCATCTCGGCAACCTTCAAGAGGAAGCACTGGCATGGGTCTCGGCCACGACCGTTAACCACACAAGACCCTAGTCCAGGTTTATCGCCTATTTGAGACTAAACCCGCAAGGAAGTCCGGCCGAGGTTTCCTCTACGGCCCCAAACGATGTGCGCGGGGTTCCCAAACCCACCATCCGGGTGCCACTTGGTACACCGTGCCACTGTGTATCTACCGCAGAGAAGCCTACCCCGTCGGGCAGAGCTAAACACGGCAGCCAACACTTTTCCTACAAACACCAGAAACTAATTGCAACTCCTGGACAGGGATCTAGGCAATTAATAAGCTGAGCGGGGTCATATTTCAGGGCCCAATGCATGGTAGTATCTTGTCTTGGATAACATACACAGAACTCAATTCTTAAGGACGGTCTCAATGAGACAACCCACCATGTACTCCTACATGACCTCTCATCGCTACCTTTACCAAATCGGATTCACACTTTTACTCTCACACTGTAGGACATGAACACAACCATTCCGATTCATCATCCAGATGGGTCAGACCCAACACGATCTAAGCATAGCAGGCATTGTAAACAAGCATGGATGAGTAAGCACACCAAGGCTCAAGCAGTTGCTACTCATGCTAAGTGGTTTCAACTATTTACTATGACAAAATCAGGTCATGCAAAGGAATGGGTTCAACTACCGATAACATGTACAGTTGAATCGTGATTGTCCTAATGCAGTAAAAGAGAGCAGGAGCGAGAGAGTGGGTTTATATCAATATGCTCAAGGGGGGTTTGCTTGCCTGACACGTCTGAAGATAGCAATGAGTCTTCATCAATGTCAACGATCACATCGTCGGAAACATCATCTACCGAGAGGGAACAACACCGGCAAACAAGAAAGAACAACAATTACTTCACGGAAATGCAACACTATGATGCATGCTCAAGACATGAAATGAAAAGTGGCAGGGCTAATGTGGCTATCATTTCTTAAGGTGAAACTGGGTTTGAATCAGGGTTCAAACATCACTTCAACAAGGTATTTTTCGGATACCCTTTTAACTGATTCGACCTGATGCTCATAACAAATTGTTCCAACATGTATGGAGTTAGTAATTTGAGGTACTGATTTGCATTGACCAATGTTTGATCATAGTAATTGAAGTGGAATTCAAATAGGAATCAAATTCCAACTTCAAACTATTTATTAAATTTACCCTATTCATTATTTTGCCTATTTTGTGATGTTAACTTTTTCAAACATGCATGAAAATGCCATAATCAGATTCTTTGGATTTTTCTGATCATTTTTCATATATAAATTATTTTCATTGGACTTACAGATTAATTTCTATGATTTTTAGAAGTTTTAGCAATTTTCTGGAATTTCTTTTATATTAGAAAATAATTTATTGCATCACAGTGACGTCTCTGGTCAACAGGGGCTGGGCCAGGTCAAATCTGACCAGTGGGGTCCACTGGTCTGTGACCAGGGGCTAATCCCTGAGTTGACCAGCCCCTAACTGGGGTTTCAACCACCCTGGGGCCCACTGTCAGTGGCTAGGGGTGGTGGTTATTACTGGCTAAGTACTAGCCACGTCGGCTTCCACCGGAATGTGGCCGGCGGCGACCAAAACCACGGCGGAGGCCTCGCCGGAGTTGGCCTAAAACACGCTACAGGGCACCAAATCGGGCGCGGTTTGCGGCTACGCGAAGCTGGCGAAGCGGCCGTTCTTCCAAGGTTAAGCAGCAAAGCTAGCGTCGCCGTAGGAGGTGCCGGCGACGAGCTCGTGCGGCGGCCGGATCTCGGGTTCTTCAGAACTGGTGCTAGAGGGGACGGATGACTGCGAGGAGAGGAAAAATGGAACCGGTGGCTCACGGGGGGCTCGACTGGCGGCTCGGAATGCTCGAGGAGGCCCTGCTCGCAGCGAATCGACGACGGCATCCGGCGGCCGGAGATGAGGAAGATGGCGGCAGTGGCGGCGCTCCGAGGCTCCCGGGCCCGATTCAGTGGCGATGAGGACAAGGCAACGAGGGGCTCCTTCTGGTCTTCTCGAGGAGGCGAGGGGAAGCCTGAGGCTGTGGCTGTGACTGACGGCGGCGACGGCCTCGCTGGAATCCATGGGGGAGGGAGAAGCAGAGAGATAGGGGACAGACTGGAGAGGGGGAGATCGGGACGGCTCAGCGGCGCGAAGATAAGGGAGAGGAGGGCGACGAGGCAGGCACGCAGGGAGGAGGTGGAAGCAGGAGGTGGCGAGGGGGCGCCGTGCCTTCCTTCTCCTCTGCCTTCTGGCACGAGGAGGAAGACAACAGGGGAGACCCCCCCTGGTGGGCTGGGCCAGCAGGTAGGCGTCACGTAAGTCTCTTCCCTATGTTTTTCCTTTTTCTGTTTTTATTTATTTCTGGCATGTAGGTTTAGGTTTTAAATAAAATGTTTAAATATATTATAAAACCCTAAATTAGTGTTATGTGACAGAGATAAAGATAATCAATGCCACATAATAGTTTCAACATTTTTGAAACTTGTATTTTAAAAGAAAACAAACTAACTCCATTCCAAACAGTTATTTGATCAAATCAAAAATCCTTTTCAAAATGTTCCTGTGACTTAAAATTTGGTTTGACAAATTTATTCCCTCTCACTATTTTCCCAAATATTTGGAACATTTTTCTGGTTCCTTTTAAGGTAATATTTTTATTGCCTTGTGTCAATTTCAACTCATTTGGCTTGATCACTTCCATTTCGAGATTCAATGCAATTTGAATGCATGCATGAAATGCAATGGCAAGCAAGGCAAACTTGCGTTGTGACAGAATTCTTTTCATGATGCACAAGAATAGAAAATTTATTAATCTCCCCATAAGCAAATTTCTTCTCATTTGTAATAGTGGGAGCAAACTCAACAAAATAACTATCATGTGATACTAGAGTGGCTTAATCGAAATGAAAATCAAAATCATGATGACAAGTTTCATGGTTATTATTGCTCTTTATAGCATACATGTCATCACAATAATCATCATAGACAGCAACTGTGTTGTCATAGTCAACTGAAGCCTCTTTGAAAATAGTGGACTCATCACTAAATGAAGTCATGACATCTCCAAATCCACTTTTATCATTATGAAAAAGATTCAACACCCTCCAAAATAGTGATATCATTGGTACCTAGAGTTGACACTCTTCCAAACCCACTTTCATCAATATAATCATCATACATAGGAGGCATGCTATCATCATAATAAATTTGCTCATCAACACATGGGGGACTAAAAATATCATATTCATCAAACATAGCATCCCCAAGCTTGTGGCTTTGCATATCTTTAGCATCATGGATATTCATAGAATTCATACTAACAAAATTACTATCATGATCATCATTCAAGTAATTCACATTAAGCATTTTTGTAAATTCTTCATCTAACAATTGAGCACAATTTTCTGAACCATCATTTGCACGAAAGACGTTATAAGACGAAGCAAATGAGACAACCTAAATTCCATTTTTTGTAGTTTTCTTTTATAAAACCAAACTAGTGGAAAAGAATAAACCAAAAGATTTAATTGCAAGATCTAAAGATATAGATTCAAGCACTCACTTCCCGAGCAACTTCGTCGAAAAAGATCTTGATGTGTACTACGCAATTTTATTCTTGTAGACATTGTTGGGCCTCCAAGTGCAGAGTTTTGTAGGACAGCAGTTCTCTGGTGGATGACCTAAGGTTTATGAATTCGTGGGAGGTGTCGGATGAAGATGGTCTCTCTCAAACAACGCTGCAACCAAATACAAGAAATATCATGTGTTCCCAACACACCCAATACAATGGAAAATTGTATAGGTGCACTAGTTCGGCGAAGAGATGGTGACACAAGTGTAGTATGGATAGAAGATATATGTCTTTATAATCTGAATAAATAAAACAGTGAGGTAACAAGAAGTAAATAGCTGACAAAATGTTGTATAAATGCTTGGAAATAAGGCCTAGGGTTCAGTCTTTCACTAGTGCAATCTATCCACTTCTAACGTAGTAAAATCATATGGTCATCCCTCAACATGCAACAAAGAATCACTCCAAAGTGCCTGTTAGTGGAGAAGATAATAAGAAGTTGTTGTACGCAGCGAACCACCTCAAAGTTGTCCTTTCTGATCAATCTATTGGGTTGTTCCTATAGGTGTCACAAACAACCCTAGAGTTCATAGTAAAATAACACCTATGATACACATCAATCGTCCCTAATGTCACCAAGATATTCCAATGTCACCTCATGTATCCATGGGTTAATTATTCGACATGCATTAAACAAATTCAGATTCATCATATTCATTCCAACATAAAGAACTTCAAGGATTACCCCAAGATTTCTATCGGAGAACATAGTATGAAAGCGTGCAATCAGCCCCTATGCATAGATCCCCAAGGTCACGGGAACCCACAAGTTGACGCCATAACATATATCAAGTGAATCAATAGAATACCCCATTGTCACTATGGGTATCAGCATGCAAGGCATACATCAAGTGTTCTCAAATCCAATATTCAACCCGACGTAACAAAATCTCAAAGGGAAAGATTCAATTCGTCATAACAAGATAGCAAGGGAAGAACACCATATGAGCCAACTATATTAACAAGGCCCATGATATCAAGATCGTGCCATCTCAAGAACACAAGAGAGAAAGAGAGAGAACAAACATATAGTTGCCGGTACATACCCTGAGCCCCGAGGGTGAACTACTCCCTCCTTGTCATGGCCTTCGTCGGGATGATGGAGATGGCCACTGGAGATTATTTTCTTCTTCGGCACGGTACTGGAAAGGATCTTGATGGGTTTTTTCTTTGATACATGGAGTTATGGTGGCGGAGCGGAAGTTCTCTCCTAATTTTTGGGGGTTTTGGTATATATATGGTTTTTCAGTGTTGGAAACACACCAAACGGAGCCACGTGGGGACCACCACACAATAGGGCACGCCGAGGGGTGGATGGTTGCCATTGTTGCCTCGTGGCCCACATGTGGCTCTCCTATAGTGGATCTTCGCTCCAATATTGCTCATATGTTCCAGGAAAAACATTAAAAAGTTTCGGGCAGTTCCGAGAACTTCCATTTTCTGTACAAGAAGCAACACCATGTAATTATCCTGAAAACAACGTCAGTCCAGGTTAGTTCTAAATAAATCATATAAAGTGCAACAAAACCAAATAAAAGTTTTCTAAACGTAGACTAATATGCCATGAATACTTGATACGTCCATTTTGCATCATGTTTTTCTACTGTTATTTATAGTGTTTTTATGCATTACACCACTTTATGGAGTAATTCTAAAGTGTTTTCTCTCATAATATGCAAGGTTTACACCAAGAGGGAGAATGCCGTCAGATGGAATTCTGGACCTGAAAAAGCTACGTCAGAGATACCTATTTTGCACATCTCCAAATGGGCTGAAACATTATGAGGGATTTTTATGGAACAAATAAGAAATGTTTGAGGAAAGAAGTACCAGAGGGGGCCTGCCAGGTGGCCACTAGGCACCAGGGCACGCGAGCCTCGTCTGGCGCGGCCTGGTGGCTAGTGGGCCATCCAGCCCACTTCTGGCGACCATCTTCTCTTATATATTCACTTTTGACATGGAATAAATAACGAGAGGACTTTCGGTATGGAGTGCCGCAGTCTCGAGGCGAAAATTGGGCACGAGCACTTTTTCCCTTCGGTGGAGCGATTCCGTTGGGTGAACTTCCCTCGCGGAGGGGGAAATCGAGGCCATCATCATCACCAACAACCCTATCATCCTGGGGAGGCCAATATTCATCAACATATTCAACAACCATGTCTCCTCTCAAAACCCTACTTCATCTCTTGTGCTCAGTCTTGTACGAGAACCTCAAATTGTTACCTGGGGGTGACTAGTAGTGTTGATTACATCTTGTAATTGATGCTTTGTGGTTTATTTGGTGGAAGATCATATGTTCAGATCCAATATGATATTTAATACCTCTCCGATCATCAGCACGTCTATCATTTGTGAGTAGTTACTTTTGTTCTTGAGGCCACGGGATAAGTCATGTTGCAAGTAGTCATGTGAAGTTGATATTCTTCGATATTTTGATGATATGAATGTTGTGATTTCCTTAGTGGTGTTATGTGAACGTTGACTATGTAGCACTTCACCATCTTTAGGCCTAAGGGAGTGCATTGTGGAGTAGTTATTAGATGATGGGTTGCGAGACGGACAAACACTTAAACCCTAGTTTATGCGCTATTCCGTAAGGGGCTGATTTGGATCCCTATGTTTAATGCTATGGTTGGAATTTATTCTTAGTACTTTTCTCATAGTTGCGGATGCTTGCGGGGGGGGGGGGGGGGTTAATCATAACTGGGAGGCTTGTTCAAGTAAGAACACCACCCAAGCACCGGTCCACCCACATATCAAATTATCAAAGTACCGAACATGAATTAACGCGACATGACGAAAGTGACTAGATGAAATTCCTGTGTGCCCTCAAGAACACTTTGCCTATTGTACAAAACCATTCTGACATGTCCTTTGCCACAAAATGACTGGGCTACCTTGCTGCACTTATTGTTACTATTTCTACTCGTTACTTGTTACAATTATGTTGCTATCTAACAAATTGTTACCGCTATTTCAGTGCTTGCAGAAATTACCTTGCTGAAGCCGCTTGTCATTTCCTTCTGCTCATCGTTGGGTTCAATACTCTTGCTTATAGAAAGGACTATAATTGATCCCCTATATTTGTGGGTCATCAAGACTCATTATGGTGCTTTTTCCGAGGAGTGAAGAGCCTTTGGTAGGCGGAATTTGGTAAGGGGAAATTTATATTATGTGCTGAAATTTATTGTCACTTGTCGCTATGGAAACTAATCGTTTGAGGGGTTTGTTCGGGGTATCTTCACCTTGAGCGGAAACACCAAGAGTTGTCCCTCAACCTACTGAACCTACTCAAAATATTTGTTATGAAATTCCTTTGGGTATGATAGAGAACCTACTAGTAATCCTTATGCAGGAGATGGAACAAAACATCTCGATATGCACCTAATCTATGTGGATTATTTAAGCTTGCAGCTTTATCCAGAGATGAACTCAAGAATAAGGTTTTCCCTTTATCTTTAGTGGTAAAGCATTGGCATGGTATAGGCTATGCGATCATACATGATCTTGGAACTTGAATCGATTGCAATTGGAGTTTCACCAAAAAAATTATCCTTTGCATCTAGTTCATCGTGATCGTAATTTCATCTATAATTTTTGGCCTCGTGAAGGAGAAAGTATCTCTCAATCTTGGGGGAGGCTTAAGTCCATGTTATATTCATGCCCCAATCATGAGCTCCCGAGAGAAATTATTATTTAGAAATTTTATGCTCAGATTTCTCGTAATGATCAAATTATGCTTGATACTTCTTGTTCTGGTTCTTTCATGAAGAAGACTACTGAATTCAGGTGGGATCTTTTGGAAAGAATTTAACACAACTCTGAATATTGGGAACTCGTTGAAGGTAAAGAGTCAAATATTAAACTTGATTTTTATTGTGTTAAATCTTTTATGAAAACCGATGCTTTCAATGATTTTAGCACTAAATATGGACTTGGCTCTAAGATAGTAGCCTCATTTTGTGAAACCTTTGTTATTCATGTTGATCTCCCTAAAGAGAAATGGTTTAAGTATCATCCACCTATTAAATAAAAATTTAAAGAACCAATTAAAGTTGATGATGAAACTATCATTTAGAATGTTATCCCAATTGTGCCTACTCCTTATATTGAGAAACCACCTTTCCCTGTTAGGATAAAGGAACATGCTAAAGCTTTAACTGTGGTTAACAAAAGTTATATTAGAGCAACCAAACCCTGTGAGAAAATCAACGTAGGACCTAGTATTGTTATAGTTAAAGATCTCTTGGTCGATAATATTAATGGGCATGTTATTTATTTCTGTGATGAAGCTCCTAGAATTGTCAAACATGATACTAAAGATAAAAATAGACTCATTCTTGGCATGCCTGTCATCTCAGTCAAAATAGGAGATCATTGTTATCATGATTTATGTGATATGGGTGCTATTGTTAGTTCAATTTCTTTTACCTTATATAATGAAATTATGCATCAGATAGCACCCGCTGAAATAGAAAACATAGATGTTACTATTAAATTTGCTAACAGAGACACCATCAAACCCCTTGGGATTGTTAGAGATGTTGAAGTCTTGTGTGGAAAAGTAAAATACCCTACTAATTTTCTAGTACTTGGGTCACCACAAGATGATTTTTGTCCCATAACATTTGTAGGCCCTCCTTGAACACTATCAATGCTCAAATGGATTGCAAAAAAGGAAACTGTTAGTGTTAATTTTGGTGGTATGTCTCATGAGTATAATTTCTCCAAGTTTTGTAAGAAGCCCCATAATAAAGAATTGCCTAGTAAATATGAAGTAATTGGTCTTGCTTCTATTTCTATTCCTCCTACTAATCCATTAGAACAATATTTGCTAGACCACGAAAATGATATGCATATGCATGAAAGAAATGAACTAGAAAATATGTTCTTTGAGCAAAAGCATATCCTCAAACACAACTTGCTTGTTCAAACTCTAGGAGGTCCTCCTCCACCCAAGGGTGATCATGTGTTTGAATAAAGGGCCTTACTATGTAGCGGCGCCGCATCCGTGCACTCTCGTGTGGCAGCTGCTACTAACCCGTTACAGGAAAAGGATCCGCTAAATACGCTAGTGCCAGCACAAAAGTAGTACTCATGACTGCTAAATCTGACTCTTCATTGTAAATTATGATGGCTGGAAGTAGTACTCGTGCATGCATGCCAAAGAGAAAAACTGTAAAGTGCATGCATGCAAGGCGTGGTATTTTTTTATTTTGAAAAATATTTATCTTACAGATTATAATAATTTGATTGAAGGTTTGTCTTCACTGTTAGGTTCGTCTCGACGATACCTTCAAAATAAGATCCCATGTTAACATGTTTTGTTGATTTTTTTTCTCGTTCCTAGTTGCCACATTTATGTCATCATAGTTGTCATCTTATGGATGTCCAGTTGTCATAAAATTTATACATATTGCCGAAACAATAATTTCATATTTTTAAATATTGCAGTGTTATGTGAAGCTAAAAAATGGGTATTAAAGCACTAACAATAACAAGTAAATGCATGAAACAACTCAAGTACAATGAATCAAGTTTTTTAGTGGGGTATACCAACATTCATAAAACTGATAACCAAGTTGATTTAATGTGAAAACTATGTGACAAATAATGTGACAAGTAAGTGATAGTAATCTGGCAAGTACCAACGAAAAACAGAAGTTATCGAAACATGTCGACATGGGATCTAGTTTTGAAGATCTCGTCGCGATAAAGTCAGTGGTGAAAATGAATCATTGATTAAGACAACATTTTGGGAGATAAATCTTTTTTTAAATGCAACAACGCGTGGTTAATTGTACTGTTGCATGCAACACACTCTCACATCTACTGTAGCAGTAAAAATAATGACGTTGACTATATCACACCCTGTAGCATCTCGGCTAGCAGCGCATGATGATAGGTGCAGCGAAAAATGATTCTGTTGTAACTAGTCGTGCATGCGGACTGACGAAAAAAAGTACAACTCTCCTATTTTTTATATCATGCGAGTGGACGCGAGTAGCAAAGCCAAGGATTAGGCTGACGCGAATCGCAGCACGCCACCGCATGGGAAGGACGTGCTGTTCACACCTCCCGTTAGATTTTCCCTTGAATAAAAGCAATTACCTGACACTTTGAAATATGCTTATCTTGGTGAACGGAAGATATATCATGTTATTATCAATGCTAACCTTACAAAGCATGGAGAAAAAAGATTGTTAAAAACTTGAAGGAAGCACCGAGCTGCTATTGGGTATAATCTTGATGATCTTAATTGTTGGGGAACGTCGCATGGGAAACAAAAAAAATTCCAACGCTCACCAAGATCAATCTATGGAGACTAACATCTACGAGAGGGCGGAGTGCATCACCATACACTTCTAGATTGCTAAGACCTCTCCCCTCTCCACTATATATAGGGAAGGGAGAAGGGGTTGTATCCTAGGGTTCCCACCCTAGGGTGGGCAGCGGCCAAAAGAGGGAGGGGCGGCTGCCCTAATGGTGGCTTGCCACCCAAGTTAGGGTGGCGCCACCTCCTAGGCTTGGCCCTCCACCAGCCCAGCTGCATGGGCCTTAGGTGGGAGGTGTGACCAGCCCACAAGAAGCTGGTGTACATCCCTCATAGCCCATGTGGCCCCTCCGGGGATGGTGACCCCTTTCGGTGGTCCCCCGGAACCCTTCTCGCACTCCCGGTATGCTGTCGGTGACGCCCAAACTTTTTTTGATGACCAACACGGAACTTCTCATATATCAATCTTAACCTCCAGACCATTTCGGAGCTCCTCATCATGTCTGGGATCTCATCCGGGACTCCAAACAACTTTCGGTCACCATCATTCATAACTCAACAATACCAAATCATCATTGAACCTTAAGTGTGCAGACCCTCAGAGTTCAACAACTATGCATACATGACCTGAGACAGTCTCCGGTCAATAACCAATAGCGGGACCTGGATGCCCATATCGGCTCCTACATATTTTAGAAAGATCTTTATCGTTCGAACCACGATGTCAAGGATTCAATCGATCCCGTATACTGTTCCCTTTGTCCTTCGGTATGTTACTTGCCCGCGATTTGATCGTCAGTACCTCCATACCTATTTCAATCTCGTTACCGACAAATCTCTTTACTCATTCTATAATACAAGATCCCGTGACTAACTCCGTAGTCACATTGCTTGCAAGCTCATTGTGATGTTGTATTACCGAGTGGGCCCTAGAGATACTTCTGTGTCATACGGAGTGACAAATCCGAGTCTCGATTCAAGCCAACCCAATATACACCTTCAGAAATACCTGTAGAGCACCTTTATAGTCACCCAGTATGTTGTGACATTTGATAAACACAAGGTATTCCTCCGGCGCTCGGGAGTTGCATGATCTCATGGTCATAGAAACAAATACTTGACATGTGGAAAATAATAGAAATAAATTGACATGATCATATGCTACGTTCATAGTTTGGGTCTTGTCCATCACATCATTCTCCTAATGATGTGATCCCATTATAAAATGACAACTCATGTCTATGGTGAAGAAACCTTCACCATCTTTGATCAACGAGCTAGTCCTTAGAGGCTCACTAGGGAAAGTGTGTTGTCTATGTATCTACACATGTATTTGAGTTTCCAGTGAATACTATTCCAGCATGGATAATAAATGATTATCATGAACAAGGAAATATAATAATAACTAATTTATTATTGCCTCTAGGGCATATTTCTAACATTAAGGGAATTAGTCCCACTCTCTCTTAGCACACGATTAATATGGAACCAGATACTAAACCCGTTGTTGGTCACCAACGAAGACTCAACCCAAAATTAAAGAAGAGGTAAGAAATGAAATATTAAAGCTTCTGGAAGCAGGTATAATTTATCGCATAGCTAATAGTAGATGGGTAAGTCCCGTTCAGTGTGTTCCTAAGAAATAAGGTATTACTGTTGTTCCTAATGATAAAAACAAACTCATTCCACAAAGAATTGTGACTGGCTATAGAATGCTAATTGATTTTAGAAAATTAAATAAAGCTACTGGAAGAGATCATTATCCTTTACCTTTCATAGACCAAATCCTAGAAAGATTATCGAAGCACACACATTTTTGCTTTCTAGATGGTTATTCTGGTTTTTCTCTAATATATGTGTCACAACCCGATCAAGAGAAAACCACCTTTACTTGCCCTTTTCGAACCTATGCTTATAGACGTATGCCTTTTGGATTATGAAATGCACCCACTACCTTTCAAACATGTATGACTACTATATTATCTCATTTTTGTGAAAAGATTGTTGAGGTTCTCATGGATGATTTTTCTATTGATGAAACTTCTTTTGATGATTTCTTAAGCAACCTTGATCGAGTTTTGCGGAGATGTGAGCTAAATACATACGAAGTAGTTTCACCTATCAGCAAAAGAAAAAAATCTTCTTTGATTTAAGACATTACTTTTGGGATGACCCACATCTTTATAAAGAGGGAGTAGATGGTATTATTAGAAGTTGTATACGTGAGCATGAGAAGGGACAAATCCTTCAGAAGTGTCACTCCGAGCTTATGGTGGACACCATGCGGGAGATAGAACTGCACACAGGGTATTGCAATGTGGATTTTATTGGCCTACTCTTTTTAAAGATACTCGTAAGTTTGTACTAACTTGTGATGAATGTCAAAGAATTGTAATATTGGAAGACGTCAAGAAACTCCTATGAATTATTCACTTGTTATTGAACCATTTGATGTTTGGGGACTTCATTATATGGGACCTTTTCCTTCCTCTAATGGGTACACACATATTTTGGTTGTTCTTGATTATGTCACTAAGTGGGTAGAATCTATTTCAACCAGTACTACTGATCATAACACCTCTATTAAAATTCTTAAGGAAGTTATTTTCCCACATTTTGGAGCCCCTAGATATTTAATGACTGATGATGGTTCACATTTTATTCATGGTTCTTTTTGTAGGTTGCTTGCTAGATATGATGTTAACCATAGAATTGCATCTCCCTATCATCCTCAGTCTAGTGGTTAAGTAGAGTTAACCAATAGAGAAATAAAATTATTATTGCAAAAGACTGTCAATAGGTCCTGAAAGAATTGGTCTAAGAAATTAGATGACGCATTGTGGGCCTAGATAACAGCTTTTAAAAATCCTATGGGTATGTCTCCTTATAAAATGGTTTATGGAAAAGCATGTCATTTACCTCTTGAGTTAGAAAATAAAGCTTATTGGACAATTAAAGAACTCAACTATTATTTCAAACTTGCTGGGGCAAAGAGGTTATTTGATATTAGCTCACTAGAGGAATGGAGAACCCAAGCTTATGAAAATGCCAAACTATTCAAAAAAAGTTAAAAGATGGCATGACAAACGAATCCAAAAGCGAGAATTCTAATTTGGTGAATATTTTCTATTGCACAATTCTCATATTATATTTTTTGCAGGAAAACTTCTCTCCAAATGGGAAGGGCCATATATGATCAAAAAAGTTTATTGGTCTGGACCTATTGAGATCAATAATCCCGAAGGCACTAATCCGAAGGTGGTCAATGGACAAAGAAAAAAAGCACTGTATTTTAGGTACACCTATTAATGTTGAAACAAATATTATTCAAACTATGACACCGGAGGAACACATAAAGGAGACCTTCGAGAACACTCCAGAACCCTTAAAAGGAAGAGGTATGTGATACGGTAAGTAAACGGACTCCGAAAAATCCGCAAAAATATTTTCTGTTAGTTTTGGAATATTAGGAAAATCGGGAAATTGATAAACACACGGGAAGGCAACCGAGGTGCCTACTAGGCACCAGGCCGCGCCAACCACCCCTCGCATGCCTTGGTTGGTAGTGGGCCCCTTGGGCACCTTCCTGGCTCCGTTTTCTTGTAAGACAAGTATTTTCCTATATAAAAATTCTTTACATATATATATATATCGATGATTTTACCCCAGTACAACAGAGAAATCCTCTGATCTTTTTTCGTGTTGTTTTTTTGACACATCTAGATCACCATGGCCTCATCACGCTCCTCCAAGGACAAGTTCTTCTAGAGGGTCATCAACCCCTACTTGCCGAAGGTGCTGAAGCACCCTCAAACCATTGTTATGTGTGAGGGGGTTCTCCACATTCGGGATGTTCAAGGGCCCAAGAAGATGGGAACCGTGGAGGCCACGCTCGAGGCGGTGGAGGAGGATATCTTCAGGTGCCAAGGCATGGTGGAGCGTGGACCCGGTGCCAATCACCTCATGATCATGGAATTCACCCTATGATCAAAAGGTGGATGTCGGGTCCTTGAAGGATATTGTCTTCACCCTCAACGAGCAAATCAATTTTCTACATGGCCAAACCTTCGTTCTTCAAAACCAAATCTTTGAGTATGAAGCAAGGTTTAAAGGTATGAGTTTAGCTGCCAATTGCAAGACTCTCGAGACTCGTGCCTCCTATTATGATGGTGATCCACTACCATGGAAACCGAAGACAAGTTTTATTCTACTTCATCATTTACACCACCACCACCTTCATCTTATTCACCAAAGAAGGAGACTTGAGTACAAAGGTATGAGCACTCCCCTTGGCTTGTGCTAAGCTTGGGGGAGGTGCCCCGGTATCGTATCACCAACACTCTTATTATCTTTATCTATCGTAGTTCGATGTTTAGTTATTTTGTGATTTGGTCAAATAAAAGTTTAGTTCGATCCATCTTTTTGTGTGCTAGTTTTCTGATCTATCTATCTATGTAATCGAGTGAGAGTTATATAATAAAGTTTAGTTTGAGGTTCTACTTCTTTACTTTCTTGTTGCAATCAAAATAAAGGAAAATATTGAAAATGATCATAGCTAATCTTATAGTAAGTAGTGACATCACAAAGAAAAGTATAAGTGGTAAAAAAATACTGAAGGTTGACAAACATAGCATTGGTCGGTGTTACACGTGAAAGAGTTAATAAGGGAAGAGAATATTTATATGCAAATACACTATTGACATCTTTTATGATTTTGAGCCCTCATTAATTATAATATGCCAAAACTATTGACGTTGGACCAGGAAGACAACGTAATGATTTATGTTTTTTCACATTTACATAGAAGTTATATTGTTATAGATCCTCTAACATGTGGTGCTTGCCCAATATCTTTGATAGCCAAAACTCCGCACTAAGTAGAGATACTACTTGTGCATCCAAAACCCTAAACCCAAATCCATGTTTTAAGAGTCCACCATACCTACCTATGGATTAAGTAAGATCCTTCAAGTAAGTTGTCATAGGTGCAAAAGGTAATAAAAATTGCTTCTGAATGTGTTCGATCATTTAGTGTGAGGGAAATTAAGCGTTTGTACGAACTTGTGATGGCAATAATAAAAGCGATAAACTGCATAATAAAGGTTGCCATCATAAGGGGCAATATAATGTAATGTTCCTTTGCACTAAAGGATTTGGCATACAACCAAAAAGCATGTGACGACCTCTGTTTCCCACTGCGAAGCCTATATTTTACTTTTATGTATTTACTTTTATGCAAGAGTCAAAGTATTCTTCTTTGTTCCTTTTTATTTTCTGTTTTGCAAGCATCATGTGGTGGGGAAATATCTCGACTATCAACTTGAGTGTGGGTAGTCATGAGTTTTTATTGTTGATGTAACCCTTGAAGTGAATACGTTGGGAGGCGACGCTTTAAGCCCCTATCTTTTTGTGTGTACGGTTGAAACCTTTTGCTCATATGTATGTGATGAGTGTTAGCAATCATAGAAGACTAACTGATGGTTGAGTATGTAGACTTGCTTAAAAGCTCTGATATGTGACTCTTCATGAAAATGTGATGAATTGTGTTGCAAAATTGACTAAAAAATAAATTGTTACTTTGATGTTGTGATTAACTGTTACTTGTTTATGAGAAGTTTGTATGACGAAATTTATATGATGAAAATGAAGTGATGAAGTATTTTATAAAATTTTATTTGCTATTACAATAATGAGCATGATGCTACTATGTCTGTATTTTGTTTTAATCGACACCTCTCTCTCAAAGCATGTGGTCATGATCTTTGTTTTCGGCTTTCGCTTGAGGACAAGCGAGGTTTAAGCTTGGGGAGTTGATACGTCCATTTTGCATCATGTTTTGCTACTATTATTTATAGTGTTTTTATGCATTATACCACTTTACGGAGTAATTCTAATGTCTTTTCTCTCATGATATGCAAGGTTTACACCAAGAGGGAGAATGCTTGCAGATGGAATTCTGGACCTAAAAAACATACGTCAGAGATACCTATTTTGCACATCTCCAAATGGTATGAAACTTCACGAGGACTTTTTTATGGAATAAATAAGAAACACTGGAGTAAAGAAGTACCAAGGGGGGCTCCCGGGTAGCCACTAGGTACCAGGGCATGACAGCCCCCCTGGCGCGGCCTGGTGGGTAGTGGGCCACCCAGCCCACTTCTAGCGACCATCTTCTGGTATATATTCACTTTTGACCTGGAAAAAATAAGGAGAGGACTTTCAGGAGGGAGAGTCGTCGCCTCGAGGCAAAACTTGGGCAAGAGCACTTTTGAACTCCGGTGGAGCGCTTCAACCGGGGGAACTTCCCTCCCAGAGAGGGAAATTGACGACATCGTCATCACCAACAACCCTCTAATATTGAGGAGTCCAATCTTCATCAACATCTTCAGCATCACCATATCCTCTGGCCGCCTCTGTGACCTCTGGTCGCCTCTGCCCCGTCCTTTGCCGTCTCCGACCAGATCTGGCTTGCATGGCTCGTATCTGCCTCGACCCGTCCATGCTCGACGTCCAGCACCGTCGGTGTGTGCAAATCCCTCCGCCAAAACCCCTAGTTCGGCAGCACGAGTGAGCTCGTCCTCCTTGTCAGCTCCTTCCGTGCCCTCGACCATGGGTAGCTCCACCGCGGGATCTACATCATCCGCCATGAGTTCTTGTTCGTGTTTGTGTCCTTGACAGTTGAGCCACCACCTTGTTGCCTTGTTATATCGTTTCCAAGACCATCGGTACCTTTGGTTCATCGCGACCAACAAGTCCGGCCTTGAATGATCGACCACCCAGGGACTCCCTCGGCCACGTACCACTACCGTTGCCCAAAGACCAAGGCCACAACTAGGGTACCCGAACGACAACCACCAGTGCAAGTGTCACAAATGATCTTTGTCACCATGCACGAGTACCACTACGACAAGTGTACATCTACCATTGTCGGGGATCCAACAGGACTGTTGTCGTGTACCTCTACTTCCATGACGTCTGTGACAACCTTTGAACACCTACACCGCATCGACCAAATCAGCTCTAAAATGCATGCTTCGAAGGTATAACCCCGAGAAAACACCCGTGAACGATTGCATGTGTGATGTATGAGATGAACCACGTGTTTGCATCATATGCGATCGATCGTTGCATGTTACCCCTCTTTTGCCATACCAACGACACGTGGGGCACCGAGTGTAACACCGTGGATTTCAGCTAGAATGATGCATGTAGTTAAGCTACAGCAAACCATGATGTTAAGCTAATGTTTTTGCTACAACATGTTTGATCACAATGGAATCACATCTCTTTTCATGTTCCTAATGATTATCAAAATTTATTTAATAAGTAGTTTAAATATTTTTGCAAACGTGAAAACAAAAATCGAGGTTTGTTACAAATAGTCCCTAAGCAATTATAAAATTGTAACCATCTTTTTACAAAGTGTTTAAGTGCCTCTAAACAATAATAATAGTGAGCAATATATTGTTTAATTGCCCTTTTTGAATTATGGTATTTTCAACACAATTTCCTGTGCCCCCAAACTTTTTGTGGCTCTTTCAAATATTACCATACTAATATTTGACCAAGTGGCATACTTTTACAAAAGTCATCTTTGTTGTGAACTTAATTCAAGTAGTAGCTTTTAGATGAAAATTGAAGGAAATCTAAAAAGAAAATAGAAGCCCATCCTTGCCCCCTTGGACCTTGGCACACTAAGCTGACATCCGGCCCAGCCCACACCCGCAGTGTCCCTAACCTCGCTAGAGGGACACAGGATATAATTGCAAGGCACTACCACACTTGGGCACGTCGTGGCGGATAGGTACCAATAGTCAAAAGTTTTCCATATCAGTACTGCTTCATGGACAAATTGTTGCAAAACAGGCTGACACCCATATAAACCCGTATTGACCACATATCTAACATACCTGGCCCGCATGTCAGGCGCCACGGTGGCGTACACGGTCCGAACCGGCTTGGTCGCTTGTTGTAACTCGCTCGGGCCCCATCGATCAGGACAGACGCCTCCTTTCTCCCCCTTCTCCTCGCACTCCCTTGCTTCTGCCTCTCTCGCCGCCGATCGTCAACCGCCACCACCACCGCCACCGTGCAATGTTTTATGAGGATGAAAGTAGAAATGACATGTCCAGCCTGGACATCAACTCTTCCTCCGGCGACATGCAGTACCGTGTCAGTTGTAGAGCTAGGGTTAGGGTTAGGGTTTCTGTTTCTTGACTTGGGGGGATTTGTCTCTGATTTTGGTGGGTTCTTTAGATCCCTGCTAGCATCAAAGACGAAGACTACATGGGCTTCGAGATTTCGGCCTTGGATGTTTGCTCGGAGCATCGGCTACCGACTGAGCGTCGCGTAGCATTTGAAGGATTTGAGAGAGGCGGGAAGTTTTTAGTGTGTGCTCAGCCGATAAGAATCCATGTGATATATTTTGTATTTACATTTTTCACAGTATGATCTTTCTTGGGGCTGCTCTGTTTTTGGTGATGCTTAGTTTAGGCTCTAGAATGCTTAGTTCCTGCTGATGGTCACTGTTTATTTCAAATGGGCATTCTTATTTCCTGTGTAGTACTATTAAAGATTGATCTTAGTTCCTGTTGATGGTCATTGTTTATTACAAAATGGTCATTCTTATTTCATGTGTAGTACTACTAAAGAATGAGCTTGGTTACAAGTGCAGAAGCTCATTATTTATGTCAAGTTGTATGCACTCATTGTTTTGTTACAAGTGTAGAAGCTCATTGTTTATGTCAAGTAGTGGTCATTAGTACTGCTCATTTGTTATTCATGTAGGTGGTGACATTTTAGCTAAATGAATCATTACTACTCATTACTACTAAATGAATCAATCGTAGTTTTTATTTATGTAGGTAGTGACATTTTAATTGGTGTGCTGTACAGAGTAATATAATATGTGTTTTTTGTATTGCAACAACCTCATAATTGTGGTTTTGGTTTTGTTGGGTGGGTAGACCCAGAGTGGACTCCCACAATGCAAAATGCATTGTTGAAACTTTGGGAAATGTTGGAAGGCAGCAAGAGTGCTAGGAGGAATGATAACTTGGAGAGTTCAATAAAAATTACCATCTGACAGAAGAGAAAAGAAATCTTGATGCAAACTATGACAAACTAGTAGAAGATGTGAATCAACTGCTCAATGCCCAGGTGGATAGGGTCATGGATTTTAGCTATTTGCAGGATAAGGTGAATGGTGCAGAGAGCTCTAGTGTTGTTGTGGCTGTCATGAAGACTGAGATTGAGAAGAAAGAGGCAAAGAAAATGGAACTTCAAGGGAAGTATTCAGTGCTTATGAACCTTGTAGAAGCTCAAGGCAGGGTCATTAGGAACCAGAAGGCTATTCATCTGAAGGAGAAGGAAAAGCTAAGTGAGAGGTTAAGGTTGATAAACTGAACAATTCTAAGGAAAAACTCAAAGATGACATTGGGGTGCTCAACCTTCACATTGGTGGTGTGAAGAAAGGAATGGAGAATCGCATTAAACGTTGGGATGAGCTGAAGCTCGAGATTACTGATCAGTTGAAGGTAGTGGAGAAGAACCAAGATAAGTTGAAGATGATCAGGGACATTTAGGATGGATGAGCTAGATGAAGATGAAGAATAAGATTCAGATGAAGATGAAGAAGAAGAAGTATAATGTGTTGCCCTTTTGTGAATTATGGTTCTTCAATGCAGTGTAATTTATGGATATACTGGTTGTAACTTTTGAATGTTTTATGTTGAACTCCACTATGATATGGTTTGTACCCATGTTCTAATGTAATAATCTCTGAGTTATGCATGTTTAAGTGACTTGATGTATGGTCAACCCCACTATGTTGTGCTTTGTTATATATCCTTTTATATGTTACATTGACAGATGGCTCGGGTCATTAGCATATCATAGAACCAGAAAAATCACTTAGTACTCATCACTTACCACACAATAAGTCACTTAGTACACATCACATAGTACTTAGTACGGATCATACAACTTAGTACACAATAAGGCACTTAGTACATCAGTGATGGTTACCACTTGCACACAATAAGTCACTTAGTACACATCATAGAACTTAGTATACCATAAGTTACTTAGTACACATCATAAAACTTAGTACATCAGTGATGGTTACCGCTGGTAGTAAAAAATGACATCCAGCCAGATTGGTTTGTTGGCATTTGAATAGATGATGAACCTCCAGCTGCATATGTTGGGGTAGGAGCAGATAATGAACCTCCATCTGCATAAGTTGGGTCAGGAGCAGATGATGAACCTCCAGCAGCAAATCTTGGGGTAGTGAAAAACCTATGAACACTGGCACTACTAGTTGACCTTCTTATAGATCTTGCAGGTGCAGGTTGTGATCTTGCAGGTGGAGGCTATGATCTTGCTTCAGTCCTTGATCTTGTAGGTGCCTTGCAAAGCACATAAACACAAAAGTATTTAGCACATGAACATAAAAGATGCAAAGAAATTAACAAGGTTTTACCACATGCTTGTTTTTCCTCAGAGCCAACTTTGGTCTCACCTGTTGTCTGCAGTTGTTGTACCTGTGGCCTTGGAGCCCACAGTTGCTGCATGTTATAGTGGCCATTCTTGAACTGTCCTTTGGTTTTGGAACCTCAAATCTACCCTTTATTCTCTTCTCTTTCTTTCTTCCCCTCTTCACATGTAATTTGGGTGGCCCTATGTCTGGTCCACTTGTCCTTGTCCAATCATGTTCACCAGGAATAGGATATATCATTGGTTGATAAGAAGCTAGGTAGAAAGGGTTTTTGAAGAATTTGCACACATAGTCCTCTAGAAAAAAATTTGCCTTGTTAATTGCTGATATTGCATGGTTGCATGGTATGCCAGATAGGTCCCACTTTCTGCAGCCACATGTATGCACTTCCAAGTTTACAGCTTGTGTTTGATGCCCACTTGTCACTTGCCATAGATTTACACCAGCTTGGATAGGTTTGCAGAATATGGCCCTTTCGTTTTCCACCTCTAGCTTCTCAGCATAATGTGGTGTAATCTCCCACAAAGCTGCCTTACCTCTCTCTCTGTTCCTATGCCACCTCACCATCTGCTTGTCCTTGATACCATCAATCATAGTCCTAATAGGTTTTTCCTAAAATCTAGGATGTAATTGTTGAACACCTCAGACAGGTAGTTAACAACCAAGTATGTCTTGCAGTTAGTGTCAAAAGCATGCCTAGCCCATGTGTGCTTAGGTATTCCACTTAGCCACTTCCAAGCTTCCTCACTCTCATTTTTTAGACCATTCATGGCAATGTTAAACTTGTGTTGCTTATAAGCATAGCTGGCATTATCCATGCATTTCTTAAGATCTTCCCCCCTAAACCCAGCATTCTGGAAAGTTGCATAGAGGTTTCTAAGGAAAAAATCTTTGATGGTAGTTTGGGAAAACTTGATTTACTGCATTTAGCACGCTCTGATCACATAGCATGCTAAACTTAGGTATTGTACAACTGCATCTATACCATAAAATGCTAATGCAGAACTTAATAACAGGAAGATGCATGCATACCTTCTGTCTATCAGACATGATAGTATAAGCACCAAAAATCCCAGTTTCACCTCCTAGACATATCTTCTATTGGTGCAGAAACCAACACCAGTTAGTTGTGTCCTCTTGTCCAACTATAGCAAATGCAAGTGGGAAATATTTTTATTGCCATCCCTTCCAAAGGAAGCAAGGATTTGAGCACCAGTGGTCAGCTTAATGAAGCATCCATCAACACCTGTTGATACAAGAAAAGAACAATTTATGTCATTATAAAGAACAGGTAAACAATGAAAATCTATGATGCACATTAAAGGCATAACTAACAAATGAATGGTCTGCATCCAATCAAAAATCCCTCCCTTGCTCCATTTATGCAGAAGAACATAGCATGAAACCTTGGTCATGGATGTAGTATTTTTGTAGTAGGTTTTGGAGTAACTGTTGTAACTACAAATCTACTACCAGGGTTTGTATCCATGATGGTCTGAGCATAATCCCTAAGTCTAGGATACTGCTTCTTGTGCTCTCCTAGCACAGCTTCTACAACAAGGTTTTTGGCCCTATAGGCCATGTGCCTTGCCACATCAACACCAAACTTCTCCCTGCAATTGTCAATCAAAGTGTGTATGCTAGTGGTGGGATCAGACCTCAACAATGACTCATAGGTCTTTGCAAGCCACTTTGCACTAATCTTGATTTATTTGTGTTGGTAGGGCAAGTGTGCTCCAACCTCATTTTCTTAATAGCAAAAGTCTTCTCCCCTTTGATAAATGCAGCAACTATGCAAAACTGGCAGTGATCTTGCTTACAACAAGCAATGATCCTTTGATCTGAGTTTCTGTGATACCTGAAGTCTCTGGCCTATGTGATGTGTAAGCTCAACAAAGCTTCTTTGAATTGATGTTGATCCTTAAACCACATGTACAGACATAACTGCTGATGTGGTTGCTCAAGTTTGTCATTGTACAAGATCCTTGGTTTCCTTTGCTTGGCCCTACTCTTCCTCCCTTTAGGTAGCACAAATGAGAGTGACTCGTGTCCATCATCTTCATCCTCAAACAACAACCAATCATCTTCCTCATCTGATGAAGGAATGAAATCAGGTTTCACCTCCTCTAACACACTTGAATGTGACCTAGTAGTGGGGCCTTTCCTAACTTCAAGTTTCTTCCTCCTTTCGCAGGTTTTTGCATTCGAGGCTCTTCTCTTGCAAAAACATTGACATCATCCTCCTCCATCTCAAACAAATCTGTTGGAAATATGCCCTAGAAGCAATAATAAATTAGTTATTCTTAAATTTCCTTGTTCATAATAATCATTTATTATCCATGCTAGAATTGTATTGATTGGAAACTCAAATACATGTGTGGATACATAGACAACACACTGTCCCTAGTAAGCCTCTAGTTGACTAGTTCGTTGATCAAAGATGGTCAAGGTTTCCTGACCATAGGGAAGTGTTGTCACTTGATAACGGGATCACATCATTAGGAGAATCATGTGATGGACAAGACCCAAATTATATACGTAGCATATTGATCGTGCCATTTTATTGCTATTGTTTTCTGCTTGTCAAGTATTTGTTCCTATGACCACGAGATCATATAACTCACTGGCACCGGAGGAATGGCTTGTGTGTATCAGACATCACAACGTAACTGGGTGATTATAAAGGTGCTCTACAGGTATCTCCGAAGGTGTCCGTTGAGTTAGTATGGATCAAGACTGGGATTTGTCACTCCGTGTGACGGAGAGGTATCTCGGGGCCCACTCGGTAATACAACATCACACGCAAGCCTTGCAAGCAATGTGACTAAGTGTAAGTCAAGGGATCTTGTATTACGGAACGAGTAAAGAGACTTGCCGGTAATGAGGTTGAAATAGGTATGTGGATACCGACGATCGAATCTCGGGCAAGTAACATACCGAAGGACAAAAGGAATGACATACGGGATTATATGAATCCTTGACACTGAGGTTCAACCGATAAGATCTTCGGAGACTATGTCGGATCCCATATGGGCATCCAGGTCCCGCTATTGGATATTGACCGAGGAGTACCTCGGGGCATGTCTACATAGTTCTCGAACCCGCAGGATCTGCACACTTAATGTTTGGCGATGTTTTATTATAGTTGAGTTTTATGCGTGGTTACCGAATGTTGTTCGCAGTCCCGGATGGGATCACGGACGTCACGAGGGTTTCCGGAGTGGTTCGGAAACGAATATTGATATATAGGATGAATTCATTTGGTTACCGGAAAGTTTTCGGACATTACTGGAATGTACGAGGAGTGACGAATGGGTTCCGGAAGTTCACCGGGAGGGGGCAACCCTCCCAGGGGAAGCCCAAAGAACTTATGGGTGGTGCACCAGCCCTGAGTGGGCTGGTGGGACAGCCAAATAAGGCCTATGCGCCATAGAGAGAAAACCAAAGAAACAAAAAAAGGTGGGAAGGAAGCGAAGGACACCACTTTCCAATCCTATTTTGAGTAGGATTGGAGTAGGAGTCCTACTCCTCCTCTTGGCCGGTGCACCTTGAGGGCTTCGCCCTCAAGGCAAGTCCCTCCCCCTCCCTCCTATATATACTACTCCCTCCGTTTCAAAATATAAGACCTTTTAGAGATTCCACAAGGAGACTACATACTGAGTAAAATGAGTGAATCTATACTTTAAAATATGTCTATGTACATCTGAATGTAGTTTATAATGCAATCTCTAAAAGGTCTTATATTTAGGAACGGAGGGAGTAGTGATTTAGGGCTGATTTGAGACAACTTTTGCCACGTGCAACTCAGATCTAAACACCATAGTTTTGCCTCTAGATCGTATTTCTGCGGAGCTCGGGCGGAGCCCTGCAAGAGTAGATCCTTCACCACCACCGGAGCGCCGTCACGCTACCGGAGAACTCATCTACTTCTCCGTCTTGCTTGCTGTATCAAGAAGGCCGAGATCATCGTCGAGCTGTATGTGTGTTGACCGCATAGGTGTCATCCGTTCGGCACTAGATCGGAACGGATCGTGAGACGGATCGCAAGACGGTTCGTGCAACGGATCACGAGACGGTTCATGGGACGGATCGCGGGACGGTTCGTGGGACGGATCATGGGACGCTTCATGGGGCGGAACGAGGGACGTGAGGATGTTCCACTACATCAACCGCGTTTCTTAACGCTTCCTGCTATGCGATCTACAAGGGTACGTAGATCCAAATCTCCTCTCGTAGATGGACATCACCATGATAGGTCTTCATGTGCGTAAGAATTTTTTTTGTTTCCCTTGCAACGTTCCCCAACAAAATCATCAACCTCAGTGTCACCCTCATAATGTAGTTGTTCCTCATCTGAATTTTCATCTAAATCTTCATCTTGATCTACATCTTCTTCATCTGCTAATTTATTCTCCTCTATTATCTGTGCATCTTCAGAAATCATGTACTTCTCCATGCAGATTCATCACAACTATTATGTGCCTCCTCAAACATTGGTTCTTCCTTCATTACAGCTTTGAGCTTGTCCTTTTTGAAGTTTATGCTCTCTTGGGTGCACACAGTAGTAGGTTCAGTAGCACTGCTATGAAAAACAACACCTTGTGGATCAACGCAAGAACTGCAGGCTCACTGAGATCATACAAAACAGCTGGTTGATACAATATTGCTTCTAATTGTTCTTCTCTGTGACAAACATTAATGGCATTACTGACATTTGATCTCTCTTCTCTTTAACGTAAAAAATTTGGTGGTGCCCTCACTAGCAAATTCAGAACTAAACTATGCTTATATTCCTTCTTCAGTTGCTGTAGTTTGATGTTTGTGTCAATCAATTCTAAGCCATGCTCTCTCTCCTCTCCTATGCCTAAATGTTTTATGTGGTATAGCTCATTAGAGAAATAAAACCCTTGTGTTTGCAACACTGCATATAGGTTCAGAAATGTAACATCTGAGCTACATAGCTTCTTATCCAAATTGGGCTACGAATCAAAGTGAATCCGAAGTTCCCAAACACTATCATGCAAACTACAGTTGATAGAAATAATATGAAATGATCAAATAACCGTAACCCACCAGATTTTAATTAGGAAGAAAGAGGGATAGAGTAGAAGCACTTACACCACGCCGCCACCAGCACCACTGGTCCAGTGATGGCTACTGGTAGGGTTGGCCACCCAGATCTCTGCCAGCCTCACCCTGTCCTCCATGGGCAGCGCCGCCTCCTCCTCCATGTCCTCATCATCGTCGAAGGAGTGGTACGAACTAGAGCCGCTGTCGTCCACAACCAGACCTACGTGGTCGTCTGGCCCGAGGCCGGGAAGGTCTCCGTACCCTCCCGCAACGTCATCACCGCCAGGAGTCGTCGCCGCCATCACCGCCACCGGGAGTCGCCATGCAGAGAGGGAGATGGAGTGCAAGGCTACAGTTCGTCCAGTTCGACACGGTTTGAACGAGACACAATGAGCGACCGAGCCGGTTCGGTAACCAGTTCGGTCCGTGTACGCCACCATGTCGCCTGACATGCGGGCCAGGTATGTCAGATACGTGGTCAATATGGGTTTATACGGCTGTCAGCCCGTTTCACAACAATTAGTCCATGAAGTGGTACTGACATGCAAAACTTTTGACTATTGGTACCTATCTGCCACGATGTGCCCAAGTGTGGTAGTGCCCTGCAATTATCTCGGGATAGAGGTGGCTGGATCCCCACCACGGCGTCAGCATGGCCATGCGTCGGCCATCGTCGGCCCATTCCCCCCTATAAGATGCCGGCGACCTCCCCTATGGACCCTAACCCTTGCCACTCAGCCCCCTCGCCTCTCCCTCTCTCCTCTGTCTCGCCACGATAACGCGCCCAATGCGAGCGTCACCGTCGCTGCCCCTCTCCGTCGTGCCACTGCCTCAATGGCTCCATCGAGCCTCGCCACCACCTCTCCTTGGCAATGTCGATAATGCCCTGGCATTTGCCTCCCTCTCTCCCCGTTACACTGCTCCTGCTCGTCGCCCCCACTCTCAAGCACCTGCCATGGCCCGGACCGCATCCCTGTCGCTCTCGCTACGCCTCGTTAACCCCACGTGTGCCCCCTGCCTGAGCATGCTTGCGTGTGCGCCCGCCCTAGCCGCGTGCAGCTCGCGCTCCCTCCTCACCATCGCCCCAACGCTGCTGCCGCTGCCGCCCGCAGCTGTGCCAGTTGCACTCGCTACTGCCTCATGTCGTTGTCGTCCTCGTCTAGCCTCGCCCTCGCCCGCTCCCCTGTGTGCGCACCTCGCGCCCCAGCATGCACCACCCGTGCCTGTGCGCGTGCGTCCGTGCGCCCGGGCCTTGCTTGTGACAAGCCCGTGGCTCTGGTCACCACCATTGAAGACTGGGAGCTCAACTTCGGCCATCCCTGCTAGCGCAACTAGATGGAACGGTTCCGTCGTGCCACCTGCATATTGTAGGACCCCGCGTCCATCCAAATGGTTGCCGGAGACGTTGTCGGTGTCCCTTTGCCGCTTCCTGTGGTCATCGATGTCGGCCACCGCTGCCTGGGTCACTAACCAATGGGCCCAGACTGCCAGTTAATTAGCTTACGACTAATTAGCATTTAAATTAATATAGCAGTCACTCATGACCGAGCCCCACCACTTTAATTAACCCTGTATTAAAATAACCCCTGTATTAGGCTATTGTCGCTGATAGGTGGGGCCCTACCACTGCTCGAGGAGGGGCTCACCAATCAGCATGTACTGAATGGCCAGTTTTGTTGTTGGGTGCACTAGACCGGATGCACCTAGCAATTTTCTTTTATTTTATAATTACTAATAATTTCAGAAAATGGTTAATTTTTCTAAAAGCATATAAAATAATTTGTAACTCAGGTGAAAATATTTTATACATGAAAGTTGCTCAGAAAAATCCCTTGAATCTAAATACATTGTCCGTTCATGTGTCACATGCTCCTAGAATGATGAACATAGACATTTGGCGTTAGGATCATCTGTTCGTTAGAAGCCAAAGACCCGAGAAATATCGTCACGTATTTTCCTGCTCTGTCTCTGACGTGTAGTACTGCGTTATCTCATCCCTAGCATTGCATTTGCCCTGTCATTCATCGTGTTGCATGTGCTTGCTTTTATTTATTGTTTCTTCCCCTCTTCTTTGTGGTACACACCGAGACTCACACTGCTGCCAGTTACAACTACGCCTGTCTTGATTAGCCTTTTGTAAGAGAGCAACAAGGCAAACAAACCACCTTGACCATTCCGATATCACCCATTCTTTCTCCCTCATGCTTGCATTAGATTTTGCTAGTGTTGTAGATAGCTCCTATTCTGATGCATAGCTTGTTTTTGTTAAAATGTTGTTGTATCCTACTGCATATTAAATGCTTAGTATAGGTTGATTAGTGATCCCCAGTGACCCCATGATGTCCTAGTTACCCCTGCTTCATCATCGAAGACTCAACGACTTGAAGACTTGAAGACTTGATCATCTTGATCGACGAGTCAGACCCATCACATCACCTCACACCCCTTAGTTGTACGACCGTATAGAGCTACTATCGAGAATCGAGGGTAATACCTCATAATGTACTCATAATGTTAACTATGTAGTGTACTTAACCGGAGGTGGATTACGAAGGGTGATTCCTCCTTCACCACTTATGATAACGACTCTATCGTGCAACGCCTCAAGCGTGAACCATCGAGGGTGATTCCTCTCTGGCCACCTTGACGGTTACATCGATTGGAATCCATCGAGGATGACACCTCATATTCCTTTGATGTTATAGATACACAGTTACTTTAACTTTACTACTTGAACATCATGAGATGTGTAAAGCAGGTGGATTCCCACGTGATAGTGACGAGGCATGCCTAGGCATTCTTGGCCCTTGCCACCAGTCCTCGAGATGGGTGGACCACATACCATGGGTCATTGATCGTCACCTGAGTTAAGGAGAGGGTGGATACCCATGTGATTGTGATGAGGCATGACCGAGCATTCTTGGCCCTTGACACAAGTCCTCGAGACGGGGCGACGGGACCACATATCATGGATCATTGATCGTCACCGCAGTTAACAAAGCATTAATGGGTTTGGATATGTGATCTAAGAAGGCCTCTGGCCTGTTTCGCACTAACTACCACGCGAGAATAAGTATGGGTACTCTACATCGTATATTTGCTCGAAAGCTCTTCAGATGTCACTATTGATTGGCACGCGTCAGGGTGGCCCGCGTAAGCACCATCTTTATATAAAAAGGTGCCAAGACTGACACCGGCCGTCCACGTAACACAGGAGTGTGAAGAGAGATTGGCCCATAACCCCTTCGCAATTAGGATGTAGACCAGCGTGTGATAACCCACAAGTATAGGGGATCAATTGTAGCCTTTCTCGATAAGTAAGAGTATCGAACCCAATGAGGAGCTAAAGGTAGGACAAATATTCCCTCAAGTTCTATCGACCACCGATACAACTCTACGCACACTTTACGTTCGCTTTACCTAGAACAAGTATGAAACTACAAGTACTTTGTAGGAGTGATAGGAAAGGTTTGCAAGAAAAGAAAGAACATGTAAATAAAAACTAGGGGCTGCTAGAAACAATTACGTTAGTTTAACGAGTGTGGAAAAGTGGTGGTAGGAGTTGCGGAATTGTCCCTAAGCAATTTACTATGTTACTAGACCGATAGCAAGTTCTATGTGGGAGAGGCCACTGCTAGCATGTGATCCCTTACTTGGAATTCTATGCACTTATGATTGGAACTATTAGCAAGCATCTGCAACTACTAATGTTCATTAAGGTAAAACCCAACCATAGCAATAAGATATATTGGTCCCCCTTCAATCTCGTATGCATCAATTTCTATGCTAGGCTCAAGCTTCTGTCACCCTTTCCCTCCAATACATAGTCCTATAAACATACTACTAACCCTATGGTGTGATCCACGCGCGCGCTCATATGATGGTCACCAAAGGACAACGACATAACCACAAGCAAATTAAACCAATCATAGCAATTCATCAATCACCGATAGGACAACGAAAATTTACTCACACATCATAGGATGGCAACACATCATTGGATAATAATATGAAGCATAAAGCACCATGTTCAAGTAGAGGGTACAGAGAGTTGCGGGAGAGTGAACCGCTGAATATAGATGGGGAAGGTGATGGAGGTGTTGGTGAAGATGACGGAGGTTTTGGTGTAGATTGTCGTCACACGATGATGTCCCAGGTGGCGTTCCGGCGCCGCCGGGAGAGAGGGGGAGAGAGCCCCCTTTCTTATTCTTCCTCCTTGACCTCCTCCCTAGATGGGAGAAGGGTTTCCCCTCTGGTCCATGGTCTCCATGGCGGTGGAGGGGCGAGAGCCCCTCCGAGATTGGACCCCTCTCTCTCTCTCTCTGTCCTTCTGTTTCTGCGCTCCCAGATTTTGGATTTCACCGTTTCTTAAATTCCCGGAGATCCGTAACTCAGATTGAGGTGTCCTTTTAACACGATTTTATTCCAGGTATTAGCTTTCTTGCGGCGAAAGAAGGGCCCCAACCCCTTTAGGGATTGGTCACAAGCCTGCCAAGCGCCCCCCCCCTAGGGCGCGCCTAGGGGGCTTGTGACCTCCTCGGGCATCG
Source organism: Hordeum vulgare subsp. vulgare (assembly GCF_904849725.1). NCBI lineage: Eukaryota > Viridiplantae > Streptophyta > Magnoliopsida > Poales > Poaceae > Hordeum > Hordeum vulgare. The sequence goes on along the minus strand of NC_058519.1, from coordinate 237,612,731 downwards.
TTTCGCGTAGATTCTTCTTTCCAAAAAATCATAAATATTACAAAAAAATCCCTGTAGGTTTTTATTGCGTTTGGACTTTGTTTGGTATGGATAATCTGCGAAACAAAAAACATGCAACAAACAGGAACTGGCACTGGGCACTGGATCAATATGTTAGTCCCAAAAATAGTATAAAATTTGCGAAAAGTATATGAAAGTTGTAGAATATTGGCATGAAACAATCAAAAATTATAGATACGACGGAGACGTATTAGCATCCCCAAGCTTAATTCATGCTCGTCCTCGAGTAGGTAAATGATAAAAAAGATAATTTTTGAAGTCGAAAGCTACCTAGCATAATCTTGATCGTATAATCTAATCATGGCATGAATACTAAAACACGAGTGATTCGAAGCAATAGTCTATTATTTGACATAAAGACAATAATATTTCAAGCATACTAACAAAGCAATCATGTCTTCTCAAAATATCATGGCCAAAGAAAGTTATCCCTACAAAATCATATAGTCTGGCTATGCTCCATCTTCCCCACATAACGTATTTAAAGCATGCACATCCCCGGTTTTAGCCATGCAATTGTTTCATACTTTGGTGTTCTCAAACCTTTTCAACTTTCACGCAATACATGAGCGTGAGCCATGGAAATAGCACTATAGGTGGAATAGAATATGGTGGTTGTGGAGAATACAAAGAGGAGGAGATAGTCTCACATCAACTAGGCATATCAATGGGCTATGGAGATGCCCATCAATATATATCAATGTGAGTGAGTAGGGATTGCCATGCAAGAGATGCACAAGAGCTATAAGTTTATGAAAGCTCAAAAAGAAACTAAGTGGGTGTGCATCCAACTCGCTTGCTCACGAAGACCTAGGGCAATTGAGGATGCCCATCATTGGAATATACAAGCCAAGTTCTATAACAAAAATTCCCACTAGTATATGAAAGTGACAATATAGGAGACTCTCTATCACGAAGATCATGGTGCTACTTTGAAGCACAAGTATGGTAAAGGATAGTAGCATTGTCCCTTCTCTCTTTTCTCTCATTTTTATATTTTATTTTTTATTTTATTTTTCTCCTCTTTTTTTGGTGGGCTTATTTGGCCTGTTTTTCATTTGGGCTTCATTGGCCTCTTTTATTACTTCCTCACATGGGACAATGCTCTAATAATGATGATCATCACACCTTTATTTACTTACAACTCGATAATTAGAAAAAATATGACTCTATATGAATGCCTCCGGCGGTGTACCGGGATGTGCAATGATCTTGCATAGCAACGACATCAAAAAACGGACAAGCCATGAAAACATCATGCTAGCTATCTTATGATCATGCAAAGCAATATGTCAATGATGGTGAGTGTCATAATAAAAGGAACGATGGAAGTTGCATGTCAATATATCTCGGAATGGCTATGGAAATGCCATAATAGGTAGGTATGGTGGCTGTTTTGAGGAAGGGTATATGGTGGGTGTAATGCATCGACGAAAGTTGCGCGGTACTAGAGAGGCTAGCAATGGTGGAAGGGTAAGAGTGCGTATAATCCATGGAATCAACATTAGTCATAAAGAACTCACATACTTATTGCAAAAGTCTATTAGTCATTGAAACAAGGTACTTCAAACATGCTCGTAAGGGAAGGGTTGGTAGGAGTTGACCATCGCGCGATCCCGGCTTCCACACAAAGGATGACAATCAATAAATAAATCATGCTCCGACTTCGTCACATAACGGTTCATCATACGTGCATGCTATGGGAATCACAAACCTTAACACAAGTATTTCTACAAATACACAATTACTCACTAGCATGATTCTAATATCACATCTTCATGTCGCAAAACTATGGCAATGAATCAAACATATCATATTCAGTGATATACAAGTTTTATGTAGGATTTTATGACTAACCATGTGAATGACCAACTCCTGTTAACTCTCTAAATAGGTATAAGTGAAGCATGAGAGTTTAATTATTTCTACTAAATATATGCCCCGCTCTAACAAATATAAGTGAAGCAAAAGAGCATTCTACAAATGGCGGTTTTCTATGTGTAGGGAAACAGGCAATCCAAACTTCAAATGATATAAGTGAAGCACCTGAAGCATTCTATAAAGTCATACTCAAAAGATATAAGTGAAGTGCAAAGAGAATTCTATAAATCAACCAAGGACTATATCATACCAGCATGGTGCATAAAATAAAAAGGAAAAATAAACAAAAAAGATGCTCCAAGCATTTGCACATATCATGTGACGAATAAAAATATAGCTCCGAGTAAAATTACCGATAGATTGTAGACGAAAGAGGGGATGCCTTCCGGGGCATCCCCAAGCTTAGATGCTTGAGTATTCCTTAAATATTACCTTGGGGTGCCTTGGGCATCCCCGAGTTTAGGCTCTTGCCTCTCCTTATTCCTTCATCCATCGTGGTCTCACCCAAAACTTGAAAACTTCAATCACACAAAACTCAACAAAACCTTCGTGAGATCCGTTAGTATAATAAAGTAAATCACCACTTTAAGTATTGTTGTGAACTCATTCCAAATTCATATTAGCATTATATGTACTATAATCCAACTTCACCATGGTTCATACCCCCCTATACTAACCGTAGATTCATCAAAATAAGAGAACAATGCATAGAAAACAGAATCTGTCAAAAACAGAACAGTTTGTAGTAATCTGAACTTATAGCATACTTCTGATACTCCAAAAATTCTGAAAAATTATGATAATTAATGAAATTTGTATATCAATAAGCAGCTAAAAGAATCAACTCATTATCACTCTCTGTATAGAAATAATAAATGATTTCGTGAGTGCAAAGCTTCTGTCTTTTTCAGCATGATCAAACAACTATCACCCAAACTAATCATAAAGCCTTTACTTGGCACATTATTTTTATAATACAATGTAATTGTACAAGGTGATAATTATTTTTGCGAGAAACTTCCATGAAAAATACTACATTGTTTCCATGAGCATGAACACAAGTGCTCAAGGTCGACCCTCACTTCCGCAATGCATCACCTTTCAATCGCTTCTCTTTTTGAAAAAGTTTTAAGTTCCCCTCTATATTTTTTTGTTTTTAAACTATATAAAAGCACTCAACAGAAATAAATGAATCTCTAAAACTTCTGGGTTGTCTCCCAGGCAGCGCTTTCTTTAAAGCCATTAAGCTAGGCATAAAGTGCTCAAGTAATGGATCCACCCGGATCCCAAGGTATATCAAAGCCAATTTTAATTAGCGATGATTTGTAATTTAGTAGTGAGCACAAGGTAACATATGTCATCCAATGACGAAGTCTAACTCTCTTCCTATGCATTGGCATGTCATAAAAGAACAATTCATGCACATCAACTAAAGGCCAATACATAGCATAAGCAGTTTCTTGCAATTTTATCGTATTGGAAACATAGAGAGGTGGAGATGTAGTTCCTCTCTCATAATAATTGCAAGTAGGAGCAGCAAGCACATGCATATTATATTCATAAAAATCATCATGTGTAATAGTAGAAGGCAACCCATCTATGTAATCCCTAATAAGAGCAAACTTCTCCGATATAGTGTAGTTGGGAGAGTTCAAAAAGATAATAGGACTATCATAAGTGGGTGCGATAACAACAATTTCATGTTTAACATAAGGAACTATAGAAAGTTCTTCTTCATAAGCATCATTCATATTGTCATCATGGCCACAAGCATAGCAAGCATCAAGTTCATCAAAAAGGAATATTTCAAACGAATCCAAGGGATCATAGCAATCAACATAGCATTCATCCTTCGGTAAGAACGAAGGGAAATTAAACAATGTATGAGTTGAAGAGTTACTCTCATTAGAAGGTGGGCACGGGTAGCTAGTCCTCTCTTCCTCCTTTTGTTCTTCGCTCTCCTCGTCATCTTTTTCATCTAATGAGCTCACAGTTTCAGCATTTTCTTCTTCCATAGTTTCCTGCAAAATGTTAGTCTCTTCTTGGGCAGCGTAGAATTTCTCCATAAATCAATCAATATGGCCATTATATTCATAATTAGTATAACAATACCGAAGCATAACGAAATTATTAGATCGGTAAGCAACATCATCATTATCATCACACCTTTTAAATAGAGCTTCAATTTCATAAGCACCCATAAAAGCAACAAACTCTTCTATCTGTTCCACATCATAGTAATCATATATACCATTAGCATAAGAAGCCAAGGTTTCATTAGCATTAAATTTACAAGAAAAGGGAAGGTGTTTAGCCTTCATCCTAGAGCAACAAGTAATATCATATCTCGAGCATAGCTCCCAAGCATACCATTTCAACATATGAATTTGATCCCATAATAGTTTCCCTTTTCGAGTCAAGCGATAATCCCTAAAGTATTCACGTTGATCCAACGTGTATCCCATTATATAGTTTAATGGGGTTTTCTTAGTATTATTAAAGAAGTGCATAATATTTTCCACATAACGAGCATCGAGGGTTTTAGGAGGTTCCCCATCTCCATGAGTAGCAAGTACACCTTTTTTTTGGTATTTCGTGTTCCATGTCCATAACTAAAGATAGATAACAACTTAGAACAACAAATAAATCTACATAGTGATAAAGCAAACAAGCACATACGAGAATATGCACCCCAAGCTATTGCTCCCCGGCAACGGTGCCAGAAAAAAATCTTGATAACCCACAAGTAGGGGATCAATTGTAGCCTTTCTCGATAAGTAAGAGTGTCGAACCCAACGAGGAGCTAAAGGTAGGACAAATATTCCCTCAAGTTCTATCGACCACCGATACCACTCTACGCACACTTTACGTTCGCTTTACCTAGAACAAGTATCAAACTAGAAGTACTTTGTAGGAGTGATAGGAAAGGTTTGCAAGAAAAGAAAGAACACGTAAATAAAAACTAGGGGCTGCTAGAAACAATTACGTTAGTTTAACGAGTGTGGAAAAGTGGTGGTAGGAGTTGCGGAATTGTCCCTAAGCAATTGACTACGTTACTAGACCGATAGCAAGTTCTATGTGGGAGAGGCCAGTGCTAGCATGTCATCCCTTACTTGGAATTCTATGCACTTATGATTGGAACTATTAGCAAGCATCCGCAACTACTAATGTTCATTAAGGTAAAACCCAACCATAGCAATAAGATATATTGGTCCCCCTTCAATCCCGTATGCACCAATTTCTATGCTAGGCTCAAGCTTCTGTCACCCTTGCCCTCCAATACATAGTCCTATCAACATACTACTAACCCTATGGTGTGATCCACGCGCGCGCTCATATGATGGGCACCTAAGGACAAAAACATAACCACAAGCAAATTAAACCAATCATAGCAATTTATCAATCACCGATAGGACAACGAAAATCTACTTAGACATCATACGATGGCAACACATCATTGGATAATAATATGAAGCAATACAATTAGAAGTATGACTTAATTTGAATTGTTGTCTTCAAGATTGCTTTCTTACAGGCAGTCGAGGAAGGATCTCTCAGCGTTGCTGAATAAACTTGTTGCAGTTTACCTATGGTGATCTACACTCTTCTAATGTTGTAAGAAACTGATGGTGCTAGTCTTCTATAGGACTATGCCTTCTCTTTATTTTGGCATTTCTGTAGTCAGTCCAAAGATATAGCCCCATTCCGTTACTGATGCATACTTAGCATAGTTTTGATGTCAGTCTTGCGAGTACTTTGGATGAGTACTCATCGTTGCTTTGCTCCCCCTTTTCCTATTAATACAGTTTCCATGACCAGATGACGAGCCTAGGAGTGAGTTGATCCCCCTGATGACTACTACTACCCAGACGGAGCCTACTAATACGTGGAGGCCGCTCACGATAAGGAGTAGTTAGGAGGCTCCCACGCAGGAGGCCTTGCCTTTTTGATCCAATGTTATGTTTGTGATAGCCTTCTTCAGGAAAACCTTGTTTACTCAGGTCTTCACTTAGATATTATTCGCTACCACTGACTTGTTTGTATTTGAGCTTATGTATTCGAGCCCTCAAGGCCCTGGCTTGTAATATGAAGCTTGTATGACTTTAATTTGTGTCTAGAGTTGTGTTGTGATATCTTCCCGTGAGTCCATAACCTTGATCGTACGCATTTGTGTGTATGGTTAGCGTATGATTCAGTTGGGGGCGTCACACATGGTAACCGGGATCACTCCTCATCATTCTTTCGACACACACTTGTTCCTTTGTATTGACATCTCAATGAGTTGCTGGAATGAGAATGTTGCCATTAAATCATTTCCGTTTTCGTCGCCATGGCACCCAATTTCTTTTCATCATGGCGACAAATGCCCATATCATACTATATTTTCATAACTTCTTAAAGTGCATACAACTTGAATATGTCATCCGCATCCATGTTAAAAAACATTTAAAATGTTGTTTCCATTTAAAAAATTTCCTAATTCCATGCTAAAACGGGTTGTTTCATATCTAATCAACCGTAGCTCCGAATTAAATGAACTATATATTCAAATTTCTTTAAAAAAACGTGTAGAATCACATGGCACACTTTATTTCTCTTTTTAACAAATATAAAATGCAGTTAGTTCAAAACCAAATTCGAAAATTGCATATGGGATCATTTTGGAAATGTTGTATGTTGTTTCTGGCCTCATTTAAAATGCCTAGATAATGTAGTTGTTTATGCTTCACTTCTTGACATGTTTAATAACATTTCAACTTGTCGCGTAAACAAATGAGAGTGCACTAAGTAATTTAAATGTGGATTTTCATCAATATACAACCCGTTGCATATTGAACTTCACTTAATGTGTAATACTTGATTGTTGTGTTTGCCATGCCATGCTTAATTAATTGGACATGCATCATCCTTGATTATGCATCTTGCCATGAATATGTTGTGGTGTTTACTGTGTCATTTTTTGTTTCTGATTTTTCTTCTCCTCGCTAGAGTTCCGAAAGTGTTTAGGAGTGTGAGGATTCGTTGGACTATGTTGGTTCATATTCTTTGTGGATATGTTCTTCTTCCAAGAGGGATCTCAGCCAAGATGACCATTTCCATGGATACCACTACTATCATTATCATGCTAGTTATCTCGTTTCTATCATTATGTCTTGCTTCTTACCTCTTGTTTGTCAAGCCTCCCAAAATGCCATGATAAGCCTCTAACCTTCCACATCCTAGCAAACCATTGTTTGGCTAGGTTATGGCTTGCTAAATCATTCTTATAGCGTTGCTAGTTGCAGGTGCAGGTTGTTCCATGTGATAACATGGATATATTTGGATATCAAAATATTATTGCTATTTACTTTAATGCAAATGTATACTTGGTAAAAGGTAGAAGGCTTGGTTTTTTGTTCCACCTTTGTTGCCCTAGTTACTTGTGTACTCGTGTTATGTTTCATATTGAGCGCTCCTAACATGCTTGGGGTTGTTATGGGCACCCCCTTGATAATTCGTTTTGGGATAAAACTCTTCCAACAAGGCCCAACATTGGTACAACATTTACCTAATAACTAATAATCTTTAATAGGGACTTTCCGGATCCCATGGATTAATCAACAACCGGGGCCAGTGCTCCTCATGAGTGTTGGTCCAATCTAGAGCAGCTTATTAACATCGCCCGGGGCAGCTCGGTGATTAGCGTGGTAACCATCGCTCATCCCTCGTGTCCTGATAACGAGATATGTGGATCCTATCAGTTTTCTCGACACGTCGGGCGGTCTTGCTGGATTTTCCCCCATCTCAAACATCTTGTGCACCGGGACTCCATGGATACCTTGGGCTATCTCGAGGTTGAGGTTTTCTACCGCAGCTTGTGGTTAGTTTGTGATGGGTCAGTTGGAGCACCCCTACAAGCTTAAATCTTTCTGAGAGCCGTGCTCATGGTTATGTGGAAACTTGGAAAAATATTTAACATCCGGTTATAGCAAACTTAAAGTAAACTAAATTAAAATACACCAAGCGTGTGCGTAAATGTGACCGTCTCTTCTTGTCAGGTTTGAACCAAGAAGGGAACATGATGGGGTTATGTTTGACTCATAAGTAGGTGTTCAAGATCACGTCTTGATCATTACTAGTACACATCAGTTTATGCGTAGATCACTCTTCTTATTCTTGTACCCGTAAGTTAGACACATGTCAAATGCTTAGTGCTTGCTCCAACCTCACCACTTAACCATACCTCACCCATTAAACTTTGCTAGTCTTGATACCATTGGATACGAGAATGGTGAGTCCCTGTGGCTCACAGATTATTACAACAACTGTTAGAGGTACATGTAAAATGATACTTTGATGTGAGAGTGATGATTGTTCTATTTGGATTTTCTTCTTCTTCATCATCAAGCATAGGATGGGTTCCAGGATGGAAACGTGGGATAGCAAGATGGATGTCGCTTTTATCATTTCATTTCGTCTGTAGTCGGACCCTGATTTTATGTATGATGATGCTTTGGATGATTGTATTTGAGATTATCATAACTTAGCTTGTGGCGAGTGTAAGTCAATTCCATATACTCATCTCCTCTTTACATGTACTTGTAATGATATCCATTCTTATGAAACGACAAGATGCACTTCTATCTCTATCGAGGCCCTGATACGTCTCCAACGTATCTATAGTTTTTTATGGTTTCATGCTATTATCTTGTCAAACTTTGGATGTTTTGTATGCCTTTTATATATTTTTTGGGACTAACTTATTAACTCAGTGCCAAGTGCCAGTTCCTGATTTTTCCATGTTTTTGACCCCTTTCAGAGGAGATTTTGAAATGGAGTCCAAACGGAAGAAAATCCCCGAAAAGTTTTTTTTTGGAACGGAATAAGATCGGGGAACTTGAGAGCCAAGACAGGGGAGCCCAGGGGCCCCACAAGCCCCCACCCCGCGGCCAGGGGGGCCGCGCCATCCAGTCTTGTGGCCCCCCTGGAGGTCCCCTGACCTAGGTCTTTCGCCTATATAATCCCATAAATTCCAGAAAAAATCAGGAGATCATCGCAATCGCTTTTCCGCCGCCGCAAGCTTCTGTCTCCGCAAGATCCCATTTGGGGCATGTCCTGGTGCCCTGCCGAAGGGGGGATTCGGACACAGTGGGCTTCTGCATCAAAACCATGACCACTCCGATGATGCGTGAGTAGTTCACCATAGACCTACGAGTCCATAGCTAGTAGCTAGATGGCTTCTTCTCTCTCTTGGATCTTCAATACAAAGGTATCCAAGATCTTCATGGAGATCTATCCGATGTAATCTTCTTTTGCGGTGTGTTTGTCGAGATCCGATGAATTGTGGATTTATGATCAGATTATCTATGAATCTTATTTGAGTTTCTTCTGATCTCTCTTATGCATGATTTCATATCCTTGTAATTCTCTTCGAGTTGTGGGTTTTGTCTGGCCAACTAGATCTATGATTCTTGCAATGGGAGAAGTGCTTGGTTTTGGGTTCATACCGTGTGATGACCTCACCTAGTGACAGAAGGGGTAGAGAGGCACGCATCATGTTGTTGCCATCAAGGGTAAAAGGATGGGGTTTTCATCATTAGTTTGAGATTATCCCTCTACATCATGTCATCTTACTTAAAGCGTTACTCTGTTCGTCATGAACTCAATACACTAGATGCATGCTGGATATCGGTCGATGTGTGGAGTAACAGTAGTAGATACAGAAAGTATCGGTCTACTTGTCTCGGACGTGATGCCTATATGCATGATCATTGCCTTAGATATCGTCATGACTTTGCGCAGTTCTATCAATTGCTCGACAGTAATTTTTTCACCCACCGTAATACTTGCTATTTTTAGAGAAGCCTCTAGTGAGCACTATGGCCCCCAGGGTCTACTCCACACCATATTTTCAGCCTTACACTTTTACTTCGTTGCACTTTCCGCCTTGAGATCTCACTTTGCAAACAATCTTGAAGGGATTGACAACCCCTTTGAAGCGTTGGGTACAAGCTTGTTTGTGTTTGCGCAGGTACTCTGGACTTGACGAGACCCTCCTTCTGGATCGATACCTTGGTTCTCAAACTGAGGGAAATACTTACTGCTCCTATGCTACATCACCCTTTCCTCTTCAAGGGAAGAACCAACGCAAGCCCAGCCTCTGTCAACGTGTCAACTTCTGGTGCTGTTGTCTGTGGGATAGCAGAAGAATTTCTGGCGCCGTTGCCGGGGAGGAAGATCAAGTCAAGAACTCATCCAAGTAGGTGTCGCAAACTCATCTCTTGCATTTAATTTGTTTGCTAGTCGCCTCTTGTTTTCCTCTCCCCCACTTCACCAATTTGCCTTTTTCGTTTGCCTTTTAGTTCGCCCTTCTTCTCGCCTGCTTTTTGTTTGCTTGTGTGCTTGCTTGCCTGCTAAATCCTGAATGGCCCCACTAAGGGATTTTGATGCTCGCTTTGCGAAGTTAGAAGAGATTAAAACTAGTGTTAATGGCTTCATGTCTACACAGTTTGGATATAATAGTTATTTCCGTAGAGAGCTAAAGGAGCAAAATTCTTTTCTGGCTTTTATGAGTAGAGAAGTTGATGATATGGCCAAAGAATTCCTTGCGCTGAATTCTCAGTTTGCTCGTCTTGAAAAGCTAGTGAGCCAGATTTCTGATAAGCAAGCTACTTTAGTCTATAAAATGGCTGCTAAACCCGAAACTCGTGATGAGAATCACGAAGATCTTAAAGTGCTTGGTGTGACTCCCATTGAATCTTTGTTTTCTTGTGTCAAACCTAATGATTATGGGGCTGGATATGAATCCACTTCGGTTGAAAAGTGCCCCAATGATTCGGAGTCCATCTATCTTGATGCTAAAAGCATTAAAAGTGGAGTAGAAGACGTTAAAACTTTGAGTAGTAATGAAATTACTACTGTGGATTTCAAGGAATTCAATTATAATAGTTGCTCCTTGATTGAATGCATTTCTTTGATGCAATCCATGTTAAACTCTCCACACGCTTATAGCCAAAACAAAGCCTTTACCGATCATATCGTCGAAGCTATGATAAAAGCACTTGAAGAGAAACTTGAATTGGAAGTCTCTATCCCTAGAAAGCTTCATGATGAGTGGGAACCGACCATCAAAATCAAAATCAAAAACTATGAGTGCAATTCCTTGTGTGATTTGGGTGCTAGTGTTTCTGCGATTCCAAAGTCTTTATGTGATGTTCTGGGTTTTAATGAGATTGAAGAGTGTTCTTTTAATTTGCATCTTGATGATTCTACTATCAAGAAACCCATGGGAAGGATCAATGATGTTCTTATTATTGCAAATAGGAACTATGTACCCGTGGATTTCGTTGTGCTTGACATTGATTGCAATCCTACATGCCCTATTATTCTTGGTAGACCTTTCCTAAGGACTATCGGTGCTATCATCGATATGAAGGAAGGGAATATTAGATTTCAATTTCCTTTAAGGAAGGGCATGGAACACTTTCCTAGAAAGAAAATAAGATTGCCTTATGAATCCATGATGAGGGCCTCTTATGGTTTGAGCACCAAAGACGACGATACGTGATTCTATCGCTTCTATGCCTAGCTAAAGGCGTTAAACAATAGAGCTTGTTGGGAGGCAACCCAATGAATTTATCTTTTTCTTTCTATTTTGTTGCGTCCATGCTTTCGCAATTCTGTTGTGATTGTGTTTTTTGTGTTTCTTTTTGTGTTTGAGCCAAGCAAATCCTTTATGACTAGTCTTGGAAATGGTTGTTTGATCTTACTGGCAAAAGACAGAAACGTTTCGCTGATGAGATGATTTTTCATTTTTATTCAGAAAGAGCTTTTGAGTTTATTCTTTTTGCTGCTGATTGATATGCTTTTTCCCCAGGCTGTCGTAAGTTTTCCGATTTTGTGAGGTACCGAAAGTATACGAAGTATACATATTGCTACAGACTTGTCTGTTTTTGACAGATTCTGTTTTTGTTGAGTTGGTTGCTTGTTTTGATGAAACTATGGTTAGTATAGGGGGTACTAGCCATGGAAAAGTGAGAGTAAGTAGCTCATCATCAATATAGATGGAATTCAAGTTTGCTACAGTACCAAAAGAAGTGGTAGTTTGTTTTCTTGTACTAATGTTATCACGAGTTTCTGTTTAAGTTTTGTGTTGTGAAGTTTTCAAGTTTTGGGTGATGTTCTCCTGGACAAAGATATAAGGATTTTAAAGAGCTCAAGCTTGGGGATGCCCATGGCATCCCAAGCGAAATTCAAGGACACCAAAAATCCTAAGCTTAGGGATGCCCCGGGAAGGCATCCCCTCTTTCGTCTTCAATCCATCGGTAACATTACTTGGAGCTATATTTTTATTCACCACATGATATGTGTTTTGCTTGGAGCGTCTTGTATCTTAGGAGTCTTTTCTTTTTTCGTGTCACAATCATCCTTGCTGCGCACCTTTTTGAGAGAGAGAGACATGCACTCAACGTGATTTTGCTAGAATGCTCATAGTGCTTCACTTATATCTTTTGCGCTAGACACTTTTGCTCTAGTGCTTCACTTATATCTTTTGAGCTAGATACTTTTGCTCTTGTGCTTCACTTATATCTTTAGAGCACAGCGGTGCGTGATTTGGTAGTTGGATTATGCTATGAAAGTAGTCCCAAATGTGATAGGTACCCAAAGAGGATACAAAAACCTCCATCTTCATGTGCATTGAGTAGAAAGAGAAGTTTCGTTTCCTCTCAATTAGTTTTGAGACGTGGATTTGGTAATATTGAGAGTTATGTCAGTAGGGTGTTGTGAATCTAGAAATACTTGTGTTGAAGTTAGTGATTCCCGTATTATGCATGTATGGTGAACCGCTATGTTAGGAAGTCGGAGCATAATTGATCTATTGATTGTCATCCTTTGTGTTGAGGTTGGGATCGCGCGATGGTTTACATCTACCAACCCTTCCCCTCGGAGTATGCGTTTAGCACTTTGTTTCGATTACTAATAAAAACTTTCGCAATAAGTATGTGAGTTCTTCATGACTAATGTGAGCCCATGGTATAGATGCACTTTCACCTTCCACCATTGCTAGCCTCTCTAGTGCCGCGCAATTCTCGCCGGTGCACAAACCCACCAAATTCCTTCCTCAAAACAGCCACCATACCTACCTACTATGGCATTTTCATAGCCATTCCGAGATATATTGCCATGCAACTCCCACAGTTCCGTGTCATGACTTGTGTCATCACTCTCATATTGCCATTGCATGATCGTATGCTAGATCGTTGCACATCCCGGTACACTGCCGGAGGCATTTCCTCTGGAGTCATCATCATTGTGATCTTTGAGCTGTGAGTAAATAAAAGTGTGATGATCATCATTATTAGAGCACTATCCCATGTGAGGAAATAAAACAAAAAGAGCCCAAAGAGACCAAAAAAACAAAAAAAAAAGAGGCCTAAGAGCCCAAATGAAAAAAGGAGAGAAAAAGTGAGAAGGGACAATGCTACTATCTTTTTCCATACTTGTGCTTCATGTTAGCACCATGTTCTTCATGACTGAGAGCTTCTTGCTTTGTCACTACCATATGCTAGTGGGAATCTTCATTAAATAACTTGGCTTGTATATTCCAATGATGGGCTTCCTCAAAATTGCCCTAGGTCTTCGTGATCAAGCAAGTTGGATGCACACCCACTAGTTTTCCTCTTGAGCTTTCGCATACTTATAGCTCTAGTGCATCTCTTGTATGGAAATCCCTACTCATTCACATTGATATCTATTAATGGGCATCTCCAGAGCTTATTGATACGCCGAGTCAATGTGACCATCTCCTCCTTTTTGTCTCACAACCACCAGCACACTCTATTCCACCTATAGTGATATATCCATGGCTCGCGCTCATGTATTGCGTGATAAGTTATAAAAAGTTTGAGAAAGTAAGAGTGCGAAAACAATTACTTGGCCAATTCCGGGGTTGTGCATGATTTACATTAGTTGTGTGAGGATGATGGAGCATAGCCAGACTATATGATTTTGTAGGGATAACTTTCTTTGGCCTTGTTATTTTGAAAGTTCATGATTAATTTGCTAGTTTGCTTGAAGTATTACTGTTTTCATGTCAATACCAAACTATTGTTTTGAATCTTACGGATATGAACATTCATGTCACGTGAAAGAAGTTGCAAAGGAAAACTATGCTAGGTAGCATTCCACATCAAAAATTCATTCTTTTTCACTTCCCTACTCGAGGACGAGCAGGAGTTAAGCTTGGGGATGCTTGATACGTCTCCAATGTATCTATAATTTTTTATGGTTTCATGCTATTATCTTGTCAAACATTGGATGTTTTGTATGCCTTTTATATATTTTTTGGGACTAACTTATTAACTCAGTGCCAAGTGCCAGTTCCTGTTTCTTCCATGTTTTTGGCCCCTTTCAGAGGAGATTTTGAAACAGAGTCCAAACGGAAGAATATCCCCGAAAAGATTTTTATGGAACGGAAGAAGATCGGGGAACTTGGGAGCCAAGGCAGGGGAGCCCCAGGGGCCCCACAAGCCCCCACCCCGCGGCTAGGGGCGCATCATCCAGGCTTGTGGGCCCCCTGGAGGTCCCCTGACCTAGGTCTTTCGCCTATATAATCCCATAAATTCCAAAAAAAATCAGGAGATCATCGCAATCGCTTTTCCGCCGCCGCAAGCTTCTGTCTCCGCAAGATCCCGTCTGGGGCACGTCCTGGTGCCCTGTCGGAGAGGGGATTCAGACACGGAGGGCTTCTCCATCAACACCATGACCTCTCCGATGATGCGTGAGTAGTTCACCATAGACCTACGGGTCCATAGCTAGTAGCTAGATGGCTTCTTCTCTCTCTTGGATCTTCAATACAAAGTTCTCCATAATCTTCATGGAGATCTATCCGATGTAATCTTCTTTTGCGGTGTGTTTGTCGAGATCCGATGAATTGTGGATTTATGATCAGATTATCTATGAATCTTATTTGAGTTGCTTTTGATCTCTCTTATGCATGATTTCATATCCTTGTAATTCTCTTCGAGTCGTGGGTTTTGTCTGGCCAACTAGATCTATGATTCTTGTAATGGGAGAAGTGCTTTGTTTCGGGTTCATACCGTGCGGTGACCTCAAGGGGTAGCGAGGCAAGCATCGTGTTGTTGCCATCAAGGGTAAAAAGATGGGGTTTTCATCATTGGTTTGAGTTTATCCCTCTACATCATGTCATCTTACTTAAAGGGTTACTTTGTTCGTCATGAACTCAATACACTAGATGCATGCTGGATAGCGGTCGATGTGTGGAGTAATACTAGTAGATGTAGAAAGTATTGGTCTACTTGTCTCGGACGTGATGCCTATATGCATGATCATTGCCTTAGATATCGTCATGACTTTGCGCAGTTCTATCAATTGCTCGACAGTAATTTGTTCACCCATCGTAATATTTGTTATTTTGAGAGAAGCCTCTAGTGAACACTATGGCCCCCAGGGTCTACTCCACACCATATTTTCAGCCTTACACTTGTACTTCGTTGCACTTTCCGCCTTCGGATCTCACTTTGCAAACAATCTTGAAGGGATTGACAACCCCTTTGAAGCGTTGGGTGCAAGCTTTTTGTGTTTGCGCAGGTACTCTGGACTTGACGAGACCCTCCTTCTGGATCGATACCTTGGTTCTCAAACTGAGGGAAATACTTACTGCTCCTGGGCTGCATCACCATTTCCTCTTCAAGGGAAGAACCAACGCAAGCCCAACCTCTGTCAACGTGTCAACTTCTGGCGCTGTTGTCTGTGGGATAGCAGGCCCTCAAGCCAAAATAAGGATAGGACCGCATCTTGGATGTTATAGGATGGTAGAGTGGAACACGTGCCAAGATGGTACATCCTAAAGCAGCGACCCAGCGGCAACGCGCGGGTCGATGCGATAGTGGGAAGACCTAAGGGCGACGACATTGACTGCATGTCGTGGTGCTACGACCCGAAGGGGGCGACTCATTGGTGGCGTGAGGATCAGTGAAGCCGGGGTGATAGCCTCGAGGCGACGACATGGACCGCGGTCATGATGCAACAACTCGAAGGGGCAACCCAGCGACGGTGCATGGGTTGGGTCAGCCACAAGGGAGAACTATTGGGCAGCAGTGGCTCGATGGACAGTAGCATGGACCGTTTGCTGCCACGCTATGACCCAAAGGGGCAACACAACGATAGCATGCGATTTGGGGCAACCGATGGGAGGACCTTGGGACAGCCCCATGGATTTTGTGTCGCAGCGCGATGACCCTAAGGGGTGACGACAGGAGCGGCGTAGAAGTTGGGGCATTCGACGCGAGGACCTCAGAGCGGCGACGTGGCGGGCCGAAGGGACGATGCAACGACAACATGTGGCTCAATCGGCGGCAGGCGCGTGCTCGAGGACCGATACGTCCATTTTATACCATGCTTTTATATCGATATTTATTGCATTATGGGCTATTAATACACATTACGGTACAATACTTATGACTTTTCTCTCTTATTTTACAAGGTTTACATGAAGAGGGAGAATGCCGGGAGATGGAATTCTAGACCGGAAAAGGAGAAATCTGAGAGACCTATTATGCACAACTCCAAAAGTCCTGAAAACTTACGGAAAATTATTTTGGAATATATAAAAAATATGGGGCGAAAGAAATACATCAGGGGACCCACCAGGTGGCTACAAGCCAGGGGCACGACCTACCCCCCTGGGCGTGCCCTGCACGCTTTTGGGCCCCCTCGCAGGTCTCCGGTGCCCATGTTTTGCCATATGAAGGGTTTTAACGTGCAAAAAATCATATCAGAACTTTCAGCGTGAAGCGCCGCAGTCTCGAGGCAGAACTTTGGCAATACCAATCTAGAGCTGCGGCAGAGCTATTCTGCCGGGGAAATTCCCTCCCGGAGGGGAAATCGAAGCCATCATCATCACCAATGATCCTCTCATCGAGAGGGGGTCAATCTCCATCAACATCTTCATCAGCACCATCTCCTCTCCAAACCCTAGTTCATCTCTTGTATCCGATCTTTGTCTCAAAACTTCAGATTGGTACCTATGGGTTGCTAGTATTGTTGATTACTCCTTGTAGTTGATGCTAGTTGGTTTACTTGGTGGAAGATCATATGTTCAGATCCTTAATGATTATTAATACTCATCTAATTATGAACATTAATATGCTTTGTGAGTAATTACATTTGTTCCTCAGGACATGGGATAAGTCTTGCTATAAGTAATCATGTGAATTTGGTATTCGTTCGATATTTTGATGAGATGTATGTTGTCTCTCCTCTAGTGGTGTCATGTGACCGTAGACTACATGACACTTCACCATTATTTGGGCCTAGGGAAAGGCATTGGGAAGTAATAAGTAGATGATGGGTTGCTAGAGTGATAGAACCTTAAACCCTAGTTTATGTGTTGCTTCGTAAGGGGCTGATTTGGATCCATATGTTTCATGCTATGGTTAGATTTATCTTATTTCTTCTTTCGTAGTTGTGTATGCTTGCGAGAGAGGTTAATCATAAGTGGTATGTTTGTCCAAGTAAGGGCATCACCCAAGCACCGGTCCACCCAGGTACCAAATTATCAAAGTAACGAACGCGAATCATATGAGCATGATGAAAACTCGCTTGCAGAAATTCACATGTGTCCTCGGAGCGCTTTGCTTTATATAAGAGTTTTTCCATGCTTGTTCTTTGCTACAAAAGGATTGGGCCACTTTGTTGCACCATTGTTACATTTGTTACTTGCTACCCGTTGCAAATTACCTGATCACCAAACTATCGGTTACCCATAATTTCAGTGCTTGCACAGAATACCTTACTGAAAACCGCTTGTCATTTCCTTCCGCTCCTCGTTGGGTTCGACACTCTTATTGAAAGTACTATGATAGATCCCCTACACTTGTGGGTCATCAAGACTCTTTTCTGGCACCGTTTCCGGGGAGTGAAGCGCCTTTGGTGAGTGGAACTTGGTAAGGAAAAATATATATACTATCCTGAAATTTACTGTCACTTGTCACTATGGAAAATAATCCTTTAAGGGGCTTGTTCGGGGTATCTTCACACCAACTGGAAGCACAAAGAGACGCTCCTCAACCTTCTGCACCTACTGGAAATATTTATTATGAAATTCCTTGGGGTATGATAGAAAAACTGCTAGCTAATCCTTATCCAGGATATGGAACACTACATCCTGATTTCCATCTAATCTATGTGGATGAAGGTTGTGGGTTATTTAAGCTTGCACGTCTGCTGAGGATGATGTCAAGAATAAGCTCTTTCCTTTATCTTTAAAGGAGAAGGATTTGACGTGGTATAGTCTATGGGATGATATTGGATCATGGAACTACAACTGATTGAAATTAGAATTTCATCAGAAGTTTTATCATATGCATCTGGTTCATCGTGATCGGAAGTATATTTATAAATTTTGGGCTCGTGAAGGAGAAAGAATCGCTCAAGCTTGGGGGAGGCTTAAGTCAATGTTATATTCATGCCCCAATCATGAGCTCCCGAGAGAAATTATTATTCATAATTTTTATGCTCTGCTCTCTCATAATGATCAATCCATGCTCGATACTTCTTGTGTTGGTTCCTTTATTAAGAAAGATATTGAATTCAAATGGGACTTATTGGAAAGAACTAAACGCAACTCTGAAAATTGGGAACTCGACAAAGGTAATGAGTCAGGTATAAGCCTTAAGTTTGGTTGTGTTAAATCCTTTATAGACATTGATGCTTTTCGGGATTTTAGGACTAAATATAGACTTGACTCTGAGGTAGTAGCTTTATTCTGTGAATCTTTTGCTACTCATGTTGATCTCCTGAAGGAGAAGTGTTTTAAATATCACCTACCCATTAAAGTTAAAGTGGTTGAACATTTTAAAGTTGAAGAAGAAAGTATTATTTATAATACTAATCATGTTATTCCTACTTCTTATATTGAGAAACCACCCTTTCGTGTTAGAATAAAGGAACATGCTAAAGCTTCAACTATGGTTCGTAAGAGTTGTACTAGAACACCTATACCTCCTGAAAAAATTAAATTTGAACCTAATATTGCTATTGTTAAAGGTCTCTTGGTTGATAATATTGATGGGCGTGTCATTCATTTCTGCGATGAAGCTACTATAATTGCTAGACGTGATACTAAAGGTAAACATAGACCTATTGTTGGCGTGCTTGTTGTTTCTGTTAAAATAGGAGATCATTGTTATCATGGTTTATATGATGTGGGTGCTAGTGTGAGTGCAATTCCCTTTACCTTATACCAAGAAATTATGAATGATATTGCACTAGCTCAATTAGAAGAAATTGATGTTACCATCAAGCTTGCTAATAGAGATACTATTGCACCAATTGGGATTGTTAGATATGTTGAAGTCTTGTGTGGGAAAATAAAGTATCCTACTCATTTTCTTGTTCTTGGTTCCCCACGAGATGATTTTTGTCCCATTATATTCGGTAGACCCTTCTTGAATACTGTTAATGCTAAGATTGATTGTGAGAAAGAAACGGTTAATGTAAGTTTTGGGGATGTGTCTCATTAGTTCAATTTCTCTAAATTTCGTAGACAATCCCATGACAAAGAATTGCCTAATAAATATGAAATTATTGGTCTGCTTCTATCGTTGTGCCTCCTACTGATCCCTTAGAACAATATTTGCTAGACTATGAAAATGACATGCATATGAATGAAAGGAATGAAATAGATATGATTTTCTTTGATCGGCAGCCTATCCTTAAACACAACCTGCCTATTGAAATACTTGTGGATCCTCCTCCACCCAAGGGTGATCCCGTGTTTGAGCTTACACAATTACACAATACTCTGAAGTGTGCTTATCTTGATGAAAAAGAGATATATCCTATTATTATTAGTACTAACCTTTCAGAGCATGAAGAAAAGAGATTATTGAAAACTCCGAGGAAGTAGTGTGCCGCTATTTTATATACTCTTGATGATCTTAAGGGCATTAGTCCCACTCTATGTGAGCACAAAATCAATATGGGGCCTGATGGTAAACCAGCATTAAATCCTAAAATTAAGGGAGTGGTAAGAAATGAAATACTAAAGCTTCTCGAGGCAAGTATAATTTATCCTATTGCTGATAGTAGACGGGTTAGTCCCGTTCATTGTGTCCCTAAAAAGGGAGGCATTACCGTTGTTCCTAATGATAAAAATGAATTGATCCTGCAAAGAATTGTTACAGGATATAGAATGGTAAATCATTTTAGGAAATTAAATAAACCTACTAGGAAAGATCATTACCCGCTACCTTTTATTGATCAAATGCCAGAAATACTACCCAAACATACACATTTTTCTTTTTAGATGGTTTTTTTTGTTTCTCTCAAATACCTGTGTCAAAATAGGATCAAGATAAGACCATATTTACTTGCCCTTTCGGTACCTTTGCTGATAAACGTATGCCTTTTGGTTTATGCAATGCACCTGCTACCTTTCAAAGATGTATGATGGCTATATTCTCTGACTTTTGTGAAAAGATTGTTGAGGTTTTCATCGATGATTTTTCTGTTTACGGAACTTCATTTGATGATTGCTTGAGCAACCTTGATCGAGTTTTGCGGAGATGTGAAGAAACTAATCTTTTCTTGAATTGGGAGAAGTGCCACTTTATGGTTAATGAAGGCATTATGTTGGGACACAAACTCTGTGAAAGAGGTATTGAAGTTGATAAACCTAAAGTTGATGCTATTAAAAAAATGTCGTGTCCAACAGATATCAAAGGTATAAGAAGTTTCCTTGTTCATGCTGGTTTATATAGGAGATTTATTAAAGACTTCTCTAAGATTTCTAAGCCTCTCACTAATCTTTTGCAAAAGGATGTTCCATTCGTTTTTATGATGATTGTGTAGAAGCATTTGACATTCTTAAGAGAGCCTTAATCACTCCACCTGTTGTTCAACCACCAGATTGGAACCTACGCTGTGAAATTATGTGTGATGCTAGTGATTATGCTCTTGGTGCTTTTCTAGGGAAAAGAGTTGATAAGAAATTAAATATCATCCATTACAGTAGTAAACCTCTAGACGGTGCTCAAAGAAACTATGCTACCACTGAAAGGAATTTTTAGCAGTTGTGTTTGCTTGTGATAAGTTTAGACCTTAGGTTGTTGATTCCAAAGTAACTGTTCACACTGATCACGCTTCTATTAAATACCTTATGGAAAAGAAAGATTCTAAACCTAGACTTATTAGATGGGTTCTTCTACTACAAGAATTTGATCTGCATATTATTGATAGAAAGGGTGTTGATACCCCCGTAGCAGATAACTTGTCTAGACTAGAGAATGTTCTTGATGACCCACTACCTATTTATGATAGCTTTCTTGGTGAACAATTAGTTATCATAAATGCTTCGGACAGTGCTCCTTGGTATGCTGATTATACAAACTACATTGTTGCTAAATTTATACAGCCTAGTTTCACATACCAACAAAAGAAAAGGTTCTTCTATGATTTAAGACATTACTTTTGGGATGATCCACACCTTTATAAAGACGGAGTAGATGGTATTATTAGACATTGTGTACCTGAGCATGAACAGGGACAAATCCTACACAAGTGTCACTCTGAGGCCTACGGAGGACATCACGTTGGAGATAGAACTGCACACAAGGTATTACAATCTGGTTTTTATTGGCCTACTCTCTTCAAGGATGCTCGTAAGTTTGTCTTGTCTTGTGATGAATGTCAAAGAATTGATAATAATAGTAGATGCCAAGAAATGCCTATGAATTACTCTCTTGTTATAGAACCATTTGATGTCTGGGTTTTGATTATATGGGACCTTTTCCAAAGTCCAACGGGTATACTCATATTCTAGTTGTTGTTGATTATGTGACTAAGTGGGCAGAAGCTATTCCAACTAGTAGTGTTGATCATAACACTTCTATTAATATGTTTAAAGAAGTTATTTTCCCTAGATTTGGAGTCCCTAGATATTTAATGGCTGATGGTGGTTCACACTTTATTCATGGTGCTTTCCATAAATTGTTGCTAGGTATGATGTTAATCATAGAATTGCATCTCCTTATCATCCTCCGTCTAGTGGTCAAGTAGAATTGAGCAATAGAAAAATTAAATTGATCTTGCAAAAGACTGTTAACAGATCTAGAAAGAATTGGTCTAAGAAACTTGACGATGCATTATGGTCTTATAGAACCGCTTACAAAAACCCTATGGGTATGTCTCTGTATAAAATGGTTTATGGTAAAGCATGTCATTTACCTCTAGAGCTAGAACATAAAGCTTTTTTGGCAAATAAAGAGCTTAACTATGATTTCAAACTTTCTGGTGAAAAGAGGTTATTTAACATTATCTCACTTGATGAATGGAGAACCCAGGCCTATGAGAATGCCAAGTTGTTTAAAGAAAAGGTTAAGAGATGGCATGATAGAAGGATACAAAAGCGTGAATTCAATGTAGGTGATCATGTCTTTCTATACAACTCTCGTTTGCGATTTTTTGTAGGAGAACTTCTCTCTAAATGGGAAGGGCCTTACATTATCGAGAAAGTATATCATTTTGGTGCCATTAAGATCAACAACGCCGAAGGCACAAATCCGAAGGTTGTAAATGGGCAAAGAATCAAACATTATATCTTAGGTTCTCCCATAAATGTTGAAACCAATATTATCAACACCATAACTCCAGAGGAGTACATTAAGGAGACCTATCAAAACGTTTCAAACTTCGAAAAGGAATAGGTATGTGTTACGGTAAGCAAACTGACTCCAGTACTTTTTCAATTGCATTTTTTATCAGTTTTGGAATATTTAAAAAATTAGGAAAATTTAAAGCAGTCTGAAAATTGCACGAGGAGGAGACAAGCCAGGGGGCGCGCCGTGTAGGCTTGTGGCCACCCCATGTACCCTCCAGACTCTGTTTTCTAGTGGTATACTCTTTTGGGTTGGTATAAATTCACTATATAATCTCCCGAAGGTTTTGACTTTCGTATCACGCCAATATCTCATGTTTTCATTTTGAGCTATTTCTACAGCAGATTTAGATCAACATGATGTCTTCAAGTGCTTTGAAGGACAAGTTCTTCAAGAGGGTCATCAACCCCTACCTTGCGGAGGTGCTGCAACACCCTCAAACCATTGAGATGCATGAGGGGGTGCTGCACATCCGTGATGTTGAGGGGCCAAAGAAGACCGGAAGCATGGAGACAAGGCTCGAAGCAATGGAGCAACAAGTATTCAAGTGCCAAGGGATGGTGGAACGAGGACTCAATGCCAATCACATGATGATCGTGGAGTTTACCCATAAGCACAAGCTATACACCAAGGACATTTGGAATCATGTCTTCAAGCCTTACGAGAAAATTGAGCAACTCCAAGCCCAGATCTATGACCTGCAAAACCAAAACTGTGAGTATGAATACACATCTAAGAGAATGAGTTTGGCTGATGTCGTGGGGTCTGACAGTAGAAGTACAGGGTACAAAAGTATATGGGCAGAGCCTTAGCTATGGCGAGGATGTATGAGTTCAGGCCCCTCTACGGTGGAGGTAAAAGCCCTACGTCTCAGTGCTCTTGGGAGCTTTGTGTCGAGTGTATTAAGGGATTACAACAAGTGCCAACCCCCGTACCAGTGGTGAAGGGCGGCTTATATAGAGTGCGCTGCCCTTCATAATGGTCCAGTGGACAGGGGTGCAGTAGTGGCAAGTAAAGGCTGGCATTACTGGTAACGTAAGCCTTAAATGCTAGTTATGGTGTATGAAAATTTATGACCGTTGCCCTCCTGGGAGGTTACGATGTACAGAGTGGATTCCAGTCGGCACGTTAGATATGCTCCGAGTGGACCATCGCCGACTAGATGATGGGGGCGTCCTTAGTTCAGTCGGAACTGTCTAAGGGATTTGTCCCCTATGAAGGGTAGTCCTTGGGTAGGACCTATAGGGCAGACCTATGACCCTACCCTGGGACTATAACCCCAGCATTAGTCCCCGAATGGATCGGGGCTGGAACGATGAAGTGATGTCCGGAGTTTGGAGCCGACTGGTATTGAGGTGATCTTAGCGTTGTCTGCCTCGATCCATTTTATCTTTGCGGCTAGTGATCCAAGTGAATATGCAAGCGAAACGAACCGTGAGGGACCGATTGCTTCCGCGGAATCTTTCAACGAGACCGGTCATACTCACAGCGCCGGATTTTCCGAGATTCTCAAATTTCGGTTGTCGCGCGCTCAGCGGGGATGACGTCATCGCCATCGAGTAGATTTCGCCTCCTCGATTACCGCGCCGCGATCTTCTCCACTAATCTTGCAGCAGCCGGTTGGGAGGATAAGATCTTGGGCCCACCTATAGGTGACTCAGTCGGAGGCCTTTTAAAGCCTTCCTGGCGGACCTTCCTGTTGTGTTGCTCGTCTTCCTCCCATTGATCTCGCCTCCCCGCAACTCCCTGCACACCTCTAGCCACCTCCTTCCCCTCCTCCTATGCGGATCCGTCGCCCTCGCCATGACGAAGGGGCAGACCAGCAAGCTTGAGGCGAAGAAGAAGAAGAAGGGGGCGGCCTCCACTCAGCGGCGGAAGCGGGCGTTGCCGGTGGGCTGGATCCAGGGGGACTTCCTCCCCTCCACGGTGAGGAAGACCGATGTGCTGGAGCTGGTGGAGCACGGCATGGTCGTCGATGAGTCTTGGAGGCTGCCGGAAGGCGAGATGGAGCCGGCGCCGAGGGAGGGGGAGCGCGTCCTGCTGCTCAGCCACATGGCCAGAGGTTTATCCCTGCCTCCCCATCCTTTCTTCCGAGTTATTATGAACTACTTCGGGGCGCAACTCCATCACTTTCCGCCGAATGCGATAGCTCATCTTTCCGCATTCATCACCCTCTGTGAGTGTTTCATAGGATGTCCTCCCCACTCGGGGCTCTTCAAATATGTTTTCTCTGCTAGATATCAAACGGTTAAGAAACTTAGCCAATCTTATGATAAGACACACATCCTCCAGCTCTGCGGGGGTTTGGGATTTCAGAAGAAAACGAAAAGTAGTTATCCCTCCCTTCAGCTATCCGAGTCGGTTAGGAACTCGCAATTGTCCTGGTTCTATTGTCAGGACATTGCCTCCCCGAATGCTCCGAGTGGGTTACCACCCTTTAGTTTAGACCGTCCGGGCCCTCCTAGGAAGCTAGCGCTCTCTAAGGGAGAAAAATCCCAGATCCAGCCTTTGATCGACGCGCTGATAACCGTCGTCCGGAACGGAGTCACTGGCATGGACCTGTTGGAGACTTTTCTGGGTCGACGCATCCAGCCGCTCCAGGCCCGAGACCATGCAATGTGGCATTACACGGGGCCTTCGGATATCACTCGGTCCCATCCTGAAGACGTGAGCGAGGAGACCGTGGGTGCGTGGGTTCGCAGCATCACGGGCACATGTGATAACCCCGTGGGAGCTCGGCGGGTGAAGGCCTTCCGCGCCCAAAATCCTCCTCCGAATGAGGTGAGTACATGTTGTCGAGTGCTTTTAACCTTCTCAGTTTTATTGCTTTTCTTTTCTCGCCGACGGATGTTGCCGACTGTGTTTTGTGCAGGAGTGGACGAACTGGCATTCTGCAGTCTCAGGTGGGGATCCGGTCGAGGAAGAAGAAGGCAACATGGAGGGTAGCGTGGGTAGTGCCGTGTACGTCTCTGACAGTAGGGAGACGGAGGAGGAAACAGAAGAGGAGGGTGAGGAGAGTGAAGAGCAGAGCTCGTCACCCTCACCACCAGAACGCCGAACCAAGCACCGTCATGACCCCGCTGTTCTGCCGGCTCCTCCCGTGGCCCCGAGTGCTCGGAGTGTGAAGAGAACCAGGGGTTCTTCTGCCGAGCCCATGGATCAGCCGTCCAAGGTGGCTAAACCCAGCGGGTCTAAACCTCAGAAAGCTTTGCCCCGGATGAGGATCGTTGTTCCGGTCGCCTCAGCGTAAGTATCTTTGCTCTTCCATCTTCCTTCAGTATCCGATTGGACTCTTCTTTTTTGGAATTCATGTTTACCCGTCGAATGGATTTCACTCAACAGAGCTGCTACCTCCGCCACCTCTCTGTCGCGTCAGGGTGACGATCCCATGGACACTGATGATGCCGCCACGTCCCAGCAAGGTACGTTGTCACGACTCCGAGAGCTGTATTACCGTTTCGCGAGTGCTGTCTTTGATCTTGATCTTTTTCTGTATTTTTATTTTGTTCAGTCGAGCTTCCTTCGGAGGTGATCCATCTGGACGACGATGACCGAAGGGGGTCGGAACCAGCTTTGGCACCTATCCCTAGGGTTATCCAACCTGCTGCCAGCCCCGCCATGAGCGTGCCGCCGACTGAGACGGTGGCCTTCACGGCGGAACCGACTCGAGCAGAGCTCGGGATGCCCAGGGAGCTCGGGATGCCTAGGGCGCCTTCTACCACGCCGGGTCCATCGACTGTTCACTATGATGCCCGACGCCTCCCAGAAGATCAAGTAGGAGCCGCCAAGGACGCCATGGTACAAGTGGAGCTGATGGTGGGCGAAGCCAAGGGAGCATATGACTCCGTTACGTCCCTGTACAAGGAGAGCTTGGAGCTTTGGGATGATATCCGAGTAAGTGCGCTAGTAAGTGTTTAAATTCCTCTTGGTGCCCACTGGGGGTTTTGGCGAGATACTCCGATACAGTAGGTTAATTTTCCACTGGGTTCACTCCGAGTGAACCCAGTGGGTGTAGTCCCCGAGACTTCTTCCGAGTGTTTGCACCGGCAGTTGTCTTTATATGTATTTTCCATAATCTCTACATATCAGAGCTGATCTGCCCGAATGGTACCAGTGGGGGCACGCCGAGTGCACCCACTGGGTGTAGTCCCCGAGAGTAGTGTTACTCGGGTCGAGTAATAGTAGTCCCGTAGTGTTGTTGGTTTGCTATGGAGCTCAATGGGACCGACCTGTTCGAGCTTCATACCAGTGGGGTCACTCTCAGTGAACCCACTGGGTGTAGTCCCCGAGACCGCTGTCGATTGCTTGCATCGGCAGGGGTCTAAAGAATTTTGAGTTTCGATTGTTTTGTCATATCTGTCGAGACTTTTTCCTTGTTGAATTTGGCTGATCCTCCCTTTGTGTCTCTTTGACAGAAGACTTGTGAAGTGGGATTAGCCTATAGTGCTCTAATGGCTGAGAAGACTCAACGTGCTGCCGACTTGGAGGTAGCTGCGAATGATATGGCTGGCGTGAAGAAGGCTCTCGCTGAACGAGAAATATCTTTGGGGGAATCTCGGGAGACTAACAAGGCACTGTTAGCCGAGTTAGAAAATATGAAGAAGGAGAGATCTGAATCGGTGGGCCAGCTGAAGTCAATGAACGCTCGGTGCAAAGCGCAGGAGAAATACGTTGGCGACTGGGCGAAGAAGATGGTCGCACTGCTTGGTGGTAAGTTGCTTGTCGAGTGCTCTTTGACTTTGGAGTTCACTCCATGCTTATTTTCTCCCTATCTTTTCTTTGCAGATTTCTATCGGGACGTTGAAGCCGAGACCGCCGAAATTGAACCGGTGCTTGGGCAACCGAATGTTCCACTCGGTGATGAAGCTAACCGGGACATGTTCCGACTGAATTCCCGCCTTAACAAGGTGGGTCCTTTCGTTCGTCGCCTGAGAGAAGTTGTCGGCCGAATTTACCAAGAGTTGTGGCCTGAAGATGACTCCCGGAATGAGATAGAGGGGTTGATGACTCGACTAGAGGATGTTCCAAGCAGAGTGCAGGCATGGAAGAAGTCTGCCGCTCGGTGTGGCGCGGACGTGGCGCTGTCGCTGGTCTGAGTGCATTGTAAGGAAGCCGTGAAGACAAGCTGAAGATGTTGCAGGTCGCCAACACCAAGAAGCTTCGATTTGAAGACTTCATGGAGACCTTCCTCGACACGGCCACTTAGATTGCTGATGGAATCGACCTCGACACCTTCGTGGAGCCTGCCAGCCCCGACGATGCTTGATTGACTTTATGCTAAACGCGCATTCACCTCGGTATGCCGAGTGGAGTTTGTATCAGACTTTGGCCACTGCTGTTGGCCGGTACATTCGTGGCTCAGTGTGGATAGACTTGATTCACACCGAGCCGACTGATCGTTTAAATCAATTTGTATTCGAACCGGATCTTTTGCTCTTCTTTCGCTGAGTTTTTTTGACACAATTTTGGCTCGTGGTTTTTGTTTAGGCGACTCAGCTAAGCCTCCGAGTGTAACTTGTGTGCCCACTCGGAGGAAGCTCTTTACTTAGGCAACTCTGGTTCGCAGCTAAGTCCTCGAGTGTGACTTGAAATGCACACTCGGAGCAAGTTGTTTGCTTAGGCGACGCTGGGTCGCAGTTAAGTCCCCGCGTGTGACTTTAAATGCACACTCGGAGCAAGTTGTTTACTTAGGCGACTCTGGGTCGCTGCTAAGTCCCCGAGTGTGACTTTTGGTGCACACTCGGAGCAAGTTGTTTACTTAGGCGACTCTGGGTCGCAGCTAAGTCCCCGAGTGTGACTTTTGGTGCACACTCGGAGCAAGTTGTTTACTTAGGCGACTCTGGGTCGTAGCTAAGTCCCCGAGTGTCACTTTTGGTGCACACTCGCAGTAGGTTGTTTACTTAGGCGACTCTGTGTCGGAGCTAAGTCCCCGAGTGTGACTTTTGGTGCACACTCGGAGCAAGTTGTTTACTTAGGCGACTCTGGGTCGCAACTAAGTCCCCGAGTGTCACTTTTGGTGCACACTCGCAGCAAGTTGTTTACTTAGGCGACTCTGTGTCGGAGCTAAGTCCCCGAGTGTGACTTTTGGTGCACACTCGGAGCAAGTTGTTTACTTAGGCGACTCTGGGTCGCAGCTAAGTCCCCGAGTGTGACTTTTGGTGCACACCCGGAGCAAGTTGTTTACTTAGGCGACTCTGGGTTGCAGCTAAGTCCCCGAGTGTGACTTTTGGTGCCCACTCGGAGCGAGTTGTTTACTTAGGGGACTCTGGGTCGCAGCTAAGTCCCCGAGTGTGACTTTTAGTGCACACTCGGAGCAAGTTGTTTACTTAGGCGACTCTGGGTCGCAGCTAAGTCTCCGAGTGTGACTTTTGGTGCACACTCGGAGTTATTTTTTTACTTAGGCGACTCTGGGTCGCAGCTAAGTCCCCGAGTGTGACCTCTGGTGCACACTCGGAGCAAGTTGTTTACTTAGGCGACTCTGGGTCACAGCTAAGTCCCCGAGTGTGACTTTTAGTGCACACTCGGAGCAAGTTGTTTACTTGGGCGACTCTGGGTCGCAGCTAAGTCTCCGAGTGTGACTTTTGGTGCACACTCGGAGTTAGTTTTTTAGACCGGAGTCTGCAAACGCGGAAGAATTTTGAATCGGCAAGAAATTAATCCGCTTTGTATTACTTCGATGACATTTGTTCTTTACATTATCTGTGTCGGCGGTTATGTGTAGAAGTGCTTCGGTAGATCTCCATTCCATGCTCGCGGCTCGTCCGTCTCCTTGTCGAGGTTGTAGCGTCGATACGCTCCGTTGTTCAGCACCTTAGAAATGATGAAAGGTCCTTCCCAGGTGGGAGCCAACTTGTGTGGTCTCTATTGATCCACTCGGAGCACCAGGTCGCCTGCTTGGAACGTGCGGCTCCTGACGTGCCGCGCATGAAATCGCCGCAGATCTTGCTGATAAATTGTTGAACGGATCAATGCCATCTCGCGCTCCTCTTCTAAAACGTCTACTCCGTCTTGCCTGGCTTTCTCTGCTTCGGCTTCGGAGAAGAGTTCGACTCGTGGAGAGTTGTGAAGCAAGTCGGTCGGAAGGACTGCCTCTGCTCCATAAACGAGGAAAAACGGGGATCGTCCTGTCGATCTATTCGGAGTTGTTCGGAGGCCCCACAGCACCGAAGGCAGCTCGGTGACCCATGCGCCGGCGGCATGTCCAACTTCCCGTAGGAGTCGAGGCTTCAACCCTTGAAGAATGAGTCCATTCACCCGCTCCGCTTGTCCATTTGTTTGGGGGTGCGCAACGGATGCAAAATCCACTCGGATACCTTGGCCTGCGCAAAAACCTTTGAACTCGTCCGAGTCAAAGTTTGTGCCATTGTCGGTGATTATGCTGTGTGGAACCTCGTATCTCGCGATGATGTCTCTGATAAATTTTATGGCCGTAAGGGCATCAAGCTTCTTGATTGGCTTGGCTTCAATCCACTTGGTAAACTTGTCGACTGCTACCAGCAGATGGGTGAATCCTCCTTGGCCTGTTATGAATGGTCCGACTGTATCTAATCCCCACACGGCGAATGGCCAAGAAAGGGGAATTGTCTTCTGCGCGGACGTTGGCTTGTGGGACTTGTTTGAATAGAACTGACAACCTTCGCAATGGTCGACTATATCTTTTGCCATTTCATTCGCCTGCAACCAGAAGAAACCAGCTCTGAATGCTTTGGCGACGATTGCCCTTGAGGAGGCATGATGGCCGCAGGTTCCCGAGTGAATTTCTTCCAAAATTAACCGACCCTCCTCAGGAGAGATACACCGCTGAAGGACGCCTGAAACACTTTCTCTGTATAACTGGTCATCAATGACGGTGAAGGACTTCGACCTGCGAACGATCTGCCTAGCTTGGAGCTTGTCTTCCGGTAACTCTTGCCTCACGATGTACGCAATGAATGGCACAGTCCCTTCGGGAATGACAGCTAGAATCTCCATGACCAGGTCAACCACAGCGGGAACCTCGACTTCAGTCTGATCCGTTGAGCTCTTCGGTTGCACAGGTTACCGAGGGGAGGTGTAGGTTCTCGAGGCAGACATCACTTGGGACAGGTCACCGTGTGGATCCAAGTTTTGCCAATTCATCTGCTGCTTGGTTTTTCAGTCGGGGAACATGGTGAAGTTCCAGACCTTCGAACTTCTTTTCGAGCTTTCTTATTGCGTTGCAGCATGCAGTCATGGTGGGGTTCCTTACATCCCACTCCTTCATTACTTGATTAACCACTAGATCTGAGTCGCCATAGACCATCAGGCGACGAACGCCGAGTGTGATGGCCATGCGCAACCCGTAAAGGAGAGCTTCGTACTCTGCTTCGTTGTTGGAAGAATCAAAATGGATCTGCAACACATACTTGAGGTTATCACCTTTCGGGGATATGAGCACTACGCCAGCGCCGGAGCCATTCAACATCTTGGACCCATCAAAGAACATGGTCCAATGAGCCGAGTAGATGTGAGTCGGCTGCTGTTGTTCTACCCATTCTGCTATGAAGTCAGCAAGAGCTTGAGACTTTATAGCTTTCTTGGCTTCGAACTTGATGTCGCAGTATAGCATCTCCATTGCCCACTTTTCCACTCGGCCTAATGCGTCCCGATTGTGGAGAATTTCCGACAACGGAGCATCAGATATGACAGATACTGAGTGGTCTTGGAAATAATGAGCCACCTTGTTTGCAGTCATGTAGATCCCATAAATAAGCTTTTGATAATGGGGATACCTCTGCTTGAAAGGAGACAGGACTTCGGAAACATAATATATTGGCCGCTGAACCTTGTACGCTTTGCCTTCTTCTTCGCGTTCGACTGTCAGAACGGTGCTGACGACTTCATTTGTAGCCGCGATGTACAGAAGAAGGAGTTCTTTACTGAGCGGGGCAGTAAGAACCGGCTGGGTGGAAAGCAGGGCTTTGAGGTCGTCGAATGCGGTTTGGGCTTCGTCCGTCCACTCGAAGGTATCCGACTTCTTCATGAGTCGGTACAGAGGTAACGCCTTCTCGCCGAGTCGAGCGATAAACCTGCTCAAAGCCGCTAGGCAACCTGAGAGCTTTTGTACGTCATGTACTCTTACCGGCCGCTCCATTCGAACAATGGTCCCGATCTTTTCGGGGTTGACATCGATCCCTCGTTCGTAAACGAAGAAACCGAGTAACTTCCCGCTGGGAACGCCGAATGAACACTTGGCTGGGTTGAGCTTGATATTGTACCTACGTAGGTTGGCGAATGTTTCAGCCAAGTCAGTCAGCAGGTCGGAACCTTTGTGTGACTTGACTACGATATCGTCCATATATGCCTCCACATTTCGACCAATCTGGTCTAGGAGGCATTTTTGTATCATTCGCATAAAAGTTGCTCCTGCATTTTTCAAACCAAATGGCATAGTGATGTAACAGAAGCACCCGAATGGGGTGATGAAAGATGTTTTTAATTCATCTGGACCATACAGACAGATCTGATGACAGCCCGAATAGGCATCAAGGAAGGATAAGCGCTCGCAACCCGCAGTCGAATCAATGATTTGATCAATGCAGGGGAGCGGGAAGTGGTCTTTCGGACAGACCTTATTAAGGTGCTTGAAATCGATGCACATACGGAGAGACTTGTCCTTCTTGGGCACCATGACAACATTAGCCAGCCACTCGGAGTGGTGTACCTCGTGAATGAAGTTGGCTGCCAGAAGTTTAGCTACCTCCTCTCCGATTGCTTT
The DNA here is from genome assembly GCF_904849725.1 of Hordeum vulgare subsp. vulgare. Lineage (NCBI taxonomy): Eukaryota > Viridiplantae > Streptophyta > Magnoliopsida > Poales > Poaceae > Hordeum > Hordeum vulgare. Next base: position 237,580,394 of record NC_058519.1, on the reverse strand, counting down.
TCTCTTGTGCGCGGCGGACCGACGCAGGCGTTCTCGGACGGGCCGAGCGGCAGGATCGACATGCAGTCGGTGCTCAGCCAACTCCCTGGGTACACCTGGCATGTCAGCAGGCTTCCATGCAAAAATGTCCCAGTTCTCACGCAGGAATTGGATGAGCTCGGCTTCCTATTTTGGATCAAGGGTGGTGGAGATGTTTGTTTCAGCGGCGGTGGCATCCGTCGGGTGGATGCTTACTTTCTTCGTGTCTCCCGCCGACTGGAATGCGGACTCGGAAGCTGGCTTCTTTGAACGCATTAGGTCGGCGGGGTCGGTAATCTTCTTGTACTCATCCAACTCGAGTACAGCCATCTGATAGTCTGCAATTCTCGACCCCTCCTGCAGACACTCCTCGGCCCGCTGCCGATTGCATGTGAGAGTAATCACGCCTTTGGGACCAGGCATCTTCAGCTTCAAATATACGTAACATGGACGGGCCATGAAATGTACGTATGCCGGACGGCCCAGAATGGCATGGTATGCACTCTGGAAGTCTACCACCTCGAATGTTAACTTCTCTTTGCGGAAGTTCTTGTCAGAGCCGAAAACGACATCCAACGCAATCTGGCCGAGTGATTTGGCCTTTCTTCCTGGGACAACTCGATGGAATTGCATACTGCTCTCGCTAAGTCTGGACATCGGAATGCCCATTCCCTTGAGAGTATCGGCGTACATGATATTCAAGCTGCTGCCACCGTCCATGAGGACTTTGCGTAGCCTAACTCCTTCCACCACCGGGTTGATGACCAGAGCTTGCCTCCCTGGGGTGGGTACGTGTGCTGGGTGGTCTGACTGATCAAAAGTGATTGCAGTCTGTGACCACTTGAGGAACGTGGGAGTGGATGGGGTTGCCATGTTTACCTCCCTGTTGACCAGCTTCAGTCGACTTTTGCTTTCTACATCAGCAAAAAACATTAACGTTGCATGGACTTGAGGGAACGGATCCCCCTTGTCCTCATCATCTTGCTCGGTGTCTTTCTCACTCGGCTGTCATTCACCGAATCCTTGGATCAGGAGGCGACACTGCCGAGTGGTATGTTTTGGCAATATGACATTGCCTTCTTCATCCGTCATCGTGTGGATTGGACACGGTTGATCTAGGATGGAATTTCCTGACTGTTTCTTCTTGGGGGTGTACTGTGGTTTCCCCTTGCCTTTGGACTTAGCGTTTGTAACGACTGCCGGCTCTGTTTGCGGAGTGGATTGGGCTTTCTGTTTCTGCTTCCGACTGCTGCTCCCATCTTCGTCGGCGACTGACTTATGCCTGCCGCTACGTATGCGGTCCTCCTCTTCGCCATTCGCATAGCGTGCGGCTATCTCCATCATCTTGCTCATGGAGATGTCGCCTGTCCGACCAAACTTCAGGTATAGATCTCTGTACCGAACGCCTGCCTTGAAGGCGCAGACTGCTTGGTGTTCTATAACGTTCTCCACCGTGTGGTAGAGGGTTGTCCAGCGCTGGATGAAATCGCGCAAGGGCTCGTTTTGCTTCTGGACATAGTGTTGAAGCTGTGTGAGACCAACAGGGCGTTTGCACGTACCCTCGAAGGTCCTGATGAAGACTCGGGACAGATTTGCCCAACTGTAAATGCTTGATGGAGCTAACTGGTTTAGCCAAGCTCGAGTCGAACCGTCGAGCATCAGTGGGAGATGTTTCATGGCGACATGGTCATATCCGCCACCGATCTGGACCGCCACTCTATTGTTGTCTAACCAAGTTTCTGGTTTGGACTCTCCTGTGAATTTGCTGATTCCCGTCGCCAATCGGAAGTTGGAGGGATGTCAGCCGAGCTAATGACCCGACTAAAACACTCGGGACCAGAAACAACGGTCCTGCTTCCACTCGGATGATCTCTATCGTGACCATCACGGTGGGCTTGGCTTCTATCAACCTTCTTCTGGGTGATATACCCTCTTGCATCAGGCCTTTGATCATGCGCGTCACCGCCCGGACGATGATCATCATAATGCCGGGGTCCGTAAGGCCCACTCTGCGGAGGAGTACGCGAACGGCGACGATCTTCGGGATGAGACCGAATGGAAAGCGGATTTCGACTCTGGTCCCTAGAACGATCGTTCCAGAGGCTGCCCCCTCTGCGACGTTGGTGAGAGCCGGGACTAAAAACCGACCGATGTGTGTTCGCTTGAACGGAACTGTTGTGGATCTTGTTGTGCGACTGGGAGACCGCCGAGTTTTGCTGCTGCGCCGTATGTAACAAGGCACGGATCTGCTCGATTCCTCTACTAGCCTCCAAATCAGTCGGCTGGAGAGAATCAGAGATCCTGGCGGCTGCAGCCAAGTTGAGGATGGGTGTGCGGAACACCTCGATGTTGCTCTGGCGAGCGCGTCGACTGGAAGAACGAGGGTGCTGACGACGAGCGCCGGATGATTCTTCGGTATCACGCTTGTTCCGACCAGTCCTGGAGGGACTTTCGTGGGAATCGGCCATGAGTACTTCGGCTGCAGGCCCGTGACCCTGATACTCGGAAGGTAGTTCAGTCGGAACTAACTCCAAGCACTGGGATGACCGCGGGACCACAACCGATTCGAGCACCGCCACTTGAGAGGACATGTTTTGTCGCGCTAGGGCGTGTCGCACCCAACTCTGGAGCCGCGATCGACCGGATCGCTTGTTGCGGCGCGTGACGGGGGCGAAGATCGACACCGGGGTCGATGGCTGGAGAAGAAGAACGCCGCAGGAACTGGCACGGAAGTGCGTAGCCCTGCGACTCGGAAGCGTCTTGATGTCGAGGGGCGCATCCTAAAGCCATGTCGAATCATCGGTGATGAAGGAGAGTGCACCGAAGAGGATCTCATGACCCATGCACAGATCTCCGCTGGATGACATGACGAAAAGATGAAATCACAAACCGTGGGACTATAGGGCAGACCTATGACCTATAGGGCAGACCTATGACCCTACCCTTGGACTATAACCCCATCAGCTGCTGATTTGAGGATCTCGGAGACTAGTTCACCTTTTTACAATGGTGAGGCCATGCCTTGGAAAACGGAGGACAAGCTTCCAACCTCACCAACAACTCCAACATCACCACCTCCGAAGAAAGACAACTAAACACATGGGTATAGGGCACTCCCCTTGGCTTGTCCCAAGCTTGGGGGAGGTGCCCTGGTATCGTATCCCCATCACATCTTTCACTTTCTTCATTTTTCCTCTTTCGATCCTTTTGGTTATATCTTGATCTAGTAGAATAAAGTTTTACTGTGATCTAGTTTTGAGTTTTGCTTTATGTTCCCCCTATGTAAGCAAGTCCGAGAGTTATATAATAAAGAGTAGTTTTGAGTTGAGGGCTTTGCTTGCTTGCTATGATCTTTTGAAATAGAAATAGAGAGAAAAATAGAATAAAAGCAAAGAGTATATATAATGTTCTTATGGCGAGTGATGACTTCACATATAAAAAGTATATCTATTGAAATTTATTGTGAGTTGACAAACAAAGCTATTGGTCACTATTGCAATTAAAAGGAAGTAATAAAGAAAGAGAGGTTCACATACAAATATATTATCCTAGACATCTTTTACGATTGTGACCACTCATTAAAATATTATATGTTAAGAAGTTGATATTGGACAAGGAAGACAACATAATGAGTTATGTTCGCTTCTTTCCGAATAGAAGTTATATGGTTATAGATCCTTCAACATGTGTCGCTTGCTTCCAGCCCATATCAGACAAAAACTTCCGCACCAAGTGGAGATACTACTTGTGCATCCAAACACCTTCAACCCAGTTTTTCCTTCAAAGTACACCACACCTACCTATGGATTGAGTAAGATCCCTCAAGTAAGTTGTCATCGGTGAAGGCAATAAAAAATTGCTCTTTAAATGTGTGTGATCTATTAGTGTGGGGAAAATAAAATTTATACGAACTTGTGATATAGAAGAAATAAAAGCAACAAACTGCATAATTAAGTTCTTTATCACAAGGGGCAATATAAAGTGACGTTTGTTCGCATTAAGGGATTGCGCATCCAACTATAAAAGCGCATGACAACCTCTGCTTCCCTCTGCGAAGGGCTTATCTGTTACCTTTACTTTCTAGTTTTTATCTTTTTGTAAGAGTCGTGGTGATCTTTACCATTTCCTTTATTTCGCCTTTATCTTTTGGCAAGCATCATGTGTTGGGGAATAATCTAGACAAATATATCCACTCGGATGGGGGTGATCATGAGATATTATTATTGACATTACCCTTGAGGTAAATAGTAGGGAGGCAAAATTATAAGCCCCTATCTTCCTCGATGCCCGATTGAAGCTTTGGCCTCATAGGTACCGCGTGATTGTTAGCAATTATGAAAGACTATAAGATGATTGAGTATGTGGATTTAATTTACAAGACACCAAGACAGAACTCCGTAACATCGGTATCATATAGATTCCAAAATATCCGCGTGATCCTAAAAACAATTTGAGCGAGAAGAGGAGTAGAATAAAAAATTCCTAAGTCGTGAACCTCACTAGAGCATAGAAGAGGAGAAAAAAGAAACCTACTCTCCGATATAACTAAGACTCGAAATAGTTTTTGCTAGACTCGACTCAGCCAAGTTCGATCAATCAAAGGCTCTATGGTCATAAAGCTCTGATACCAACTTGTAACGACGAAGATGAGGCACTTTCCTTATTTGGGGGCGAGGCCTCAAAAGGGGAAAGAGTCGCATCTAAGCGTACCGCAACTAGGATAACATTGCCATTACATAAATAGGGAGATGAGTATAAGATTCAGCTTACACTCGCCACATGCTAGATTACAATCCACACAAGCATTCATCATTCATACATAAGACAAGGTCCGACTACGAACAAGATAAACGGCAAAATAATGCTATCCCGCCTTGTTAGGCCCATGATCACAACCAAGCGCCTCTAATCCTTGGGATATGTCACGTAAAGCTTCCCACTGGCCTCGTCGAACTCCCACCTCAACTGAGTATCCTCGGGAACGTCAGCTCCTGGAGTACCTATACCTGTGGGTAGTTGTAGTAATCTATGAGCCACAGGGACTCAGCAATCTCATGACCTTGGTATCGAGTCTAACTAAGTTAATAGGTGAGGTAGGGTTAAGTGTTTGAGTTTGCAGCATCCTAACCATATATGGTGGCTAACTTATGAAGAACAGAATTAAATTATGGTGGTCTACGTAAGGCGGTCGAGATCTAAGAATGATCACTAAGTGATCCTGAACACCTACTTACGTCATTCATAACCCCACAGTGTTCTCGATCAGAGAAGGAGCTCCGAAAGATACAGCCATGGTTACGCACAGAGTTGGCAGGTTTTATTAAAGTTACTTTAAGTTGTCTAGAACCATATGTTAACAAAATATCCATGTTTTCCACATAACTGCGGGCACGGCTTTCTAAAAGATTTAACCCTGCATTGGTGCTCCAACTAGTCCATCACAAATTACCACAGGCCGCATAGTAATGCTCTACCATGAAACTCGTGATCTCCTCGGATTCCTTAGTGGAAAACCTCAACTCTGAGAAGAACCAAAGTCTCACCAGAATCTCAATGCGCAAGATATATCGCTAAGGTAAGACAAGTCCAGATGGACCACCCGGTGTGTCGACGAACCCGATAGGAGCCGTGTATCTCGTTCTCAGGACACAACCGTCTATGCATCATGGACGATAACCAAACGACTCAAGTTACCCCGAGGTGGCACCGCCGACTGCTAGGTGGGTGGACAAACACTCATGAGGAGCACTGGTCCGGGGGCGTGATTAACTTCCTCGGGGTAGCTATTCCATGTGCTTTTTATTAAGTTATTAGCAAATTAAAACCAAAGTTGAGTCTTGCTTGACAAGCCTTAACACTAAACGATTTACCAAGGTGGTCCCCATAATAACCCTGAACGTGTTAGGAGCGCTCAGTCTCTTCAAGTATATAGGTGGCAAGAGTGAAACAAATCACCCGGCAAAAGGCTAGGTCTTCCGCTATTTACCAAGTATATAGGTGCATTAATTAAATAGCATTAAGTAAGATGATATCAAATTTCCCATGTTATCACATGGACCAGCTGGCACTTGCCACTAGCAACGCTAACAAATTAGTGGTTGAGCAAGCCTAACTTATCCAAACAATATTTGGTAGGAGGGGTAGTGTATGAGGTTTCATGGCAATGTATGATGGCCTACATATCATGTGGTAGGCAGCGGACATGTAACGACAGAAACGAGTCACTAAGCATAACAAAGCTAGAAACGGTGTCAAGGTCAAGGTCATCTTGCTTGTGATTTCTTCAGAGTGGAACTGTTCTTGATCTTCTTGCACGAACTCACGTGACTCTTCGAACTCGTTTTCGGCCCCAGAAGCTACCCACAAGAAACAAACAACTAATAAACACCAACAAATGATGATGCAACATACAAGATGATGCATGCATGCACAACCTCCAATCATGCGCATAAACAATCCTACACACATAAACAAGTGCCACCTCACCACAAAGTGTCTTTTACATAACTGCACAAAATTGAATTCCAGTACCATCATTGGATTCCTTGGGATTTCCTACCCCAAATCCACATATCATACTACCATATTTGCATACAGAAAAACACCACAAACAGCAAAAGAAAAACTACTCAGAATCAAACAATACTAATGTCAAGAACATGGGTTGTTCTTGATATGCCAGATCTGGCATATACCAGATTAGGCAGATTCCATTTTTGGAATTATTCCCAAATATGGAATTTATTACATCAACAGAAATAAATAATGGATAAAACTAAATATCGACTAACCTAAAAAGATAGGGGCCCCATGGTCATAGATACCAGGGTTCCTAGTGCATGACATGTGGGCCTTGGGCCCACTGTGAGTGTCCCACACAGCAGAACACACCACAGAAAAATAAAAGGGCATGGTGGGGTTCAAACTCACCACCTCTGCCTCACACTCACAGCACCCGAGCCACTAGGTTGAGACTGCTTGGTTGCACTGAGACGGGCATCAAGCAAGGTATTCTTGCCTGTTGCCAGATCCACCACGCCAAGCAAAGGAAAATAAAAAGGGGGGTTTTAATCTAGCGCACGGGGGGCAAGGGATTCGAACCCATGACGCTGCGTTGCGTGGCTGGCTCGGTTGCCACTAGGTTAGGGGGGTGGTTGTGTCTTGAGAGGGGACTAATGCAGGCTAAACACAGAAAAGGGGGATGCTTGCCCTGCTTTGGCAGAGAGGCGCCGGCGATGACGTTCACCGGAGCAACAACTAGCGCATGCAACTCGTGGGGAAAACTGCTACCGGGGTTGCATTCGAGCTATGCAGCAGCTGCTACTACGACACTACGAAGGCGTTGCTGCTACGTGAAACTACCAGGCTGTTGTTGCTACTGACGAAGCGCCGCTTCGCTTCTCTGCTCTCGACCGATCGGACGCAACGCGCTACTGGGCGACGGTGCACTACTGGGAGAGAGAGAGGGCAAGGGAGGAGAGCGGGGCGTTGCTCACCGACGGCGGAGAAGAGGTTGGACGGCGGCGGACGGGAACGACGCATCGACGACCTGCTGCAGAAGGTGTTCGTCGGAGGGGAAGAAGAAGGGGACGCCAGCGCCAACTCGATGGAGAGGGTCCGGGCGCTTCCTCTATGCGGGAATGAAACCGCCCTTCACTAGCAAAGCTCCTGGCACCACAGGCGTCGATGGAGGAGGCCCCTAGCGCAACAGCAACGGCGAGCTCCTCTCTTCCATGGCACAGGGACCTACTCTGATCTAAACAAAGGAGAAGGAGGAGGGAAAAGAGGTGGCAGCAGCGCTAGGAGGAACCCTAGCAAGGGGGGTGCGGACACCGAGGCTTTATAGCCAGGGCAACGCGTCCCTCTTGGCCACCGTGGCCATGGCGGGGGCCGCTCTCGCTTTCTCTGTGAGGAGGAGGTGGAAACTTGGCAAGGAAGAGGACGGGCTGCGGAGGATGACATGTGGGACCACCGATCGCCAAGCTGGAAAGAAGCGTTGGAGGCTGCGGCTCTGGGCTGGGCTATTGGCTGGGAAGGAGAGGGGAGAGGCCAAGTGGGCTTCCTGTACTTCTGCTCTCTCTCCTTCTTTTTTTAATTAAAATGGAAGCAAAAAATGCTAAAGCCCCCTGTTTTTCAAAGAATTTGAGAAGACAAAAATATTTTTGAACTCACAAAAATGACCCCTGTTTTATAAAATAAGTTTGGGGATTTTTAGATAAAATTAAATAAATCCCCATAATTGCCAAAAGGCTCTGGTTTTAATAAAACCAAAATAAAAATAAATTCGAACAAAAGGGTGTTGCACCCCACAACTAATAAGAAGATTTTTAAAAGAGGGGGAACGTTTTATTTGGGCAAAAGCAGAAACTTAGAAATCTGCCTCAATATAATTGGAAAGGAGGGGGTTTTTGAAATGATGGTGCAGCAAGGGGTTTTGAGGAGAAGGACTTGTTGCACCCAATCACATTCAAGCACCAAGTCGTAACCACACCTGCACTCACATTGAAACATCAAGGTGCAACAAGTAACACAAGACAAGAACAAAATTGGAATGATGCCCTCCATGATGCGAGATGCAACATAAAATGATGACACAACGATGGGCTCACACCACATCTAATTGACATGCCAAGGTTGCCATGCAGGGAAAGATTACAAGAGGGGGAAAGAATTGCATTGGGGCTGTCACAACTCTCCCACACTACAAGAGGATATCGACCCAAGATCTATGACTGAAAGAACTCCGGGCACTCGGAACGGTGGTGGTCCTTGCCCTCCCAAGTAGCTTCTTTGTCTGAATGATGTGACCATTGCACTTTGAGGAACTTGATTGACTTATTGCGGGTCTTGTGCTCGTTCTCTTCAAGTATTGCTATCGGATGCTCATGGTAGGATAGGTCGGGCTAGAGATCGATATCCTGAAGATCAACTATGTGCTCGGGAGTCTAGAAGCGTCTCCGGAGCTCAGAGACGTGGAATACATCATGCACATTTGAAAAGTTGGATGGAAGCTCTAACTGATATGCAAGATCACCTCTCTTGCCAACAATTTTGAAAGGACCAACAAAGCAAGGAGTGATCCTTCCTTTGATGTCGAAGCGCTGAGTGCCCTTCATTGGAGACACTTTGAGATACACAAAATCATCGGGCTGAAAATTCATGTCACGATGCTTGCTATCGTAGTAGCTCTTCTGACGGGACTGAGTTGCTTTCAGATTATCTCGAATGACACGACACATTTCTTCTGCTTCAGCAATCATGTCATTCCCAAGAATCTGACGCTCACTAGTCTTTGACCAATTGAGTGGGGTACGACACTTCCTACCATAAAGAATCTCGAATGGATCCTTGCCTGAGCTATCTTGAAAGTTTTTGTTGTATGAGAACTTGGCAAACGGTAGGCAATCTTCCCATTTCATGCCAAAATAAATCACACAAGCTCTGAGCATATCTTCAAGGATCTAATTGATTCTCTCAACTTGCCCACTTGTGTGAGGATGGAAAGTTGTACTAAAACGGATCTTAGTACCCATTGCAGTCTGAAAGGAATCCCAGAACTTGGAAGTAAATATGCTTCCACAATCTGAAGAAATAAGCATAGGAACATCGTGCAACGAGAATATCCTTGATGTATACAACTCTACAAGCTGAGCTGCCAAGATAGACTCTTTGACCAGTAGGAAATGAACAACTTTTGTCAACTTGTCGATGATGATGAATATGGCATCGTTGCCTCTCTTGGACTTCGGTAACCCAGTGATAAAATCCATTTCCACATGATCGAATTTCCACTCGGGTATAGGCAAGGGATATAGGAGGCCTGCTGGATGTTGATGCTCCGCCTTCACTCTATGACACACATCACACTCGTTCACAAACTGACCAATCTCACGTTTCATGTGAGTCCACCAGAAGGTCTGCTTCAGATCCTGATACATTTTGGAGCTTCCTAGATGTATCGAGAGGAGGGAGTTATGGGCTTCATCCATGATAACTTTCCTGAGCTCTCTTTCAGAAGGACAAGGCGGTCCTCGAAGCACAAGGTATCTTTGTCATCAACACCGAAGCACTTATATTTCGGAATGCTCTTTGCCAAGCCATTAACTTTCTTCGCCATCACATCAAGAAGTTGAGCTTGTCGAACTTCGTCTTCCAAGGTAGGAGAAAACTGGAGATTAGCAAGAAATCCCTGAGGTACTATTTTGCAGATTGAGCTTCTTGGAAGATTCACAAAGATCAGGCAGGAGAGGCTTCAGAATGACACTGTTGCAGTAAGCCTTTCTACTCAAAGCATATGCAATGACATTAGCTTTGCCTGGAGTGAAGTCAATGCTCGGATTGTAATCTTGGATCATTTCCACCCAATGAGTTTGCCGAAGATTTAAACTAGGCTGGGTGAATATGTATTTGAGACTCTTGTGATCGGTGTAGACTTCAAGCTATCTACCCAACAAGAGGTGTCTCCAAGTCATCAAAGCATGGACCACTGCGGCCAACTCAAGATCATGAGTGGGATAGTTCTTCTCACTTGGCTTCAACTGCCCCGAGGTATAAGCTACCACTTTCTTCTCTTGCATCAGAACTGCACCAAGACCTTGAAGAGAGGCATCCCAAAACACTTGATAAGGCTTGGAACCATCACGAGGAGTCAAGACTGGAGTTGAAGTGAGGTTCTCTTTGAGTGTGTCGAAAGCCAACTGACACTCTGGAGATCAGACAAACTTCACACTCTTCTGAAGAAGGTTGGACAGAGGCTTAGCAATTTTGGAGAAGTTCTCAACAAACCTTCTCCAACAGCTTGCAAGCCCGAGAAAGCTTTGAAGCTGCTTCACATTCTGAGGGGGTTCCCACTCAACAATGGCCTGCACCTTTGTAGGATCAACTTTGATGCCCTCGGCAGAGATGATGTGCCCAAGGTACACAACTTCTTTCAACCAGAATTCACATTTGGAAAACTTAGCATAAAACTTATGCTCTCTTAGCTTATCAAGCACAAGCCGGAGATGTTCTTCATGCTCTTCCTCAGTTTCAGAAAAGACCAAAATGTCATCAAGGTACAGAAAGAAAAATTCATTCTTGAATGCGGAGAAGATATAATTCATCATCCGAGAAAAGGCCAGAGGAGCATTGGCAAGACAGAAAGACATAACTGTGTACTCATAAGAGCCAAAGCTTGTCATGAAAGCAGTCTAGGGAATGTCTTCTTCGCGAATGCGGATCTGGTGATAGCCCATCCGAAGATCAAGCTTGGAGAAAATCCTGGCCCCTTTCAATTGCTCGGACAATTCATTGATGTTGGGAAGTGGATACTTGTTTCTCATTGTCTTCTTATTCAATGGACGGTAATCGACATAGAGTCGGTCTGTGACATCCTTCTTCTTAACAAAGAGAACACCACAACCCCAAGGAGATGAACTTAGTCTGATCAGAGCAAGACGCTCTTGCTCATCAAGCTGCTTCTTCAACTCTTTTAGCTCTACTCGACCCAGCTTATACGGCCGCTTGTAGACTGGTTCAGTTCCAGGTTCAAGCTCAATTACGAACTCTACTGCCCGGTGCGGAGGCATTCCTAGTAGTTCTTCTAGAAAGACATCTTCATACTCACTGACCACTGAAACTTGAGAAATTGGAGAGATCTCACCCTTCTCATTCAGGGAAAATAGACGGATCATGTAATCGCGAGCACCGAAGATAATCACGTCCTCCGAAGGATGAGTCAGCTTGACTTCTTTTGCTTCACGATCAATATACGCCTTGTTCATCGCCAGCCAATCCATCCCAAGGATCAAATCAATATCAGACCGGCCAAGGACAATTGGAGAAGCCGGAAAAAATAGTTACCCATCTTGACAGAGACATCAGGAACCACCATGCTAGAATTCATGATACCGGGAGACACGACTGACAGAGGCTTAAGAAAGTCACGAGTTGGGAACCCATGCTTAAATGATAAAGGCCTTGAAATGAATGAATGCGATCCACCAGAATCAAACAAAACCTTTGCAGGAATATCATTAACCAAGAGATTACCCATGATCACGTCTGAGGAGTTTTTTGCTTCATCTGCATTCACCATGTTGACCCTGTTGGGGAACGTCGCATGGGAAACAAAAAATTTCCTACGCGCACGAAGACCTATCATGGTGATGTCCATCTACGAGAGGGGATGAGTGATCTACGTACCCTTGTAGACCGTACAGCAGAAGCGTTAGAGAACGCGGTTGATGTAGTGGAACGTCCTCACGTCCCTCGATCCGCCCCGCGAACAATCCCGCGATCAGTCCCACGATCTAGTACCGAACGGACGGCACCTCCGCGTTCAGCACACGTACAGCTCGACGATTATCTCGGCCTTCTTGATCCAGCAAGAGAGACGGAGAGGTAGAAGAGTTCTCTGGCAGCGTGACGGCGCTCCGGAGGTTGGTGATGACCTTGTCTCAGCAGGGCTCCGCCCGAGCTCCGCAGAAACGCGATCTAGAGGAAAAACCGTGGAGGTATGTGGTCGGGCTGCCGTGGAAAAGTGGTCTCAAATCAGCCCTAAAACCTCCGTATATATAGGTGGGAGGGAGGGGGCCTTGCCTTGGGGTCCAAGGACCCTCAAGGGGGTCGGCCGAGCCAAGGGGGAGGACTCTCCCCCCCCCCCCAAACCGAGTTGGACTAGGTTTGGTGGGAGGGAGTCCCCCTTCCTTCCCACCTCCTCCCTTTTTTTTCCTTTCTCTCTTGATTTTCTTCTCCTTGGCGCATAGGGCACTTGTGGGCTGTCCCACCAGCCCACTAAGGGCTGGTGTGTCTCCCCCAAGGCCTATGGGCTTCCCCAGGGTGGGTTGCCCCCCCCCCCCCCCCCCGGTGAACTCCCGGAACCCATTCGTCATTCCCGGTACATTCCCGGTAACTCCGAAAAGCTTCCGGTAATCAAATGAGGTCATCCTATATATCAATCTTCGTTTCCGGACCATTCCGGAAACCCTCATGACATCCGAGATCTCATCCGGGACTCCGAACAACATTCGGTAACCAACCATATAACTCAAATACGCATAAAACAACGTCGAACCTTAAGTGTGCAGACCATGCGGGTTCGAGAACTATGTAGACATGACCCGAGAGACTCCTCGGTCAATATCCAATAGCGGGACCTGGATGCCCATATTGGATCCTACATATTCTACGAAGATCTTATCGTTTGAACCTCAGTGCCAAGGATTCGTATAATCCCGTATGTCATTCCCTTTGTCCTTCGGTATGTTACTTGCCCGAGATTCGATCGTCAGTATCCGCATACCTGTTTCAATCTCGTTTACCGGCAAGTCTCTTTACTCGTTCCGTAATACAAGATCCCGCAACTTACACTAAGTTACATTGCTTGCAAGGCTTGTGTGTGATGTTGTATTACCGAGTGGGCCCCGAGATACCTCTCCGTCACACGGAGTGACAAATCCCAGTCTTGATCCATACTAACTCAACTAACACCTTCGGAGATACCTGTAGAGCATCTTTATAGTCACCCAGTTACGTTGCGACATTTGATACACACAAAGCATTCCTCCGGTGTCAGTGAGTTATATGATCTCATGGTCAGAGGAATAAATACTTGACACGCAGAAAACAGTAGCAACAAAATGACACGATCAACATGCTACGTCTATTAGTTTGGGTCTAGTCCATCACGTGATTCTCCCAATGACGTGATCCAGTTATCAAGCAACAACACCTTGTTCATAATCAGAAGACACTGACTATCATTGATCAACTGGCTAGCCAACTAGAGGCATGCTATTGACGGTGTTTTGTCTATGTATCCACACATGTAAATGAGTCTTCATTCAATACAATTATAGCATGGATAATAAACTATTATCTTGATACAGGAATTATAATAATAACTACATTTATTATTGCCTCTAGGGCATAATTCCAACAGTCTCCCACTTGCACTAGAGTCAATAATCTAGCCCTCACATCACCATGTGAATTACATTGTAATAAATCTAACACCCATACAGTTCTGGTGTCGATCATGTTTTGGCCGTGGAAGAGGTTTAGTCAGCGGGTCTGCTACATTCAGATCCGTGTGCACTTTGCATATATTTACGTCCTCTTCCTCGACGTAGTCGCGGATGAGGTTGAAGCGTCGTTTGATGTGTCTGGTCTTCTTGTGAAAACGTGGTTCCTTTGCTAAGGCAATGGCACCCGTGTTGTCACAGAACAAGGTTATTGGATCCAGTGCACTTGGCACCACTCCAAGATCCGTCATGAACTGCTTCATCCAGACACCCTCCTTAGCCGCCTCCGAGGCAGCCATGTACTCCGCTTCACATGTAGAATCTGCTACGACGCTTTGCTTGGAATTGCACCAGCTTACTGCACCCCCATTAAGAATAAATACGTATCTGGTTTGCGACTTAGAGTCGTCCGGATCTGTGTCAAAGCTTGCATCGACGTAACCTTTTACGGCGAGCTCTTCGTCACCTCCATACACGAGAAACATCTCCTTAGTCCTTTTCAGGTACTTCAGGATATTCTTGACCGTTGTCCAGTGATCCACTCCTGGATTACTCTGGAACCTACCTGCCATACTTATGGCCAGGCTAACATCCGGTCTAGTGCACAGCATCGCATACATGATAGAACCTATGGCTGAAGCATAGGGGACGGAGCGCATATGCTCTCTATCTTCATCAGTTGCTGGGCACTGAGTCTTACTCAATCTCGTACCTTGTAAAACTGGCAAGAACCCTTTCTTGGACTGTTCTATTTTGAACCTCTTCAAAACTTTATCAAGGTATGTGCTTTGTGAAAGTCCTATCAGGCGTTTTGATCTATCCCTATAGATCTTAATGCCTAGAATGTAAGCAGCTTCTCCTAGGTCCTTCATAGAGAAACTTTTATTCAAGTAACCTTTTATGCTCTCCAAAAGCTCTACGTTGTTTCCAATCAGTAATATGTCATCCACATATAATATTAGAAACGCCACAGAGCTCCCACTCACTTTCTTGTAAATACAAGATTCTCCAACCACTTGTATAAACCCAAATGCTTTGATCACCTCATCAAAGCGTTTGTTCCAACTCCGAGATGCTTGCACCAGTCCATAAATGGATCGCTGGAGCTTGCACACCTTGTCAGCATATTTAGGATCGACAAAACCTTCGGGTTGCATCATATACAACTCTTCCTTAAGGAAACCGTTAAGGAACGCCGTTTTGACATCCATCTGCCAGATTTCATAATCGAAAAATGCAGCTATTGCTAACATGATTCTGACGGACTTAAGCATCGCTACGGGTGAGAAAGTCTCATCGTAGTCAACTCCTGGAACTTGTGAAAAACCCTTTGCCACAAGTCGAGCTTTATAAACGGTCACATTACCGTCAGCGTCCATCTTCTTCTTAAAGATCCATTTGTTCTGAATAGCCTTGCGGCCCTCAGGTAGTATCTCCAAAGTCCACACTTTGTTCTCATACATGGATCCTATCTCGGATTTCATGGCTTCTAGCCATTTGTTGGAATCTGGGCCCACCATTGCTTCTTCATAATTTGCAGGTTCATTGTTGTCTAACAACATGATTGATAAGACGGGATTACCGTATCACTCTGGAGCAGCGCGTGATCTCGTCGACCTGCGTGGTTCAACAGAAACTTGAACTGGAGTTTCATGATCATCATCATTAACTTCCTCCTCAACCGGCGTCGCAACGATAGAGGTTTCCCCTTGCCCTGCGCCACCATCCAGAGGAATGAGAGGTTTGACAACCTCGTCAAGTTCTATGTTCCTCCCACTCAATTCTCTCGAGAGAAACTCCTTCTAGAGAAAAGCTCCGTTTTTAGCAACAAATACTTTGCCCTCGGATTTGAGATAGAAGGTGTACCCAACTGTCTCTTTTGGGTAACCTATGAAGACGCACTTTTCCGCTTTGGGTTCCAGCTTTTCAGGCTGAAGCTTTTTGACATAAGCATCACATCCCCAAACTTTAAGAAATGACAACTTTGGCCTTTTGCCATACCACAGTTCGTATGGTGTCGTCTCAACGGATTTTGATGGTGCCCTATTTAAAGTGAATGCAGCTGTTTCTAATGCATAACCCCAAAAAGATAACGGCAAATCAGTAAGAGACATCATAGATCGCACCATCTCTAACAAAGTACGATTACGACGTTCGGACACACCATTACGCTGTGGTGTTCCAGGCGGTGTTAACTGCGAAACAATTCCACATTGTCTTAAGTGAGCACCAAACTCAAAACTCAGATATTCACCCCCACGATCAGACCGTAGGAACTTGATCTTCCTGTTACGATGATTTTCCACTTCACTCTGAAATTGCTTGAACTTTTCAAATGTTTCAGACTTGTGCTTCATCAAGTAGACATAACCATATCTACTTAAATCGTCAGTGAAGGTGAGAAAATAACGATATCCGCCCCGTGCCTCTACGCTCATTGGACCACACACATCGGTATGTATGATTTCCAACAAGTCAATGGCACGCTCCATTGTTCCGGAGAACGGAGTCTTAGTCATCTTGCCCATGAGGCATGGTTCGCACGTGTCAAGTGAATCAAAGTCAAGTGACTCCAAAAGTCCATCAGCATGGAGTTTCTTCATGCGCTTTACACCAATATGACCCAAGCGGCAGTGCCACAAAAATATGGCGCTATCATTGTTTACTCTAACTCTTTTGGTCTCAATGTTATGTATATGCGTATCGCTATCAAGATTCAGTATGAACAATCCTCTCACATTCGGTGCATGACCATAAAATATGTTACTCATAGAAATAGAACAACCATTATTCTCAGACTTAAAAGAGTAACCGTCTCGCAATAAACAAGATCCAGATATAATGTTCATGCTCAATGCAGGCACTAAATAACAATGATTTAAGTTCATCACTAATCCCGATGGTAGCTGAAGTGACACTGTGCCGACGGCGATTGCATCAACCTTGGAACCATTTCCTACGCGCATCGTCACTTCGTGTTTCGCCAGCCTTCGTCTATTCCGCAGTTCCTGCTTCGAGTTGCAAATGTGAGCAACAGAACCGGTATCGAATACCCAGGCACTACTACGAGAGCCGGTTAAGTACACATCAATAACATGTATATCAAATATACCTGATTTTTCTTTGCCCGCCTTCTTATCTGCCAGATACTTGGGGCAATTGCGCTTCCAGTGACCCATACCCTTGCAATAGAAACACTCCGTTTCAGGCTTAGGTCCAGCTTTGGGTTTCTTCGGCGGATTGGCAACAGGCTTGCCGCTCTTCTTCGAATTGCCCTTCTTGCCTTTGCCGTTTCTCTTGAAACTAGTGGTCTTGCTCACCATCAACACTTGATGCTCTTTACGGAGTTCAGACTCTGCGACTTTCAGCATCGCAAACAACTCGCCGGGAGACTTGTTCATCCCTTGCATGTTGTAGTTCAACACAAAGCCTTTATAGCTTGGCGGCAGTGATTGAAGGATTCTGTCAGTGATAGCTTCTTGCGGGAGTTCAATCCCCAGCTCAGCTAGACGGTTTGAGTACCCAGACATTTTGAGCACATGTTCACTGACAGACGAGTTTTCCTCCATCTTGCAAGCATAGAATTTATCGGAGGTCTCATACCTCTCGATCCGGGCGTTCTTCTGAAAGATAAACTCCAACTCCTGGAACATCTCAAATGCTCCATGACGCTCAAAGCGACGTTGAAGTCCCGGTTCTAAGCCATACAAGACTGCACATTGAACTATTGAGTAGTCCTCCTTACGTGCTAACCAAGCGTTCTTAACATCCTGATCAGCCGTAGCGGGTGGTTCATCTCCTAGCGCAGCATTAAGGACATAATCCTTCTTCCCATCTTGTAAGATTAGCTTAAGATTACGAGCCCAGTCTACAAAGTTGCTTCCATCATCTTTCAACTTAGCTTTCTCTAGGAACGTATTAAAATTCAGGATGACTGTTGCGTGAGCCATGATCTACAACACAAATATATTCAAAGTGGACTTAGACTATGTTCAAGATAATTAGAGTTTAACTTAATCAAATTATATGCTAAACTCCCACTCAAAAAGTACATCTCTCTAGTCATTTGAGTGGTTCATGATCCACTTACACTATCCCAAGTCCGATCATCACGTGAGTTGAGTATAGTTTCAGTGGTAAGCATCCCTATGCTAATCATATCATCTATATGATTCATGATCGACCTTTCGGTCTCATGTGTTCCGAGGCCATGTCTGCACATGCTAGGCTCGTCAAGCTTAACCCGAGTGTTCCGCGTGCGCAACTGTTTTGCACCCGTTGTATGCGAACGTTGAGTCTATCACACCCAATCATCACGTGGTGTCTCGAAACGACGAACTGTAGCAACGGTGCACAGTCGGGGAGAACACAATTTCGTCTTGAAATTTTAGTGAGAGATCACCTCATAATGCTACCGTCGTTCTAAGCAAAATAAGGTGCATAAAAGGATTATGATATGGCCATCATCACATGCTTCTTGATCTCCATCACCAAAGCACCGGCACGATCTTCTTGTCACCGGCGCCACACCATGATCATCCATCAACGTGTTGCCATCGGGGTTGTCGTGCTACTTATGCTATTACTACTAAAGCTACATCCTAGCAAAATAGTAAACGCATCTGCAAGCACAAACGTTAGTATAAAGACAACCCTATGGCTCCTGCCGGTTGCCGTACCATCGACGTGCAAGTCGATATTTCTATTACAACATGATCATCTCATACATCCAATATATCACATCACATCGTTGGCCATATCACATCACAATCATACCCTGCAAAAACAAGTTAGACGTCCTCTAACTTTGTTGTTGCATGTTTTACGTGGTGACCAAGGGTATCTAGTAGGATCGCATCTTACTTACGCAAACACCACAACGGAGATATATGAGTTGCTATTTAACCTCATCCAAGGACCTCCTCGGTCAAATCCGATTCAACTAAAGTTGGAGAAACCGACACTTGCCAGTCATCTTTGTGCAAAGGGGGTTACTCGTAACGATGAAACCAGTCTCTCGTAAGCGTACGAGTAATGTCGGTCCAAGCCGCTTCAATCCAACAATACCGAGGAATCAAGAAAAGACTAAGGAGGGCAGCAAAACGCACATCACCGCCCACAAAAACTTTTGTGTTCTACTCGAGAAGACATCTACGCATGAACCTAGCTCTGATACCACTGTTGGGGAATGTCGCATGGGAAACAAAAAATTTCTTACGCGCACGAAGACCTATCATGGTGATGTCCATCTACGAGAGGGGATGAGTGATCTACGTACCCTTGTAGACCGTACAGCAGAAGCGTTAGAGAATGTGGTTGATGTAGTGGAACGTCCTCACGTCCCTCGATCCGCCCCGCGAACAATCCCGCGATCAGTCCCACGATCTAGTACCGAACGGACGGCACCTCCGCGTTCAGCACACGTACAGCTCGACGATGATCTCGGCCTTCTTGATCAAGCAAGAGAGACGGAGAGGTAGAAGAGTTCTCCGGCAGTGTGACGGCGCTCTGGAGGTTGGTGATGACCTTGTCTCAGCAGGGCTCCGCCCGAGCTCCGCAGAAACGCGATCTAGAGGAAAAACCGTGGAGGTATGTGGTCGGGCTGCCGTGGAAAAGTCGTCTCAAATCAGCCCTAAAACCTCTGTATATATAGGTGGGAGGGAGGGGGCCTTGCCTTGGGGTCCAAGGACCCTCAAGGGGGTCGGCCGAACCAAGGGGGAGGACTCTCCGCCCCCAAACCGAGTTGGACTAGGTTTGGTGGGAGGGAGTCCCCCTTCCTTCCCACCTCCTCCCTTTTTTTTCCTTTCTCTCTTGATTTTCTTCTCCTTGGCGCATAGGGCACTTGTGGGCTGTCCCACCAGCCCACTAAGGGCTGGTGTGTCTCCCCAAGGCCTATGGGATTCCCCGGGGTGGGTTGCCCCCCCCCCCCCCGGTGAACTCCCGGAACCCATTCGTCATTCCCGGTACATTCCCGGTAACTCCGAAAACCTTCCGGTAATCAAATGAGGTCATCCTATATATCAATCTTCGTTTCCGGACCATTCCGGAAACCCTCGTGACGTCCGAGATCTCATCCGGGACTCCGAACAACATTCGGTAACCAACCATATAACTCAAATACGCATAAAACAACGTCGAACCTTAAGTGTGCAGACCCTGCGGGTTCAAGAACTATGTAGACATGACCCTAGAGACTCCTCGGTCAATATCCAATAGCGGGACCTGGATGCCCATATTGGATCCTACATATTCTACGAAGATCTTATCGTTTGAACCTCAGTGCCAAGGATTCGTATAATCCCGTATGTCATTCCCTTTGTCCTTCGGCATGTTACTTGCCCGAGATTCGATCGTCAGTATCCGCATACCTGTTTCAATCTCGTTTACCGGCAAGTCTCTTTACTCGTTCCGTAATACAAGATCCCGCAACTTACACTAAGTTACATTGCTTGCAAGGCTTGTGTGTGATGTTGTATTACCGAGTGGGCCCCGAGATACCTCTCCGTCACACGGAGTGACAAATCCCAGTCTTGATCCATACTAACTCAACTAACACCTTCGGAGATACCTGTAGAGCATCTTTATAGTCACCCAGTTACGTTGCGACGTTTGATACACACAAAGCATTCCTCCGGTGTCAGTGAGTTATATGATCTCATGGTCATAGGAATAAATACTTGACACGCAGAAAACAGTAGCAACAAAATGACACGATCAACATGCTACGTCTATTAGTTTGGGTCTAGTCCATCACGTGATTCTCCCAATGACGTGATCCAGTTATCAAGCAACAACACCTTGTTCATAATCAGAAGACACTGACTATCATTGATCAACTGGCTAGCCAACTAGAGGCATGCTAGGGACGGTGTTTTGTCTATGTATCCACACATGTAAATGAGTCTTCATTCAATACAATTATAGCATGGATAATAAACTATTATCTTGATACAAGAATTATAATAATAACTACATTTATTATTGCCTCTAGGGCATAATTCCAACAGACCCTAGCAGACTTGGGGTTGAACTTCACCATAGCATTACCTGGAGGCTTGACTGGAGGAGGAGGCGGAAGACGCTGCTGAGTGGTGCACTTGCGAGAGTAATGACCCTTCTGCCCACACTTGTGAAAAGTCACCTCTGACAGCGGATGGAATTGAACTTGAGGATTCCCTTTCTTCTACTGCTGCTGAAATCTCTGCTGGAAAGCTGGGTTGGGTGGGTGGGAAGAACCACGACCACCAGACTGCTTGAACTGCTGAATCTGCCGAGGAGGAGGAGACACCCAATATTTCTGTTGCTTCTAAACCACCTGAGTTAGGACAAGGAGCTGGAATCTCTGAAACGCTTCCTTGAGTTCTCCACTTTGAGCAAAGCCGCCTCAGCCATGAGAGCCAAATTGTAGAACTGGTTGAACTCAAGAGGCTTGTGCAAGGCAATGGCCAGCTGCAAGTCTTCCTTCAGACCACCTCTGAACTGATAAATCTTGCTCTTCTGGTCTGGGATGTCCTGTTTAGCATAACGATCCAGCTCCTCGAACTCCACATTGTACTTATACACAGAAGAACCTCCTTGCTTCAAGCGCGTGAATTTCTCACGCATCTCTTCCACGAAACTTGCTACAATATAGTGAGCCCTGAAGTTCGTGCAGAATTCATCCCAACTGATCATTATGTCGCCTCTGGAATCCTTCAATTGTTGCCACCACTCTACTGCGTGTCCCTTCAACCGAAATGTTGCAAACTGGATGAAATCCTCTAGCTGCACATTACTGCACTTGAAGTGCTTGTTCATGTCACAAATCCAGTCATCTGCATCGAATGGCTGGTCACAGGAAGTGATGGACTTCGGCTGGTGTTGGGGATATTATCTGTTGGATAACCCGCCTTAGTTGGGTCGGGTCACCGAAGCTGGCAATTCATCTCCAGGTGGTTTGGGCCTTGGCCTGGTAAGGCCGGAAGTCGTATGGCGGTTCAAGACCTTCGGAAGGAGTCCATAGTCGAGAAGGTATCCAAGTCTTGGAAAGATGGCGACTCAGAGATCGGAAGAGTCACGATTTGTGTAAAGGAAAGGACCCTTGTAAACCCTAAGGACTCGACCTGTATATAAAGGCGAGTCACAGGGAAGGAGAGGGCAGGTTAGAAATCATCAACTGCTAGGTCAGGCGAGTTACGCCCTCCTTGTAATCGAAACACCATCAATACAACACAAAGCAGGACGTAGGCTTTTACCTCCTCACGAGGGGCCGAACCTGGGTAAATCTTTGTCTCGCTCCCGTTCAACCTCTTTGAGTCGCCACCAGGGTGCGATGGCTCCAACACTAAGTCCTTTCACGAGGACATCTGCCGTGACAAAACCACGATAGTTGGCGCCCACCGTGGGGCCTGCCCACGGTGGAGTTGAGTTCTCAAAGGGAGCCCTACCAGGGTCTGGGAGCTACGCAGCGGGGCTCATGACTCGGAGCCGCCGCGGGAAGTACTACATCAACAACTTGCAATGGGGGCCCGAGGCCAATTCGATCGAATCCGGTTACAGGGTCCCCTTCGGCAAGATCAGCGTCTTCATCAGCATGATTGGATCGCCCGTGCCTGAGCCGGACACCTCCTCCGACATCGTCGAGCCGGCCCGGCACGTCCGCCCTGTCGTGACGCCAAACCTAACCCGTCCGGTCTTTGTTGGATTCACGCAGGGATCTGAGGAGCCAGAACACTCAGCGACCCAGGAAACCACGCCCGTCAACACTGATGACGAATCGTCCATGGGCGATTCAGATTCAATCTAGTCTCTACATGGGGGCTGCCTTGGGGGCTTGTCACTGGCCATGGACCCCGAAGTTCTTGACCGGACTCGCCGTCAGATCGTCGTTTACATGGCAGGGGCGACTAAACCCTCGCCAAACCCGGCAGGCGGAGATGGAACTAGCGATACGTCTAGAAGCCCGGCCGCGATTTTGGTGGAGTTAGCAGCGGAAATAACAAGGCTCATGGCGACCCCCATCATACCGAAAAACCAGGAGGCCGTAAACAGGGAACTGACGAAGCTAAGAGAAGGGGTGGCAAAGGCTCATCCGGACGCCGAGGTGGAGGCCGCCAGGATCGAGACCCGGCAGGCTCAAATTACCGCTGAGATAGCTCGCTTGAATACCGACAATTGCCGGCTCGAAAGGCACCAGCGCGCATCTGACGCTGTCCATCAGCGGAGGCACCAGGGTCGCTTGCCCCCTGATCTCAACCCGACCCGCCTACTCGACACTCCACGAACTCCCGGGGCAGGAGTCGCCTAGGGGGGAGGGCCGGGTCAGCCACCGAACCCGCCGTTTCAGCCAGCTGCGGATCGCGTTCCCCGATTCCATACACCTCAAGCTCACTTTTCCAACCCGGTGGACAATGTCCTCGCCGCAACTCGCCATTTAGAATCTCTTCCGATTCACGGCAACACGCCAGCCGAGATAGAGGCAAGGAACGCCATTGAGATGTTAAAGACGGCGGTGGTTCAAAACGCCAGTTCTCGCACAGCCTAGATCGGCTGCACTCCACTCCCCAGGCAAGCCGCACCAGGAGTCGGCCAGAGGACCAGCCCGCTATAACCAGCGGACCGCGACCCTTTCCCCAGGTCAACTCACCTGATCATCGAGACCCACCAGGTCGGGATCACCCGGACACTCAAGTCGCCCCAGCGCCTCTTGTTGGAAACGGCAGACAAGTGGGGGTGCCGTGTTTGGCCCTTGCCCTTCGCAATGAGCGAATGCCCAAGGATTTTAAAGGGCCAAGAAAGGTGCCTAACTACACTCTGGACCTTGAGCCGGCGTCGTGGGTCGAGAGTTACAAAATCGCCATGGACATGCTCGATGTAAGCGAAGCAGTCTGCGTTAGGTACTTCACAATGATGCTCGAAGGGACGGCGCGTACTTGGTTAAAGAACTTGCCCCCCAACTCCATCCAGACTTGGGCTGAATTGAAAGAGTGTTTCGTCAAAAACTTCCGAGGAACCTGCAAACGCCCGATGACAATAGTCGATCTACAGCACTGCGTTCAACGCCCAGAAGAGTCGGCCCACCACTGGTCGCGGCGGGTCGCGGAAATCATTCACTTGTCGGACGGTATTACGGCGGCTCAGGTTGTGCTGATCCTTGAGTAGAATTGCCACTACGAGCCCTTGGTGCACAAGTTGGGGCGACTCAAGCGAAAGGTCCAAGACATGGGGGAGCTAATGGACACCCTCACTAGGTACGCTGAGGCGGATGACACCAAAGATCCCGGCGAGGATGGTGGTAAAGCTAACTCGCCAAGGAAGGGCGAGTCATCCAAAAATCATACCCGGTTCCAGGGATGCGCCCGCCATAATCAGGGAGCGAATAGGAAGAGAAGGCAGCAGGAAGAGTCTTCGGACTTAGTCGCCAACACCAACACCAATAATGGCAACCAGCGTCAGAAAAAGAATAAGGGTTACAGTGGCAAAAAGCCGCGCAACTATAATGAGTTACTCAAGGGCCCCTGCCCGCACCACGCCATGGCAGACGGACTGGCGACTCATTCCTGGGAGGACTGTTACGTGATGCGGGAGTTTTGGGCGGAGGCGATCAAAAAAGGGCAAGGCGGTGACCCGGACCAACGGCAGGAACAGTTCGGCGCACCTAATCAATGCCAGAACCCCTTCGGCGGTTTCCCCGAACCCGGGGCTCAGGGTGGCTCGCTTCCAAGCAGTGCCCAGTATCTGGTGCATCACCAGTGATGGTATAACCCGCCTGGAGTTTTTCAGCAACCACCCCCACAGGGGGCTTCGCAGGGGCAGGGCGACAATGGCGGCTTCCGCGATAATCCCAAGCAGTTAAGCAATGGGCAGTACCACGTTTTCACCACCAATGCCTGCAGGCGTGATAAAAAGGTGAGTCACCGAGCGTACAGTGTGTCTGAGCCGGCACTCCCTAGATACCTCCACTGGTCCGAGCAGACTATATCATGGAGTAAGGAGGATCACCCGCCAAGAGTTGACAATCCCGGGGACTTAGGGTTGGTCGTGGCTCCCCAAGTTGGAGGATATACTTTATCGAAGGTACTGATGGATGGTGGCAGCAGCATCAACATATTATACTTCGACACTTTCCGAAGGATGAACCTGTTGGAGAAAGATTTGATGCCCTCAACCACGGTATTCCACGGGATCGTCCCAGGCAAATCAGCGTATCCCATAGGCCGAGTCAGGCTCACAGTTGCGTTTGGAACAGCATCTAATTACAGGAGTGAGTCGCTTATGTTTGAGGTGTCAAGTTAAAAAGCCCCTATCATGCGCCGTTTGGGCGGCCGGCTTACGCCCGGTTCATGGCTCGCCCATTCTATGTTTACCTTAAACTCAAGATGCCTGGTCCTAAAGGACCCATCATGGTTGATGGTGATAGGAGGATTGCAAGAGAGTGTGAAGAAGGGGATGCGGCTTACGCAGAAGTCGCCTATGCTGCAGAGGAGCTTAAATATCACCAGGCCAATGTTGATCCGGCTGATATGTCACCCTTAAAAAAGCCGACGACAGATGTTGAGCCGCCCCTCAAGTTCAAGCCAACAGATGACACTAAGACGGTGTATTTCGTCCCTGGCGACTCAACCAAGCAGTTCACTATTGGGAAGGGTCTGGATCCCAAATAGGAAAGCGCGCTCATCGAATTCATCCGTGAGAATCGGGACATCTTCGCATGGAAACCTTCTGACATGCCTGGTGTGCCGAGAGAATTCGCTGAGCACCATCTTAATGTTGACCCAAGAGCAAAACCTATTCAGAAATATCTTCATAGGTTCAATGAGGAATGACGCAAGGCAATCGGGGAGGAAGTTGCCCATCTCTTGGCCGCCGGATTCATCGTAGAGGTCTTCCACCCCAAATGTTTGGCTAACCTGGTCTTGGTGCTCAATAAGAACGGTACCTTCCGTATGTGCATTGATTACACGGACCTTAACAGAGCTTGTCTGAAGGATCCTTTTGCTCTTCCCCGCATGATCAAATTATTGATTCAGTGGCGGGATGCGAACGTTTGTGCTTCCTGGACGCTTATTCTGGATATCACCAAATCAAGATGGCCGTGGAAGATCAAGAGAAAACAGCACCCCCTTTGGGGCTTTTTTCTATGTGTCCATGCCATTCGGACTCAAGAGTGCAGGGGCGACTTATCAGCGCTGCATCCAAAATTGCATCCGTGGCCAAATCGGACGCAACGTCCATGCCTATGTCGATGACATTGTGGTTAAAACCCACAGGAAGGAAACGCTATTGGAAGATCTCAAGGAAACTTTTGATAATCTGCGGGTATATCAGATGAAGCTTAATCCCACCAAGTGTGTCTTTGGTGTTCCTGCAGGGAAGTTGTTGGGCTTCCTGGTGTCTGAGCGCGGCATCGAAGCTAACCCGGACAAGATCGAAGCGGTTACCTCCCTTGGGAAACCAGCGAATATTAATCAAGTCCAACGGATGGCGGGTCGTATTGCGGCCTTAAGTCGCTTCATAAGCCGTCTGGGAGAAAAAGCTATTCCCCTTTATCAATTGCTTAGGAAATCTGACCATTTTGTTTGGACAGACGAAGCCAATGAAGCTTTCGAGGCCTTAAAACGGCAGCTGGTCAGCCCGCCGGTCTTGGCCGCCCCGACTGAGAAAGAGGCCATGCTTTTATATATTGCAGCAAACTCCAAAGCGGTGAGTGTGGCGGTGGTCGTCAAATGGAAGGAGGAAGGGAAGGAATACCCTGTGCAGTGCCCGGTGTATTTTATCAGTGAGGTGCTAACCCTTTCCAAGCAACGATACCCACACTGGCAGAAATTAGTTTATGGGGTCTTTATGGCAAACCGAAAGCTCAAACATTATTTCCAAGAGCATCCCATCACGGTGGTTAGCTCCGCTACCCTCGGGGACATCATCCAGAATCGGGAGGCGACAGGGCGAATCGCCAAGTGGGCGATCGAACTTGGGCCGCACCACGTGCGATACACCCCTCGCACGGCTATCAAGTCTCAGGCCTTGGTTCATTTCATCAATGATTGGACCGAGTTACAGATCCCGGAAGACAGGCCTGACCTTACACACTGGACTATTTATTTTGACGGATCTAGACAGTGGGAAGGCTCGGGGGCTGGCGTGGTGTTGATATCGCCTCAAGGAGACAAATTCTGTTATGTCCTCCGACTCATGTTTCCATGTACCAATAACGCTACGGAATACGAAGCTTTGCTTCATGGCTTGCGACTCGCCAAGGAGATGAACCTTACGCGGGTCAGATGTTTTGGCGACTCTGATTTGGTGGCTCAGCAAGTTTCAGGTACTTGGGATTCTTGGGACCCCTTGATGGCGGCTTACAGGAGGGCTGTGTCCGATGTGGCGGGTCATTTTCATGGCTATCAGGTCGATCACATCGACCGACGCCTTAAAGAAGCAGCTGATGCCCTTTCGCGTCTCGGTTCCCAGCGTAAGCCGGTTCCCCCAATGTTTTTCTGGATACTCTGCATAATCCTTCCGTAAGGTTGCCCTCGGAGGAGGAGTTGGCAATACCAGATCCTGAGTCCCAGTTCATGGCGGCTCTCCATGTTACGCCGGATTGGGTTCTTCCGTATCTGGCCTATCTCGCCCAAGGCGAGTTACCTACGGATGAAGTGTTGGCTCACCAAATCGTTCGGCGAAGCAAATCCATGGTGATCATCAATGGCGAATTATATAAACGAAGCACTTCCGGGGTTTTCCAAAGATGTGTTTCCTCCGAAGAAGGGTGCATAATTCTAAATGACATTCATTCCAGAGATTGTGGGCATCACGCCGGGTCACGCTCCTTGGTTTCAAAGGCGTTCCGTCATGGTTTCTTCTGGTTGACGGCCCATGCAGATGCAGAGGAGATAGTTCGTCGATGTGATGGATGCCAGCGTTACGGGCGACAGGCCCATGTGCCGGCTCAAGAACTAAGGATGATACCCATCACTTGGCCTTTCACGGTCTGGGGGTTAGACATGGTTGGCCCCTTTAAGATGTCGTCCAAGAAGAAAACTCATTTGCTGGTGGCGGTTGATAAGTTCACCAAGTGGGTTGAAGCAGAACCTGTTGGAGCTTGCGATGCGGAGACAGCAGTCAAATTCTTGAAAAAATTGATCTTCTGGTTCGGATATCCACACAGCATCATTACTGATAATGGCACTAATCTGTCTCAAGGGATGATGTAGGAGTTTTCCCATCGTGAGCACATCCGGCTTGATGTTTCTGCGGTAGCTCACCCGCAATCTAATGGACAGGCGGAGCGGGCGAATCAGGAAGTTTTGCGAGGAATCAAACCCCGACTCATGGTTCCCTTGGAACGTACCCCGGGGTGTTGGGTTGAGGAGTTGCCTTCAGTACTATGGAGCATCCGGACCACCCCGAACCATTCTACGGGTTTTACTCCTTTCTTTCTGGTCTATGGAGCAGAAGCCGTTCTTCCCACTGATATAAGGCATGACTCGCCCAGAGTCGCCGCTTATGTGGAACAGGACAACGAACTAGCGCGTCAAGTCTCTTTGGACGCCTTGGAGGAAGCACGTGATTTGGCTGCAGCCCGATCGGCCATTTATCAGCAGGACTTACGGCGTTATCACAGCCGCCGGGTCAAGAGCCGGACTTTTCAGGAGGGCGACTTAGTGCTTCGACTGATATAAGATCGTACTGGCATGCATAAGTTATCACCACCATGGGAAGGACCGTTCGTCATCAGCAAAAACCTTCGCAACGGGTCCTACTATCTGGTGGATCTACGGCATGATCGGCCAACCACGGAGGCTGAGTCAACTCGCCCCTCGAACACAGCCCACTTGTGGCCTTATTACACTTGAGCTATTAGCTCTACATTTTGTAAGTTTTTCATTTCTTATAAAGCAATAAAATTAACACCTCCCGACTTGGGGTCTTTCCTGCTAATTCATCTTATTGAAAGACATGGATCTTTATTTTTTCATCAACAAGTCGTCCAAGCATGGACGCTATCCATGCCAAAGAGCTTAAGTCGCCATGATGCGCTTATTACAAAACTGGGTATCGATAAGCCGGAGAGGATCGAAGTCGCCACAAGCGCGCGATTCAAACATAGGCGCCTTATATGATTCTGTGGATTAGGCCGGCTTACTTGAGGACAGTTTGTTCTCAAGTCGTTTTGTGGTAATAGCGTATACGCTTCTACAATCCTATGACAGTCTTTCCCTTAATCATAGGTCACTTGGGGGCTTCCTCTCACTGAGATCAGCCTTACTACCTACTTGGCCTGCGAAAAAGTACCGCATTACAAATGGTTATACTGGACTGTGTGTTGGCCGAATCGCCATATGGACCCGTGAACTCTTGGCGAGTTATTCCACTGACGGACCCTGAACTCGCCTTGGTTAAAACATGTCTGGTACCGGCAAGCGCCTCACATGGAAAATAGAGAAACCATTGGTTCATTGAACCCGCTTCACTAAAGCTTGACTCGTGCCTGATCAGCCGGTCAAAATACTTGAGCTTTTGATACAAAAGTCTCCCTTGGGTAGCACTTGAGTTTATTTAACTCGTCCTATCCTGTCGCGACCTGATGAGCCGACGAAATT